>NW_028185739.1:419754-497364 GCF_003343005.1 Rhea americana | reverse complement strand
GACCAACCGTTGCTCTGCGATCGCCATCTGTGCAAGGTCAGCGCCGAGCCCACAGGCAGCATTTACCTAAGAGGCTGCGGGAGATAAGGACCCTTCTCCGGGTTGCAAACTACTTCCAACCTCCCACAGGCTGGAGGACAGCACTAGTCCTACAAGCCCTCGCAAGTMCAAATCTCTTCTCCCTGGCGAGGACTGGAAGCAGGGGAAAGCAGTTCACTGGATAGATAACAGAATTCAAAATAAGAACAGCAAGAAAAGAAAAACTATAATTCTTAAGTATTCAGTCGTTCCACTGTCTCCAACCTCATCTCAGATCCATCCAGCTGATCCACAAGCTGCTGTATACGTTAAAACGTAAAGCGTCTTGGGAAAAGCTGTCAGAACAGCTGGAGACTGCAGCCGAGAAGAAACAAGGGGCAACGAACAGGATGGGGAGCTCAGGGCTGAACCAACAGTTTCCACGAGCTCCCCGGGTCGCACGTGCCAAATTCAGACTGAATTCTGGCTGGGGTTTTCTCGTAACGCTCTGGTTTCCCCTGGCAGCRCTCGAGGAGCAAAGAAGCTGCCACGTTTGGTGGCACCTGAGACACCTCTGGCAGGAACGGCGCGGGATGAGCCCGGCGCAGCGAGCGCTGGGAGGCTCCGGGCAGCCCCGAGCGGTGCCAAGCCGCAGCGTCCCGACGCTTCCCCCAGCCGCGCCGTGCCGAGCCGAGCCGTGCCGAGCCGCCAGCCCTCGCGCCCTGGCCGAACTCCAGCTGGGCGACGTCCGAGCGGCTCCTCGGCGGTTTCGCCTCAATGGGGAATTCTTCCCGCAAAGGCCGCGGTCCGAGAAGACCCCGTTCTCGGTCGGGCCCCCAGACGAGAGCCGGGCTCGGGGCACGACCGTTCCCTAGGCTTTTCGAAAACTCTTCCCAAGCTCCTTCCTTGACTTCCTCCAGGACGGAAGATGACATACAAATGCAGAGCATGCTCCACACTGCCTTCTAACCACGGCAACGTGGAACGCACTGAATGGCTTTTTTCCCCGCGTGCTTTGGAAGTTTCTTTCCTCTTTTTTCTAACACAAACTCTGCMGAAGTTTTTTCCAAGCAAGATTATTTTTACATTCGAGGAACTATGCAAGTCTGTTTTGCAGTGGCTTTGCAAATGGAACAAAATCCAAAGGAAAACTACAATGTAATTTCTATTTTAAAATAGAATCTGCTTAAGTGAGTTTCTTGGCCAAAAATTCATGCAGAAATCTGCATCAAGTTGGAACATCATAAAAGAAAAAAAAAATCAATACATTGATTGGAAAATCAGTGTAAGCAGTTTTCAGTGTACTGCTAACAGCAACTTTCCACTAGTCTGCTAATCTTACTCRCCCTCAAAAATTAGTACTATAACGTACGCTGCAGTACCACTGCTGCTGGGCCCGCCGGTGAAGGACGGGTTCTTCCACGCACAGCTAGAGTTAGCATCCAAATCCCATTGRAAGTTATTGGGACTGAAGAGCCTATATCCATTTAAATATTTCCCTGCTTTAAGACTTTATTAGAAATTTTGATATGGCAAGCATATGCTTAGAAGATAGCCACATTAAAAAATCATCTCCCCCCAGGGATATTCTTGCAGCTCATTTATTAAACATCCTCGAAGAACAGAGAGGGGGGGAAAAAAAACCAGCTTCAGTTGTTTTTGAGCTATAAGAAGGGATGAGAGACTTTGCTTTTGCCTTCCAGTCCTGCTACTTGTTTCACTCCTAACAAGCTTCAAGCCGAGGCAACGCGGTCGTCRCGCGAGCGGCTTCACGCGGAAGGCGCCGGGAGCGCTCGCCGCGTCCCGGCGCCCCGGGGACGAGCGGGGTCTRTGGCGGTGCCGTCGCTGCCGGCTGCGAGGCTCCCCCCSGGSMMSSMMSSCMMCCCCGAGCGTTTTCTCCACAGCCTAAGAACGAAGCGCGTTTGTAGAAACCGGATCAAAACACGAGCTCTGCAAAGGGGCCGGAGAAGCGGAGCTCTGCCGTCGCCGGCACGGAGGAGCGCCCCATCCCCGCCGGCGGATCCCAGCCCCTTCTTCCTCGGCGGGGGCTTTCCAAAAAGCACAGTAAGTCGCGGCAGGCTGTCAGAACGGAGCCTGCCGAAGCAGCTCGATACAGCCAGAGGATTTGTCACTGCTCGTAGGACACTCCTTTTTATGATCCGACAACTACAAACAGCTGTTTTATTTTGCTAGTTAGCGTGTTTTTAAAGCATTCTTTCCAACGCATAATGAGAAGCGTCAGGCATTTTCCAGGAATTTTCAGAGCAGAGAAAGTTTGGCACGCTGTCACTTGAGAACCGCTGAAAGGGTGCAGTTAGCTCAAGAACAAGCATCTATTCTGGGTGGCAACCTCAGGACCCTTCATCTGGCACCCGAACACCCACCGTGTGACGGGCGGATGCCTCCCTCCCGCACAGGCATGCATGCAATTCCCCTAACAGCTGCCTCCTAGCTCAGGAAGCTGGTCAAAACCCGCAGGCATCTGTAACCCTTGCTGTTCTCGGCATCGTTTGTTTGAAAGCGTCAGAGTTTCTGCAAACATCCGCAACCCGCGTGCCCCAGCCCCCCGCAGGTCCCGCCAGCCCCCCGGCCCGGCRCGGGCACGGCGCGGGCAGCGGGCTCCGGGGCGGCTCGCGGCTCTGCCCTCCGCCTCCGCAGCGGGTCTCCTTTGCGAGGCCGGCGGTCGCCGCCGCGCAGAGGACCGTGGACGCCGGGAGAAGGGAACAGGCTTCCGCGACGCTGCCCCGCAGAACCGGCCTCGGTGGGGCCCAGGCGCAGCAGCCCAGCCGGACCCACGCTGCGGCGTCTCGGCAACGCGGTGAACCGCAGCACGAAGTTACCGCGGCATCGGACAGGATCGGTCCCTCGCCCACCCCAGCCAAGGGGCTTCTACCATCAAAATCCTCACGAACGCGAGGGAGCTTTGAAAAACAGGACGAGGATTTCCACGCRGGAAGGAACGAAGCAGGCAGCCGACGGCCCCGCCGCCTCCGCCGAAGCGTTTCGCCTTTCGTTCCCGGGGCGCCTGTTACGCGGGACCCCGCTCTCGGCCGGGTCGCGGAGCGCACGGGTAGACGCGGGGGGCGGTTAGGGCCGTCTCCTAACTGCAGAGCAAACTTCGGAGCAGCCGATATGCTTCCAGCGGGGCCCTACGTCACGGTCCCGCYGGCCGTCCCCGCGGCAGCGCGGCGGGGGTCTCGCGGGGCACAGCGCCCGCAGCCCCGAGCCAGCCCTTTCCCCTTCCTCCTCTCCCCCCGTGCATCCGCAGCCTTTCCGCTGGCTTATTTCCATCGTAGTCCTTTCCAATATGTATCTGCCATCTAGCCAGCAAGGGAGAAATGCTGCTACTCAGTGCAGTAAATAAACTGGCATAGGAAGGAACTATGGAGGGGAGTCAGGAAATGGAAAAAGTCAATTAAAGAATCAAATTCTGCAACAAGTGCATGATAGCCCAGCAGAAACAGAAATCTCCTAGCACCTTGCACCCCACCAGAGCACGCACAGCATCCCCTCCCGCGCCCTGCGGCCGCAGCCCCTGCCATTGGGACCAGGGCTTCACTGGCAGGCGACGTTCACGCAACACTCGAGCACGGAGGCCAGCCTGGCCCTCGCGGCGCTTCCAGCGGCGCGGCTGCTCCGCAGGGAGCCCGGGATCGTCCCGAGCTGCCTTGCGAGCACCGGGGCGGTGCTGCACGATTACGCGCGGGGAAGCAGAGAGATGCCAGGGCAATAGGAGAAGGAACAATAATAATAAAAAAAGCTAAACAGCAAAGTGGAGCCTAAGCAAGAACTTTGGTTTCTGCATTCCCAGCTTTAGATGCTGCACGGGCCGATTACCAGACACTCGAGCTACACGCAGGAGACTCGAGTTCTCAGGAATTTCTGGGTCCGCACTCCACAAAAGGCAATTTGCTTAGACATCTGGCAGAGCGCGTCCCGGCAGCGTTTAAGGGCAGTTATTGCTGTATCAGGGCTTTGGGGATGCGCAGTCCACGCAGACAGTTTGAGGGTTCGCATTTTAATCAAACCAAACCGCAGCGGCAGTGGATGATGTAGGACTGATGCATATAACTTGATGCAGCATCTCCAGAGCTACGTGGCTGCAGTTGCACTCGGCCGTCCGAGAGCTGGGCTCCGGGTCAAAACCCGAAGGGCTCGGAGCAGCTTTCTCCCCCCACAGCGAGGGGGGACAGGCTGGAGCCGCGTGCCAGAAGAGCCAGCCACCTCCTGAAAAGTCACTAGCGCTCAGTGTACGCCGTGGTGAACACTGCTCGAGGCATGCTGGCAAGGACAGGGTTACACCCGGCCTTACAGCGGCCTTGGGAGCACCAAAAGGTGCAACAGCAGAGGGAAGGGGGGCAGGATCAGGCCCGCCTGCCCCCAAACCCCCAGCCAGACACATTAGGGGCAACAGAGATGCAACATCCTCCCTGAATATCCATTCACAAGCCCACCTGGAAGGAGTGGGGAGAGCTGGGAGGAAGATTTCCAGGTCACCAGCCAGAACATGGCTTTTGCATTCCTCCAAAGCCCAAGGCAGTCGAGCAGGCTGTGCTCTCCAAGGTGCACAGGGCTTTTTCATGGCCTCAAGAGCTGAAACATCGCAGTGCAAGGAGGGGCTGGGCAAGGCAGAAGAGGCAAAGACTGCCATTAAATAGTAATGAAAACGCCCGGTGCAATTTGTGGAGACAAGACRATGCTAATCAGCTCCCTGGGGAGCTCATCTGCGTGCCTCCTGCCTCGTGCCCAGAGGCTGCTGTGCACTTCGCTGCCTCCTGCCGCGTCCTCGTCCGCAGGGCGGCCGGCCGCGCGGGTCTGGCGCCGCTGCTCCGCGCTCCCTACCCGGGGAGGGTGCCGGGGCACCCACGGGCGCTTCASAACAACCTCGCCCCTGCCCCAGACCAACCCGAACAAAACCGCAGYGGCAACGAGATTCAGATCTGTGCCAGCGTCACGCAGCGCGGCGAGCGGGAATTTAGGGGTTGGGTGCAGGCGTCACCCCTGCGTGATTTGCAAAATAGGAGAAAGCAAAAGACAATCAACTTGCCTACCACAGCATCCAGCAGGACGGCTGGAAACGGCGACCAGAGCCGAGCAAGGGTCGGGCACAAGGAGCAAAAGCTTTTGGACGTCTCCAAAACGCCCCTGCCACAGAACCGCAGGGGGGGCCGAGGGAGCCCCAGGTGCTCGGCCCTGCTCTGCCAGAGGACGGTCTCGCCTCCGTGGTGACTTGTTTCTCGCCCCTTGGAGGGGCTCCCGATCCTCAGGACAGCAGCAGACCTTCCTGCCCACCCTACAGCAAATGCCTTTCGCCCCAGCATCCAAGGCTTTCAGGGAAGCCAGCTCCAGCCCCACCTCGTTACAGATAACTCCAAAGGCAGAGCGCTGCTGCCTCCGCCCTTCCCGTTTAACGCSTGCTTTTCCCCTCCAGAGCTCCGGTAAAGGGTTTTTCGGTCTCCTCTACCCCGAGCACCGAGTTTCCCCGTGCAGCAGGGGAGGCGAGCCAGGCCGCTCGGGCGGGCGGCGAGGACCTGCCGCTTGCACGGTGGCAGCTCAGCGACCGCCGCGCAGCCCCGGCGCCGCCGCGGCTCTGCCGGGGCCCAGCTCGGGAACGGTTCGGCTGCGGCACGAGACCCCTTCGTCGCCTGCCGCCGGCGCAGCCCCTGCGACGCTCCCGGCTCACGCGCRGCCCGAGTGCCAGCCGGGGCCCGGCCCCGCGCCGCGTCCCGGCCGCCGGCGAYGCTTGCTCCGCGGGCGGTTTTGTTCCCACCAGCTGCAGCTCCCTTTTGCTGCGGCCCGGCTCGCAGCGAGCTGCCCCAGCAGCAGCTCTATTTTACAGTTAGGGAAGCCGAGGAAATAAGAGTCCGGAGAGTGAGATGAAGCCTCATCTGCGGTCCGAGCAGCTCCGCAACTGCTCGGCTATCAACTCTACGGGCACCAACCTCAAAGCACAGAACACTGATTTTAGCTAAAGCCCCCCTTCTTTGCCATGTAACCACAGGCCTGACGCAGTGCCCCAAGCAGACTTCACAAAAATCACRGAGGGTTATTTGTTGCAAGGAGCAAGATGAAGCCCGAAAAGCACAAACCACTCCTGCCGTCACCAGCTCCCGTGCAAACGGGAGAGAAAGTGCTGAAGCCTCAGGCGGAGCGCTCAGATCCTGATCTTGCGACACAGGCACCGGGAAGCGCATTGCAGAACTAAGCTCCAAACAGCTCTCGTAAACCCCTCCTGCTCCCAAATCCTAGCCGTCCTCGAGCCTCTGTGCCCAGGGCAAGGGGGTCCTGCCCTCGAGGTGCGGAGATTCGGGAACGCACAGCCTTTCCCCCAGCCCCAAACGCAGACGCGCGCTGAGCTGCGATCCGGCGGTCCCTTCCTTTCCTGGACGCACCACCGCAGGACAACAGTCAGAAGACAGGCGCGCRGGGCTCAAGCACCAAGCGGGAACATCAGCAAACAGGGCAGAGCGCCTGCCTCCTCCCGACCCCGCTCCGCTCCAGCCGATCTGCTGAATCACTCACCGCATTGCCGGCGCTGCCGATGGGGGATTTTGCCGAGGCTCAAGCCCGAGGCGCAGCGCACAGCGGCGTTAGCTGCACGTTTAACTCGTGGAGCATCGCAGCGCGCTGGAGGCATTCGGAGCCAGCGAGAGCGTAATTACCTCCCAGCGGGCTTCGGAGGAGCCCGAACTGGCCGGTCCTGCACATAACTGACTGCATCTCTGACAGTTAAATGCTTTCGTGCTGACCAGACTCAGGCTGCCAAGAAAGGAAACGTTTCCCCCAGCGCCAGAGCCGCCGCCGGGCGCAGACCTACCTGGGCAAGGCGCGGAGGCGGGCGGCTTCCAGCCAGGCTGCGCGCCGGGAAGAGCCGGACGCAGCGCGCTCCCGAGAACGCCGAGCGGTCGGACGCGAGCGGTTTCTCCTCGGCGCCCGTCCCACGGCGCAGACAAGGTGGCTCGGAGCACGGGGAGGACAAAGCGGGGTAAGACGGGAAGGGGGCAAAGCAAACGCCGGAGGGAGGGCGGCAGGGGAGCACCCCYGGGCGGCAGAGAGCCAAGGGAACGGAGGTGCTGGCAGGGCCCCGGGGCCGGAGCACCGATGCTGCAGCGCTCTCGAGCTTTGCAGCAGCGCAGACCTCGCACCCAGCRCGGGACGAGGGGGAATTAGCTCCCGTAAAGAAGTGCCTGGACTCGGGCAAGGTGAGGGACCCCGGGCGCCCGCTGCGGGGTTCTTGCCCTGCCGGAGAGCTGCCTGCTTCCGCCAGCACGGACACAGCAGCCCCCAGCACGCACGGGCCGAGGAAGGTCGCCGAAGGGAGCGGGATGGGGCAGCCCGGACAAGGGAGCACGTGGATTTTTCTTCTTCGAGCAGGGAAACGGAGACYGCCCAGCCGCCCCCGGAGAAACGCTTCCCCAGCCCCAAGACGGCGGATCCCCGAGCCCTCCGGGCGCAGCAGCGAGYTGCGACCTCCTCCGGGGCCCTGCAGCACTCAGCCTTCCCCTCCAAGCGACCCAACATCATCTTCGCATGGCTTTAGGCCACCGTTTTCCTTGGGGACACGGTGCTAACTGGAGCTACCAGGCACAGCAAAGCTTGCAAGCAGCGTGTTACTCAGCGCCTCCGAACTCCGCTCGTTCACCGCCGGCTACGAACGCAGCAGCTCCCTCCATCACCTCGAAAGCCCAGCGAGACCGAAACAGAGGTGCACACGTGCCAGCCTGCCTCCGGCAGCACCTGGAGTTTAGCCAGCTCGTATCCAGGGCAGCCTGTCCCCGTCTCTCTGGGCTGATCCCAAAGCAGCACTGAAATTAGTCTGCGTTCCAGCTCCAACGTGGGGGAAAAAAAAAAAAAAAAGCCCCCAGATTTGAATCTCTGATGCTTTTCAGGCTCATTCTCTCATGATGTTTTATGTTTTCCTGGTAGCAACTCAAAGCTTTTAAAGAACCAACCACAAAATATGAGAGGCAATTTAATTAAAAAAAAAAAAGAGTAACGAGCACAGTCTGCATACGTATCCCAGTTCCACTGGTAATTAGGAAACAGATGGGGGTAGGAGGGGAGAGAGAGGAATCTTTGTTAGGTTAATTGTTTGAAGTCACTAAATGAAATATGGGCAGCCCAATTTCCCTGGAGGATCGTACACAAACTTAACTACAGACTTCTGCAGAGAATAAAAAATACATAAATAAAGGAGTTTCCCAGTGAAGGACAGGAGATTCTGACTAATCAAGACAGACAAGACATGATAAAACCTAAGGAGAAAACAGAGCTCCCTTCTGCAGCTTCAGATGAGGAACTGACCAAGCTCATCCACAGCTTCRCTGCCGTCTTATCAAAATGCTGCTTCCATTTTCCTGATTGAATGGGTGCAAGTAGAAAAGCCTGTGTGGTATTGCCTCTCCTCCAGGGAAGGAGGCACTTCTTCACCCGGAGATCCAAGCCCCTGGGAAAGGTCWGATGAAACCTTTTTAAGAAAGCACTTAAGTCTTTTTGCATCCAGAGACCGAAGGTGCCCTCCAAGGATGCACCTTCCTCCCGGCTCACACGTACCAAGAACCTGCTGGTTTGCAGCAAGGGCAGCTACAGCTCCCTTGGGGTGTGTTCTTACCCCAATGAACAAGAGCACAGGCATTTCCACACAGCGCTGCAAAACTCACCCTTTAAGAGCAATTACACATCTAGTAACCTTAAGCCTCRAACAGCTGGTTAGAACGTTATTGGTGACAGTTAATCATAAACACAATGAARTGAAATTTAAATAAAATGAAAAATATGCCAAACAAATCCTTTCTCCCCCTACGAAAGGGCATGGTAACCACCACAAACTGATTTCCTTTCGGCTCTGCTATCTGTATTTCTCATTAACAGAGAGTAGCTGCAGAGATAATTACACAGTCAGCTTTGCTGATCTGGATTATTTAGATTGGGCATTGCCAATGGACAAGCCAATCCCAAACAGATTTTCAAATCACTAGAAAATTAGAGTTGGACTAGAAGTGAGAAGGATACAGAGCTCCAACGCAATGGGATGTAGAGAGCAAGACTGGGCTTTTGGGCTTTGAAACCACTAGCCACATTCCTGGTATTCGATTAGTTACTTCTACCTCTAGTTTCTCCCTGTATTCAGGCAATGCTTTCCTGMTATTCAGGGAAATTAAAACACGATCCAGTCTCTTAAAGAGTAAACATTAAAGAGACATAAGCAAGAACCGAGTTTAGAAATTGATTTACTTCTAATCTGTAAAGATTGCCTAATGCAGATCCTCGGCTGAACCACCACAATACCAAAGCAATCAAACACGATGTGGGGCAGCATATGGGAAACTGTGAGCAGAACAGGCTGCTACAGAAATCACCAGCACTTCTGCTGCACCTAGCCGTGGCCCAGGGCGCYCAGCTACGCTGCCGGTCACAGCACCACTTCCCAGATGGAAGATGAGGCCAATCAGCTGCATCTAGACCGGGGACACCAGCAGCTGCTGCAAAAAGCAGCTACAGTGGCCCATTTCCACTGCTGACCATACCCCTCGCCCCATCATTTCACACCATCACACCTCAGGGCAACGGCTGGGACGGGTTTCAGGAGCTGGTACTGCTGCTGCAGACCCGGTCATGCTGCAGGATGTCAGGCTTAATGGCACCCAGAGCCACTATATCTTGCCACACTCCCAGAATTACCTGGTCTGGCCTCGATTCTTGCTGCTGTACCTGGCAGCTAGTGAGGCCACAGCCTCTTCAGTTCTCTGCGCAAGAAAAAGTGGGTTTGGGTCYGTCCGCGCCGCTCTGCGGGGCTGTGGCTGCCAGGTGGCTGCAGTATCCACGTGGCATCTCCTAGCGATGCCCCCAGGGCACTAYCCTGACCCCTTACAGTCATCCACCAGAACTGGGGGGTAACCCCAGATCCTGACCTTTCCAGCGCGGTGCACTCCCACGAGATGCAGACAGCACATCAGCACCATCGCCCTTGCAGCGCAAAAGCACTCGGAGACCTGCGCTCCAGACAGCAGCGGGATGCTGCCGAGYCGGAACATCTCCTGCTAGTGATGGACAGGTCAGACAGCACATTAGAGGTGCTGTGGGATGGATGGAAAGGCTGGCAGGGGGCAATGGCCTCAGTCCTGCCACGGAAAGTGGAGGCTGGTGGTCAGAAGCAGGGCTCACTGCCAGCAAAAWCTCATCCCTGCTTGAAGATGAATGAAATCACTAGGGATTAACTCAGTCCAATATCTCTATAGCTTTAACTTGGGGAGAGCACAAGCTGCAGGCCTGGGAGATAGGGAATAATGAGGAAAAATAAAGATTCCCCAGGGAAAATAAGCCATGTTCTTTTTTCAGGACCTTGAAATCCCATTGATCGCTTACAGGTTTGCGCTGAGCAAGAAGAGTCTGAYATTGCTGGTTCTTTTTTCTCCTGAGAGAAGCCCAAAGACACTTTCAGAAGTGGTCATGTTTCAGAGAGAATCAGCTGCTGGAGGAGGGCTGGCTTTTTGCAACAGCCAATTCACTGGAAAGAGGCCCACAAATCAGCAGTCATGGCAAGGGAAAAAAATTCTGAATTCCTTCTGCAGCTCATACCTGATGCTTTCTCAAGGACTAAATGTGCCCTAGTCAGCAGTTAGAAAACCATTAGCTTAGAATGAAGCTGCCTTTTTAAATCAGATGCATTCATTACACCTTGATAAGGGAGCACACGAAAGTTAACACAGCGCTGCCTCGATTAGCCCTACAAACCTCTTACTTAGAATGATTTTGACAATCCTGCAAAGTTCCTTAACAGAATAAACTAACCAAATTTCTCTTCTGCCTTTGTCCCGCAGGGACCTGCAGAGGGATGTGGGACATGTGAGCAGCAGAGGGCATTTTAAAGGCAGCAGTAGACATCTGCTCTCCGGAAAGGAAATCACGGGAGCAAGGAGTCACTTGGGTCAGATCAAACAAGGGAGACCTGTCACTTCACATSTGTCTCCATGGAAACTTGCAATAGGCTCAGACTAGAATTGACAAAATTATTGATTATGGGTACAGAGACACTCAGAGATTTAACAAAAACAAAAGGTCAGAGGTGCTGATAAAAAGTGGTTGCACATTAAAGCTGATCAACTAYGAAGGTTGCTTTTAGGATCTCATTGGGGGATCGGGACTGCTGAAATGCCACACTTTGCCCGGAGCAGTGACAAAGGACAGGCCACAGGGGAAAGCAGATGGCTCCTTTTGGTATTCGTGCTTGGTGCAGGTTCTCAGTTTTGTTTTTCTATCTGCTGTCCTTTACGGGAGGAGACCAGACCTCTGACAAGATTTTGCCCCATGCAGACAGGGGACTTGCTGCCCTTCAGTGGGATCTCGCTTCCTACTCTTGTAGGGGGTATGGGGAAGGAATACGAATATAGCATTAAACCCAGGAATTCTCGTCTTACCACAACTACAGGCAAATCGCTTCCTGCCCTGCCTTAGTGCCTCTCCAAAAGGAAAAGGCCTTTTATCTGCCTGATTAGCACTTCAAGTTGTATTCTAAAAACCCTCCAAAAGCTCTGTTTAATAGTTTAGTGCCTCTTTAGCTTTCTTTGGAACATTGCTGCTCTGCTTGTTGAATCACAGCTGTGCAATATTCTTATCTCAGTACTCTTTTCCAGCCTAGAAGCTCATCACAAAACCTCTGACCACATCCTGCATCCCACCYAGCACACCCTGCTGCAGGGCAGGACCCTACGGACCCTCTGTGCCCAAGAACGGGGCCTCAGCCACCAGCCACAGCCCAGGCAGATTTGCACAGCCTGAGCAAAACACGGCCTGCACCGTCATACTGGGGCACAACGCCAACAGCATGGGGTCYGGGGTGCACCCCTCCAGCTGGCCGGGGACCCTACTGCTCCCTCTCCACCTCTGCTGGAGCCACAGCTGCCAGGACATGGCTATAATTAGACTCAAGCACATGCTGATGGCAACCAAGCTCCAAAAGCTTTTCTTTCACCCTCTGGAGCCCGGTGTTGAAGACGACTATGGCTTTGTCACAGATTGCGATTCAGAAATAGCAAGATGGTAGCACACATTGCTCTGAGCTGCACAGGGTCCCTCGGCACCAGGACAATTAGGTTTTTAGTCAGGTGTCAGATTCACTTGCCTGAGACCAGAAATCCCCCTCTGCAGTCTCATCTAGCAAGGCCACACAGCCGGCGTGCCTGCGGGGAAAGGCTTGCGCCAGCCTTTGGCCAGAGCTGGGCAGTCTGAACCCAAACCAGTCACACCAGCTCCACCTGACGTCTGGCCAACTCTGCCCACCCTGTTACGGGATGCAATTGCACCATGGGGCTCCATCTGCCTTTCCCCATCTCAACATCCGTTCAGAATCAACACAAGAGAGCTTCACCAATGCAGCTGAAACAACCCTCCTTTTTTAACCGGACAATAGGCAGCGTTAGGGAGAAACTGGATTTCTGTTGTATAGCAGTGGTTTTCTGCTTTATGGCATGTAACTTCTATTGCTGTGCATGTGTCCTATCATTGATGACTGCACTCGCTATTTTACTTTGCAAGAGCTCCTTTTTATCAAGAACCAAGATTTATTGCAAATTGGTTGACATATGTTGACTTGAACCAGGCAAAGACAGTGATTTAATGCATTCAAGAGCCCACAGACTAAATGTTTTGTGCCTTCCCAGTACTTCCTTTCAGAGAGCTTCAAAAGGTTTCTTCACAGGAAGAGAAACACATGCCAGTMTCTGCAACATGGACAAACCCTCTTGTCCACATATGGGGAAACTGAGGCACGGCACTTAAATGGCTACTTCAGGGTCACAGCTTCCTGGTAGCAGAGCTGGGGATTAGAAGCAAGAYTTCCAGTTTTGTTCCACAGAATATTTTCCAGTAGCTTTTGGCAGTAGTTTAAGGAACAATCTTTATATTACCTGGCCCTCGTACACCTGCAGCCAGCTGCAGAGAGAGTAAGCATTGCCCTCCCTGCTGCAAGCCGCCCCCAACATGGCTGCACACAGTAATGCGGAGCAGTTTTCAGCCTTCCAGTCTTAAATGGGTAGCAATAGCTCAACCGATGCTCTGTGCCACTGCAGGCAGCCCAGAGCCACTCAAATCAAGCCACACCAAGCATGTCACGGATTAGACACTGAAAAGTTCATCAATGCCATTTTCCGACTTATCACAGACTAAGCCGAGGACAGGGGGAGACCAGAGCTGGCTGTCCTGACCGGTCAGTCACGAGGGCACCGTCCAAGGCTACGCTAAATGGAAGTGACGCTCTGCTGCTCACTGAACTCATGTACAACGTGTGGCTTGAGCTGACACTGTGTTTGTGCTGCCTGCCTCAAACACAAGGATGATGCTAATCTCTGCTCATGATACGCACATGCTGGTCAGTGCTGGTTAAATACCTTCTTGCGATGGCAGCTACTATGTTGCTCCCTATTGCTTCCGCTGACAGTAAACAGAAGTGCAGCAGAGCCGAGTGCTGGTGCAGGGAGGCTGGCAGGGGAGCTGGCTCTTCGCGCTCGCTGGCAGGAACGTGCAGCTGGGAAGCCCCTGGACTCCAGCTTCTCTTCACAACTCCTGCCTGCAGTCACAAATCAACCTTCTCCACAACAGCTGAGTTTTGGTTACCAATACACCTTCCCAACCAGAATGAGATCCTGTCAGGCTAAAAACTTATGGGGGCACCTGGAAGCTTTGCTTTTCCTCTTATTTGCTCATTTTGTTTGAGGAGGTTCTTTCCAAAGGGTGTCTGCTTGTCTGGTTCAACTCTTGGCAAGTGCCAGCACATTGACAAAAAGCAGCTCAAAGTCAAGCACCATCACAAACCAGCATCCCTAAGCCCAGCCAAGGGCCACTGTGCAGGGGGGAGGACCGAGTATCCGACCCCAAGAAACCTCCTCGCCTGCTCCTTCACACRTAGGGTAACACAGGCCTCGTGAGCAGTGAGAAATGCTGCTACCCAACTCGCCCCACTTTCAGTGAGGCACCTCCAACACTACAAGGACCTGCAGGAAAGAGCACCTGAYTGCAGTAGCCCATGCTTTGCATCCATTTACCAGAGATTTAAGTTTTCAGAATGGCAAAAAGCAGCTTGCAACCAAGAGACCATCATCTTTGCTTAATGAAGTCTTCTCCACCTTGACTCCTAAACTGAGGTAACTAAGTAGAAGATACCTGTGATTCCTTTCTCACCACACTTGGCCTAGGAACAGATGCTGCGCAAGACCCGTGTTATAAATGCACCCATGTCTAAGACGTGAGCACGACGGCTGACATCCCACTTCACCATCTCAGCTCAGACAACCTAACTCAGGTGGCAGTTTCAAGAAAATAAAAGGGCTTAAAAGGAAGAGGGCTGTTATCCCTTCTAGGTCACTGTCCCTGTCATTCCTATGAAATATCCCTTTACCCTTTCTGGGGTCATACATCATAATATTTCTTTTACTTCAAAAGAATGCAGATTTAAAGGCTGTGGCATTGCTCAGAGGACTGGCAGTGAATTACAGGACCTTTCAGCCACATATCAGCAGAGATCCAGCAAGCTGCAAAGGCAACAAGAACTTCTTCCTATCCAAGGAGCCTCTGGCTGTCTGCATACAGGCAGGTCCCACTCTGACATCAGCAAACAGGGGTCTACATCATATGAAGTCACACGTGTGTAACAGTAATCCCTGTGGATTCATACCAATTGATAGCAGCAKCCTAGATTTAATTAGCTACCAGTATAGCTGTCGGCATCAAGCCCCGTGCCAGCTGCAAAACTAAAGAGTAATTAGTGAGACACCAATCTCAGTGCTGTCCTGCTCCCAGGACCTGAACTAGCTGCACTAACWCTACCTTAGGTCAACTCCTCTGCTCAGCAGATGCACCTTTTCCCTGCAGCAGAGCATCCGGCATCATGATGATTTCACCTCACTTGCAGCAAGAGCAGTGCTTGCAAGACTTTCTCAGACAGTTAATGCACTGCAGACMTTTTCAACCTGCCTCTTAGATGAAGAGACCCAAGTTCAAGCCTCTCAGGTCACTGTCACAGTATGGGCACGGTCCAGAGAGATTTTCAAGCTCAGAGGGGGGTTAGATTTCARGCCTCTAAGAGGCAGATTCTTTCCTACCGTTCACTACACTGCTGTTAACACACATCAGCCCCATGCTCCAGGTTAGGGACAACAACAGTGGTATATTTAAGAATACAAACAGATGAGGACGTTCACGTCTGATCTGATATCACAAGCCAAGATATTGTGCAGGATTGTCTATGATTGTGATGTTATTTTTTCCATCCCTGCAAGTGTTACACACACATACGTCAATGCACTAACATCATGTTCTGGGAAGTAAGATCACGTCTAAGAGGAAACAAAGTAGTAGCTGGGCTACCAGCAACTGCCAAGAACAAGGAAGGAGAAGATTTTTCAAAGGCACCAGGAGAAGCAAAGGCCATTTAAAACCAGACATTGCTCTGGCAAAGCCCAGATTGAATGAAGACTAAATGAGAGCTGACAAGCTGACATTTGGGAGGGAAAAAAAAAAAAAAAAAAAAGCAATTAGGTGCCTTGCAGAGCCACCCTTTATCTTATTGTTAATTGTATTGCCTCTCAGACTGAGCAAACATATAATTATTTGAGATTCATTCTTAGGCTCTTCTGCTTTGACTGGTCCCTTCAACCGGGGAGCCCCTCACCTCCCAAGCCCTACCTCAGACTGTTAGGGCGAGCTCCTTATCCTCCAAAGGACCACAGATTTGAGTGCKGTGTAACTGCCATTATAAACATGCTCTTCAGCAAGTAACTAGAGCAGCAAGTTAATTCCCAAGGTAATAGGTGCTTGGGAACAGCTAGATGACAAGGAGAGTGCTGAAATTCACTGCATTAAATTTCCCAGTTACACAGCTCCAGAAAAGCACCATCCCTCCCCAGAAGTGAGGACCCCAATCACTTCATTGAATTTAACTAACCTGTTTCTGCAATTGCTTAAACTGAAGTTTTGTGATTGGGTTTTATTTATTTTTGAACAAGTCCCTAATTTCTCTTTTACTTGTGATAATGTTGGCTGTAAAACATATTAGCATAGGTCATAGATCACAGCCATTTTATAGGCACAAATGTAATTCACGTTTGTTTGCCCTGCAAGGCAAGTTACRAGGAAGGAAGCAGCACTACATCTGAACACAGGTAGGGATCTCATGGGTAAAAAGCCTGCTAGGAATATTTGGAAAGCACAAGCTTCCCAGCTCATCCCCTGGCAGTCACAGGAGTCTTACCTCCATTCGAAAACCAGAGCTTTGTAGAAAGGTTGATCTGTTTGGAGAGGAAGGTTAGAGCAGCAAGGCAGACAAGGGTAGCACAGCCCATGAAACACAATATTAGAGAGAAGCCTGCTATGCCAGGCTCAAGCCAGATTAGCCTCACAGCTGTCACTATGGTCAGGAGAATTCAGACGAGGTCAACCACAAATACACAGCCATGGACCCAGCTGCCGAGAGGGCYGGAAAATAAAACCCTGTGGGCCTTGGCATCTGGATACTCGAGCTGTCAATAGAAGATGTCAGGCTGTGATATGCAACACAGTATTTCGAAGSTTTACTGTACACATTTAAATATATTCTAATAAGTGCAGCCCATGCATTTTGTACCAACTAATACACATTTGAACTAACCCTAGTTTCAGCTTCGCTTAGCATAGGCATGGGGAGACCCAATTTGGACTGGAAGTCTAGATGAGCTTCTTAAAAATGTTATAATCCATATTTAGTAGATACAATGRAGGAAGGAAATAGGAGTAGCTATTAACTGAATAGGTTGACTTGCTATGGTTTTCATGAGGTTGCTCTCAATGCACACTCGCATGCATAGCTTCACTGCAGAGGGCATCAAATCCTAGCTATCTGTGCTGTTTTGCATTTGCAATGGGAGAAAAACACAAGCCAAGATTCCAGTCCCCAGCCATGCTGCAAGACTTGCAATTCAGCCACACACAGGCTGCTTAGAGTGAAAGTGCCAAAACATGGTCTGGGGTGTGCCAGATGCATCAGGAAAGGAAGGCTGGCCTAAGAGGAGCTTCAGGGGTCCCATACATGCCRTCACATGTGCATGGCTACAAAGCATCAGTTCTCTCATTCCCCTCTCCCTCCCGCTTGCCTGCACACATCTGTGAACACGTCACAGGGATTGAAACAGAAGCCAATGAGCTTGCAACAAGCAGTCTTTGTTGCTGGGTCTGTTAGGAATCTGAAAGCAAGATTTCACGAATCCTGACACCATTTAAGTGACAGCAAGAAAGAGGGCTTTTTCTATGCCCTTAACTCAATAAGGGTACAGCTCAGCATACAGATGTGTCTTTATCAACTGCAGAGCCATGCAGTGTTGTTAGGCATATTAGTAACTCTCCCTGCTATCACAAACAGGGCTGTGTAATTAAACACGAGGTGGCTGGTAGTACCATACCCTACTGAGGAACTGTTAAGAGCCTGTGGAACAAGAAGGCGCAGGCTGGCTCCAAGTACTAATCATCTAGATTGCTCAAGGAAGAGTGACATTTTATACCACTCACACACTAGAGCACAGGCAGCTCCTCATTAGCTGAGCAGACTACATGCAAAGCTTCCAGGAACAAGTCAAGACTCAGGGCTGGCTTTCAGCTTTTCAGGGTTTTTTTTGATGGAGGGTGTGAGGGGGAAGACAGTACACTAATTCCACTCCCCCACTCATGGAGGGTATGAAGAAAAAAAAAAGAAAATAGTTATTTTATACTTTTATAAGATATGGCAGGCAATCTTTATGCAAGGCAAAAGGTGCCCAAAGCGATCCAGAGAGGGAGGGTTCTGTTCTGGCTCCTGCTGATAGAAACCCTTAAAGTAACACAGGATCATGGAATATTTCCAGTTGGAAAGGATCACAGCAAGCTTATCTACCAGCTGAAAGCAGGATCAGTTGTGTGGTCAGACCATCATGGTGCTCAGGGTTTTATCCAGTCCGGTCTTGAAAAAAAAATCTCCGAGGCTGGAGATTGGCCAGCCTCTCTAGGTAACCTGTTCTACTGCCTGAGGTTGCAAGCTCACGTCTCAGCTTATTCCTGTTGTCTCTCCTCCTTCCCAGGCACGGAAAGGGCAGGGGAGGGCAAGAGGGAGAGCAGCAACAGGCTGAAGCTCCGCGGCGGCTCTTCAGCACCCTGGAGAGCTGCCGCGCCCCGCGCAGCGCCCGCGCAGCGCCCGCGCAGCGCCCCGCGCAGCGCCCCGCGCAGCAGGAAAAGCCTCTGATCGCCCCTCCGGGAGGGCGGAGGCGAACGGCTCCCCGGAAACCCGCGTCACCCTGACCAAAACACGTCTCACGCAGCAACTCGGTAGTGGTGTCACTGTCTCCCCTTCSATCCGCGCACACTATTTACGGGGCGCGTTCGCGTTCTGAGCAGTAGCAGCTGCTTTGGAGCCTGAACCGAATGCCACGTCAGGGGAAACCACAAAATAAAACCCCAGTGGGGCACCAGGAAAAGCCCGCTTTTTTGCCACGCTCCTGAGATTCCTGATCTGAGATCCCGTTGCTGACCTATCTTGAATTTATCAATACCGAATGATTTATTCACTTATTATCARGTTATTTATTATCTTGAACCATCTCCTCTGGAAATGCCCTGATTCAGTCTTTCTTCCGTCCATCTGCACTCATTTCCTTATAATTCCCTGACCCATGGTCATTTTCATCCTTTCCTGCTAACTCAGAATAAATCACTCTAAGCATTTTTCCTTGCTGAAGTTTGGGGTTGAGATGCTCTCAATAATCTGACAGGCTCCCACCATCATCTGTGTTTTCATGCATCTCTAATACATACTTAGATCTTACCTGGAATAAAAGTCAGYGTACATCCCACTTGTGCATTCAGATGCAAACAGCACCAGGGCATCAAGCAACTTAAAAGCAGAAAGCTTGAATGCTTGTTCAAGACTGCTGCTCTCTAAATAATGCCTAAAACACAGAAGCCYTTTTCCCTTCTCAGAGAGACTATATGGGGGTGGGGGGAGAAGAGAGGAAGGGGAAAAACATGAGCAACAGGTCAGTGCATTAAGCAGTTCCTTCATTTAAAGAGGTATTACATTCACTTAACTGTGAGCTACTCAAGGTCACTGGGATGGTTAGGAAAAGTAAGCATTTTAGCAGAAAGGATTTCACCACATTTTCTGCAGGTTAAAGGGGAGTACTACCCACTCCACAACTCACACTGCAGTTGCCAACCTTGCCCATCAGTGCCTGGGCATTTCAGGATCAATATAGCATGTGGTTTGACAGTGAGGGAGTGTCATGCTTGCTGTCACTTAGGTCTGTAGCAACCCATCACTCCCCATGCTGGAAGCTAGCAAAACGTACAGTCATGGAGTCATAATGCAGGAGAAACCCTCCCAGGAACACAAAGGAACCTCCAGCCACAACATCATGCAGCTGAGACTAAGTATCTTGCACCAAGCCTCTGGGTTATGCTCCCTCTTAAGCAGGCATCAGCAAGGACCAGTGTTTGCTTCCAAAACAAGGGTGGGAGAGCAGCATCTGGGATAGCCCACGCCAGGTATTTGGCAGACAAGGCCTGTGTCAGGCTTTGAACATGAGATTACTTGTGGCCTGTGATCAGGGACAGCTGTGCCTGTAGCAGCACAAGCCCACCCAGCAAGGTGGGCCTGCTCCAGACTGCACAGACCTTCTTTTACTATGAGGACAAACCCCCTCAGATTCCCCCAGAGTCATCAAAACTAGGAGGTGCTYGGTACCACATACGTTCAGACCTTTACATTACAAAGCACCATCCTTATAGCAAAATACTTCTCTGGCAGCCTCAGAAGTCAGCAGTCCTCAATTAAACTTTACCAAGCACCAGATGCTGGACAACACTTTTTGATGCAAGGTCCACATTCTCTGGCCCCAAGGCCCATAGCCTGCTCATTGCCCAGCCTCGTCTGCTTTCTGTACAGATGCAAAGGTCTGCTTCTTCAGGTGAAGAACACAGTTGAACCATCAAGACTTTGCCCTCTCCTGTGCCCTCAGGCTGGTCTCTCCAAGCTGCATTCCTAAGGCCCCAAACAGAAGGAGCAAGAGGACCCAGGTACCACCAGCAGCACAAYGATGGGATGCAATCTAATGGGCAGCAGCATATATGAACTGAGGGGAACTAGAGAGGCAAGGCAGAAACTTGTCCCCACATATCGCCCTTGAGAACTGCTACCTGGCTCAGCCCTGCAAACCCATCTCTACTTGTTCGGTTRTTAATCCTTTGCTTTCCATCTCATTAACTAGGAATTGTGATCCCTRTAAGCAGGGCTGAGGTCTAAATCCTCCTCTATTTTAATCCATAATAACACAGCAAGGTTTCTTTCAGCTCCAGATYTAAAAAACTGTTTAGCATAACAACAACTTCAGGCAAGTTCAGTCTGAGCTGGGTCTCCAGAATTATGCAGCAACTATCCTAGACAGCAAAGGTGAAAGAAAGAATGAAGTTATGATCTGCTTCAGCAGAAAAAGACAGAAGTTGTCCAACAACAACTAAAGTAAAGAAAACAGTTTTTGAAAGGAGTTACCCACAGGGCATGGAGACAAGCTAGACTCTGACAAGATTTGCTAGAGCCTTTCAAAAACTGTAACTCAATACAGTTTGTGGTTTGGGGCTGGCTGCTTGGTTTTAAGATGAGGGAATATTTTTGATAAGGGCAAACTACGCCAAAGCATCAAAGAGCCAGAGGGGAGGTAAAAAGAGTTTAGGTTTACTTCTTGAGTTTTTAGGAGTCTCTGCTCCCCACTTCCCCTCCTCTGCAAAAAAGGTTTTGTTTTTTTCAGATTTTTTATTTTTCATTCATGTGAAAACTGAATTTCTACATGTGGCTCCAAGTGACTCATGGTAAAGTGGAATGGATCTAAGTCTTCACAGTTCAGCTSCATTCTTATGTCATCTAAACAGGCAGACCTTTGCAACTGTACAGAAACCAAGTAATTTCACACCTTCCTTGAAATTCTGTAACAGTACAGTTGAAGGAACTCTGCCCTGCTGCCCAGGTTTATCTGTATATAAATTCAAGTGCTGATTTAGTGAGATTTAAGAGTCCAGTGCTACAAAGACAACCAACTAAAAATGTCATAAAAGTTAATTTGCACATGCTACTTCTCTATAGAGAAGGAATAAATTCAGCAACTCCTTTAAAAGTCTTACAGCTTAATGTCTGCAGATCCATCCAGGGAATCTGGCTGTTTAATTTCCCCAGATTTCTTTAATAGTCTCAAGCGTAAACCTTTTACTTGCAGTCTCCTTGTTAACAGAGCGCATCAAGAATGAAATGCGGCAAGAGCACTCCAAAGCCCCGAGTAACCTGCACAACCTTCCCTCTGCCCAGCTAGTCTTCATTTCTACAAATGCTGAAACTTAGCAAGAGAACATTTTATTACAGACACACAACAACTACCGCATTTCTGGTAAGTGGGGATAAGGAGACGACAGGACACAGAACTCAAGTTCCAGCAAGGTATTTGGTATTTATGAATTCAAGCAGCAGGCCTTCTCCCAAGGACACTGTTTTCTGGGCCTGGTCAAGTGACCTAAACAGAGCAATGGAAGTAAAAATTGTTTCAGTGAAAAGTGTCAGACCACTTCAAAAGCTACGTATTTTCCATTTCCAGTCAGCTTGCGGACCACACTCCAATAAAAGTCCCTTCGCTTCCTATCTATGTGCGTTCTCCCCTTGGAATTTACATCTCCCAATCATAGGCAATGCCAACAGCTACCTGGGTCTCCACGCGGAGATTTTCCTTTATTTTCATACTCAGTCCGTGACACACAATATTTACACATTACAATCCACTCTCGAACATGACACCTTCCCCAGCCGCACAGCACAGGTGGCAACCAACAGCTCGCTCACAGCTCTCAGGCCACCCTCGGAAGAGGGGTCACGGCTGCATCACGGGATGCAATGACGCAAAGATCCACACACAGGGACCTCGGCCCTGCGAGCAGCCTCCTTGCAGTATCTCGGAGAGCAGGCAGGAGCGCAGAAATGAAGGATTATGCCTCATCTCTTGCTATTAGGAGTAAAGATACTTGACCATTTTTGATGCCTGGGCACTGCAGAAAGCCTTTTCGGTGGCACTTTGCCAGCATTAGCACTGAATATACAAAAGACCCATAGACACGAAGACAATTAGATCACAGCTAGGCAAATAATTCATTATGAATTAATATCATTTGAGAGCTTGGGATATCTTCCATTTAATCATTAGCTGGGAGAAGAGATGATTGGTCTGACTGACTTAGTTTAAATCAGATCCCTAACCATAGCCAAGGTAACAAAACTCAGGAAATACTGCAGCTTACAGATGCCCCCACTGAGGTTTAGTGAAGATGACTTCAGAGCATTGTGGTTCCAACAGTCAGCACCAACAAACAGTTTTATCTCAAAGGAGAGAGCGCGCCAGACCCCAGATCTCAACCTCTCTAAACAAAGCCCATTTTTAAATTTAAGAACTTGAGCCCATCCTCAGTTAGCTGAGATGATTTCCATGCRTTATTTAGGCTGTGCTCACGTTACAGCTGCACAAAAAAGGGAAGTCAGCAAGGGCCCCAGCCTGGAGCTGTTWAATAGAAAGAACGTGATGCTGAATTTGAGTAGTTATCTTTCAAGGTAGGCTATGCAAAGAAGTTTTCTGGAAACAAAGCAGTCATGCTGACAACGAGTTTAGCTGTCTGCCAAAGGGCAGACATTTTACAGAAACACAGTCAACAATAAAGGAGCCAGTATCTCAGTAAAAGTCACCAGATTCTTGCTTTTGTCCTGAGCATCTGATAGGAGCAACCCAGAAACACCGCCATCTCCACAGTATCCATCTTAAAACAGTCAGACGTCTGGTCAGCGTTTTAATATTTCAGTTTTTCTGTAATGTGCACATCCCCCKGCCCCTTTACACTGCCACGATCTCAAGAAGAGAACAGAAACGTCACAATTCGACTTTCAAAAATGCTCAATAGCCTACACACTACCGCCAGGATCCGACCTTGGGAAAAAATAATCTCAAAAACAGCACTCAAAAGGAAAAGAAAAAAGAAAACCCACCCAAGCAACAAGCCCCCCATCCCTCTCTCAGTTTCAGAAGAGACAGGATTTTCTAGAGGAAAACCTCCCCGGTTCCCCGGATCGGGATGCAGCCCTCCTCCCCGGCCTGCAGCACCCAGCTCAGCYGTCTCACCAAGACGCCCAGGGTGCATTTTTCTGCGCCCTGTTCTCCAAGGAGCAGTTGAGGCCACGCAAGGAGATACCACGCTGTGCTCGAGCCGAACAGTACCTCTTTCAGGCCCACAAGACGCCCACCTCGGCCGCGGCCGCTTGCGCACAGACCCTTCTCCAGCCTTTGCAGCCGATTTCTGAGCGTTTTGCAGAGACTGGGAGCAGCTGGAGCAGCCGCGCAGCCACGAGCACAAGTGATTCAGCACTTTCCCCACCTCCAGATGCCTGATCGATACCAGCCGGCCCGGCTACGGCAGGCGGACCAGAAACACGGCAGCCGCTGACCAGGGCTCTCCGGCGCGGCCCAGCTCCGGCCGGTGCAGCAGCCCAGGAGCCTCCAGACAGGCCCGGGCCATCAGGCCGCCAAACGCCTTTCGGCAGCGCGGGGCGTTTCGCGGGGAGCAGAGGAACCGGCGCGCAGCGGGGTGCGGAGCGGAGCAGCCTCCGCGGCTCCCGGCGCCGCATCCCTCCCCCCCCCGCACACCTAGACCCGGGGACACGACAGCAGAGCCCAAACCCCCGGCCCGGAGAGGGGGAGGCCGCCCTGGTGCCCCCCACCCCCGGTGCCGCCCCGCTTACCTGCGCCGCCGGCGCCGGGCTCGCCGCAGCCCGCGCTCGGTGCGCCGCACTGCGCGCTCCCGGCCGCACTGCGCGCTCCCGGCCGGGAGGGGAGCGCGCACTGGGGGGGGAGGGGGAGGAGGAAGAGGAAGGCTTAGGGGTGGGAAGGGGAGAAAAGAGAAGAGAGTCCGAGAGCGGCGGTGCGGCGCGGATTGCAGGGGAGGGGGAGGGATTAATTAGCGGTGCCCTCATTAGCGGCGGGCCGACGGCGGCCTCCGCAGCTGGATCGCGGCGCCCAGCCCCCGAGGTGGGGCCCAAAGCATCGGGATGCACAGCTGAGCGGGGCCCCTGGCCCGAAAGCCGGTCTCCTTTTTTTTTTTTTYTTTTTTTTTTTTTGGGGGGGGGGGGGGGAGTTTTCCGGGTGAGCAGGGGAGTGAGCAAGGTCCAGCCCCCGGGGAGACCTTTGGTTGCAGCAGGCCTGCGGCCCGGCTGCGCTGTGCATCGTGCCAGCCCGGGGTGCCCCTCGCGGGGGTCTCTCGCCCGACCGGAGCGAGGAGGATCGCGGCTCCGGGGAAGGCGTCAGTCTGCAATCACGCACGCTCCCCGCTGGGCCACCCAGCAGAGGCTCCTGTTAACATCACAGCCCAGACATCTCTTCCGTGACTTGGTTATCAGCAATGTCACTTTAATTAAGACCTCCTCCATCTAGGAAACGCAGTGAGATTTGCCACTTYCCCCTCCATATATTTTATTACATTACAAATATTCTGCTGAGGTTGTGAAACTTTAACTAATATAGACACATTCTGTAGCAGCAACACACTGATCCTTATTGATTTAGGTATTTTCTAGGCAACGTAAATTGAACATGCTGCTACACATCATATATCCTCATCCTTTAATATCACAAAAAGTGCCAAGTACCCTAGCTTAGCTCAAGAGATGCCTTTGCAGTTAAGCATGTCACCACTCCACGAAAGTCAATTAAGAATTTACATGCCCCAAAGTAAAACGTGTGCCCAAGTATTGTCCTGCTGGGTCTATTGGACCTCYAGAGAAAAGCACCTTCCTCAGGGGATCTGGAAAAGGAGCTGCAGAAACCAATTCTGCAGCTGAGTACTGAGTAGTAGATGCAGTTAYATGAAAACTGATTCAGAGAGCAGGTGCTGCTAGGGAGCAATGACCCAGCTGATATAAATGAAGGAAGATAAATCAATTAAGGGTAATTGAGACAATGCAGGACCCAGTGCAGAACAGTGCTCCTACCACCTGTTCCCAGCTGCCAGGATGTTGGTGAATACAGAGCAAAAAGCCAAATCATGTATTTGAGCAAAAGGATTGGTAACAACTAAAGTGCAAGGAACCTGGGATCCTAAAGCTAGGGGCCTTTTGCTATTAATGTCACTGAGGCACAGGCTTACCTCCCTTACCCTCGAGCTGCTCAGCACCATTGGAAACATCAGACTTTGCCCGGTTTTGCCATTTCTGCAGGGATCCCAATCTACAGCTGTATTTAGGGCAGGAGTATGTGAAGTCAATTCTTCAAGAGCTCCCTTTAAACAGTATTGAGTGCTCTTCTAAGATGCTGATTACTGTTAACCCCAGAGGGATCTGAGGACACACTGTACTTCAYAGGAGCTGCTCAGTGCATTGCAAAATTTATTTCTCTTTCTTGTTCCTACAATTTCTGTCCCTTCTCTCCTCTTAGTGGTGCTGGTTGCAAAGCAGCCCACTGTGCAGGAGCAGAAATACCCCTTCTTGCTTTTGGAAATCTCTTTACAGAAAATCCCAGCTGGAGGAAAATGCTACTTATTTCCATCATACAAATATTGTTTCACAACACAYAGTGTTGATCTGTTTGTGCATCTGATCATGAATTCATTTACTCTTCTTTGTAGCTCCCTCTGTGAGATTAACTAGAAGAAACCAAATCTGCCTGGAAGATCTCTGGTGAGCTGAGCTCTGATGAGATGCTTGGAGACTGCCCAAATGTGTGTGCATGGAGGAAGAGGAACTGAAAAGTGCCTTCCTAGCATGCATTTCTGTGCAGGGATAATCAAATCTGGTGATGCAGTARGGATCAAAATGGTCAAGACAGGAARAGTTTGTAGCAAACCACTGGCAGAAAACAAGCAATGGAAAATGCACCCTGTACATTCAAGGTACATTTGTGATAGTTGCTTGGGATTTCCCAGCAAGCATTCAGCTGAGCTAAAAGAGCATCCCATGCCAACAGGGAGAGACATATGTGCATTGGCTACTGAGCCAAATCTCCCTGCAGGGCAGAGTCCAGGCTGGRGAGGTGAGGAGCTGACTCCCGATGGCTCCCTTCTTGGCTCTGCTTCCCCACTAGATCYACTCTGGATAGTCATCCTCAATTAGGAGATCCTAGAGGATCGCTTCCTTTGTCTTCTCCCTAGAGATCCACTGCAATCTAATTAGTGTGGTTAACCAGGGAACGGGCAACGAGGGGAAATTAGATGAGTTCATCTCCTCTGAACAATCTCTTCAAAGAAAATATTGATTGGCCTTAAAGCATTTGCACTTGTGAAGATGGATTCATGGGCACCCTGCTATGACACTCCAGCCATTCAGGAAAASTTGGTGATGGATGCACATCCCAGGCAGTTTGTTTTAATGGAGTGGTGGTTTCTCTTGCCCCTAGGGCATAAATCATCACAYTGCTGCAGCCAGTCTGTGCTTCTCAGTTGAGAGGCACCGGACAAGAAGCCCCTTCTGGCTGTAGCAACCCCACCGGTGGGCAGAGGTGTCTCGCCTCATAAATGCATCTGCAGTTTTATTCAGGATTTGTAAAGAGGATTTAGGAGCCAGACTCAAGCTGGTATTTGAATACATTCACCCTGTCTTTTGCTAAGCCAGTGCAAGAGTGCAGACCCTTGCAACACGACACCAACTTGCATTCCTTCAGAGCCAACATTTTAAAAGGGGAAGGGGCCTTTCAGTTCGTGAACATCCAACTTCAGAGGCCTTGGATCTTGTTTTTCAGCAGCTGTAGACCTCTGCAGCTTAGAAGGGTTGAGAAACACTTGTCGCTACCAAACTATCACTGAGGCCAGGGTTGGTGGTTGACTCCCCTCTCCCCCCCCAGCACTGATCACCCAAGCTGGAGGCCTCTGTTTATGCCAACGCTGCAGCTCAGCTCTTGGGGGCACTCGGGCTACCCAGGCACTACGGTTCGTTATACAGTGCTGCCATCTACTGCTACCAGCGAAGCGGTGTTTTCGCGTTTACAGCTATTATTTTTAACCTGTTTGTAATCTTACCCTRACTATTGAGGTGCTTTGGGATGTTACAGCTAAAGTCCGCTCAACTCTGGAGACAGGGTCTCAGGAGGAAAATGGGTTTAGTGCGTTTTAATCTTCTTTGTGTCACAGAATGACCCTGTTCTGGTCAAAGGAGAAACGCGTGGCTGGTGGTGATCCAAAGAAGCTGATGCATGCTGCCTGATAGCAGGATCAGGCCCTGAGCTTCTAACCAGTGCTATACTTTATCCTGGCCCTAGTGATTCTTAGGTGAACYGGCTTGTAAGTGTACAGGGATCTGTAGGAAATACATGGCAACTAGGAGGGCAACTATTTCATTTCTCTAYAAATGCCCATCAAAAAAGGTGAGCCGCTTGGCACTGGGAGTGAAGATTTCTGTGTGTGAATTAGAGACACAGAAGCGATGGAAAAGAATTTCAGCAGGATAAACATAATGACTCCAGCAAAAGAGAGAAAAATGGCAAACTTGCCCCAGGCCTATTGATTCAGGGACCTGTGCCAAAACACCAAGCTAAAAAACACTTAGCTGGAGCCATACATCCAAGCAATCCTCTGCCCTTGCCAACCCCTTGTTGTCACTATGTTTCCGCAGCGCGTTCCAGTCAATATCCCTCCTTTGCGTGGCACAGGGACAGGCTGGATTTGTTTTCTGCAATGTGCCTGGGGCTCTCCAGGAGAGCGATCTGCRTCTCTGCTCCTCACTCAGCCAGCCGCCAGGAGCAAAGCCTCGCCGCCTCTCACGCATTGAGTGAGAGGCTCATTCCCCTGCTTGATCTTTGCTTCTCTTCTGCAGTGTCTCTAATACCCAGATTGGTAGCAAAGAACCACAGCTGCAAGTTGGAAAGGGTGGTTTTACTTCCAAAGTCATGTGGACACAGGCTGCCTTAACCAAGCACCAGCGAGGTGGGTGCTCTGCATCCCCACAGATTTACATAGCGTCAGTGAGGCACGGTCTAGCTTCCTACCTGGGAAGWTTTCCTTCAGCTTTCAGATCCCTATTTGCATGGTTGTGACAGTCAAGACTGCGCCCACCCCACGACTGATGCAGGTGAGAAAAACAGAAATGTGTCATCAGGTAACTCTTCAACAAAATCCTGGAATTTCAGTTCCAAAATCAGCAGGGATACTGACAGGTGAAGTGTAACCCTTAAAAATTTTTGCAAAACTTCATCACAAAGCAGTTGTTTCCCTGAAAATTACTTCTGCTAACRCACTCGCTGCTTTGGTCAAACTCCTCTGCACAGTTTGCAGCCCAAGGCTCAGAGCTCTTGGCCTGGCACCAGGCCCTGCTCAGCAGCACGTGGCCATAAGGAGCCTGCTGAGGTGGGCGACGGGGTGTGAACAGCCCGGAGGGGATCGCATGAACACTGGCAGCAAAGCCTGCTGCGGACAGCGGCTTCCCAGCCCGTTGAAGTGTCTCTGTTACACAGCTGCAGGCGCTCCTGGGGACTCCCGTGTCTAATGCTGGATTACTATGAAACGTTAAGCAGCTCAATGTGTGCAGAGCTCTGCTCTGCTACCGCTGTTTCCGTGTGGGTTTCAAGATCACGGAAGCAAGAGCCCAGGCAGCTTTGCCCAGCAGCCTCCAAGGAGGGTGAAGTCCTCTTAGCTCCCCTTTTCACCCTGGGAACATCACCTTTCGGGACAAGCAACCAGACTGGGACGGGTCTGCATTGCCTCCTCRTGCCCACCAACACTGGCCCTCCCACACTTTTTAGTTTTGCCTGCAGGAGTGGATGGCAAGATGATGAAAGCAAAGAAAATGTTTTCGAGGCAAAGCTGAATTATGTCAATCCCTCAGTTCCCCAGGGTCCCAAGCAGRGGTCTGAGGGGAAGCGAGGAAAGAAAACAAACAAGCGACCTCTTACCTCCGCCCTCTTTTTCAATAGCATCACGTCCTCTGAGCAGTTCTACTGACTTGAGGAGCACTAAGTGCCTTCACTCAYTTATTGCCAGAGGGTCAGGAGCTTGCTCAACTAGAAAAGATTAGGGCAACTTGCCCATTCTTGTATAGCATTGATTTCTAATGCAAATCAGCTGCTCATTATGGGGAAAAAAAAATGTTGCCCTGCCATAAAGCCTAAGACTTCCAGCAGTCTCCAGATGGCAGATTTAGAAGGTTTGTCTTCCTAAAAGACCTTTCTACGTAATGTATCTTTTGTAGGAGCTATTTTCTCTATAGCTTAATATGAACAATAACATACATTACTTTTGCTTTCTCTGATCTGAGGGAGAATTGTTAGTACAGAGCACATACACACAAGCACCTCTCTTCAGCTCCTGCTGAAGCCAGGCTGTACCTGYTGGGGCTTGTGAAAATCAGCCTGGGAGTCTATCATCAGCCTGTAATGAATACTACGAACCTGTTCTGTGTGGTACACCACTAGATTGCAGCAAAACACCAATTTCTCTTGCCAACACATTTGCTGGACAGGGAAAAGAGGAAATAGAGTGATTTGCAACACTGAAATTTCTTGCAGTCACCCAAGCAAAAACCTAGGTGAAAAATTCTGCAGCAAATGAGCTGCAGCTAAGGAAACTAATGTCTTTAGAATGGAAGAAGAATCATTCTTAAGCCCCACACCTGTAAGAATCTCCAGGAGATAAATCTGACGTGTCTAAGTCTGATGGAAAGCCAGCATGCTAAGGGATAAACTAGGTGTTTGCTTTCATATGCAAATCTTCTGCATGCAACTTGSAAGAATATCTTACTTGCCCATGCTGTTGGGCTCAAAGCATCTCCCAGAGGAGCTACAGCCAGCATCTCTTTAACTTTCTGCCAGATTGTCCGAGGCTTTGCATTGCCATAGATGTTAACTTTTCAAGMCAGTTCCAGTGAATTTGGGCCGATGTTTTCAACTGAGTTTGCATGAACGTTTTGAAACATGTCTGTGAATCCTTCCAGAAACAAGTGACCTTGAAGAAGCCAATGGGCTGACAATGTGCTCCAGTAGCTGGAGGGACTGGCAAGCAACAGTGGCTCTGTCACCAAACCACTCCTCTGTAGTTCTTTGTTGAAAAAAGCCCAGACGACGGATACTTGCTAAGCACTCCTGATCATCAATTCACTGAGTCCTGGAACTTACATCATTATTTTACAGTTCAACTTCTTGTTGTGCACCTTTGACCCCAAGCCTGCAGGCTGCACCACTGCTCTGCGCGAATGAGAGGCTGTGGCCCTCCCAAAGATGAGACGTGCCTTAGTTTGCAGTTTTGTTAATGGAGAGCGATCAAGACTGGACTCCTACAGAAAACAGGAACAAATAAAGCCTCACRAGTGATCAGTTCAGCCACATTTTGGTCAGGATCTAGGGCATATACACTGGAGTCCCACGGGACCTAGGACCTGTTACCACTGCTGTCACCAATCTGGCAGGTTTCTCATGATTATAGCAAATGATTTTACAGGGATATCTGGGAGGAAGACATTTAGATGTGCAAAGCATCCATTAATCATGAATAATTAATAATTAACAATTATTATTTAAAATATCATGGCAGGAAAATCCCAGTGTGGATATTTTTGATTTGTAAATGCCATGTTTTTAATTAAAAGAGAGGGAACATAATCATCAGTCAACTGTTTTTAACAAGTAGCATTCTAGGTCTTGGCTGCTAGATGGGCTGCATAGAAAAAGGCAGGGGCTGGTAGGAAGAGCCCTGGCAGAAGCATCAAGGCCTGGGGCTAAGAGTCTTGAAAGGATTTCTCTGCATCTAGGCCATTGCTCAGATGGCTGCTGCCTCATCCTTAATGGCATTAAAGAAACATCTACTGGAAGACAAGAAGGGATGTGTCCAAAGCAGCACTGCTCACATGAGGTCTGGCAGATGTCAGTCCTAAAGCAACCTCTCTCTTCAGGATCAGGGGCAACTCAGGGGCTGTCTAAACCACGGGAAAATTAATGGGTCCAGAGAAAACAGCAGAGACAAGGGGCACCAGTGAAGGCCTCAGTTAAAGTTGCACAGATAGTGCATTCCAGGAAAAGCAAGGAAGCAGAGAAGCATGGTAGTTGTTCTGGGTCACACAAAGCGTTTGGGCTTCCTTATCTGAATACCCCCATCTGAAAAAAAAAAAAATAAGGTGCACAGAACCTGATCTACACCCAGAAATGTTTTTGCTCGATTTGAAACCACAGTTCTTGGTGAATACTCTACTTAGATGAAGGGAAAAAAAAGAAAAAAAGAAAGAAAGAAAGAAAGAAAGAAAGAAAGAAAGAAAGAGAGAAAGAAAGAAAGAAAGAAAGAAAGGAGACAAACCTCTCCCGCCCTCCTTATCAGGCAGCAAGCTGAAGAGATTCCTCTTGCGGAAGGTCTTTCCTGCCAAGAAGCATGAATGCCCTTACAAAGTCACCCCTGTTAAAAATTGAAGTCCTCACTGAATAACAGCAGAATACACAAAATTGCAATGGCACAGAGCTTCCACATTCTGCCAGCAGAGATAGCTTGTGGCATGGAAAGAGGAGAGAAAGAGGAAGCTCAGAGCAGATCTTCCCTCATGCCTTGTGCCCTCAGAAGCRGGTGCAGTCCCTCTGCAGCACGGGGATTTCCTGCACCCTGCGGCTGAGAGCAGGCTCGTAGGTAACACTCTCATCCAGCCCAGATAGCACRCTCTGCCTAGGCCCTTCACGAGCTGCTCACCACCACATTTAAGAGCCTGATGAATTTGTTAACATTTATCATGCACCAGCCCCACAAGATTAGCCCCACTCAATAGCTAAAGACAAATTTTTACCCATACGAGCAGCCTCCCTCCTTCACCACCGAGCTCTCTGTTACGCCTTGGTGCAGGCATTTCACAGTCTTTCAAACAGCCTCTTAAGTCCTCAGCAAGAGGCTAATAAAGCCAACCCCGAGAGTGCTTGACTTTCTCACCATCTTGTGCGACTGAAGGCAGCAGAGCAACGCAAGCACACAGCTGCAGAGTTTGCACCAAAGCCTATGCCTACCTGCATGTAGGCTCTTGGGTAATTAATCAATAGGCTTGATTCAGACACTTACAGAAACCTACTTAAGCAACTAATTAGTAATACACGGGTTTCTGGTACCTATATTCCCACTTGAATTATCAGGGATTGAGAAGCAGCTGCAGGCTGGGTCCCTTTAGCATGAAATAGCTTGTAAAAGGAAGGTCACAAATCCAAAATGCTTGTTTTKCAGGTGAACGGCATCATCCTATCCTGAAAGGTAATAGAGGTCTTTTGTACAAAGAATTCCCACCTGAAATCCTAGAAATCATATAAGTAGACTGCATTAGCTACACATCATAAATATTGATGCTGTTGCTAGGGGGAAGGAGGGTTGGGTTCAATGTTAATGGACTGATGTAGGTATGCTGAAAACACACTAGGGAGCAAAAGGGACAAAATACCTCTGTCAAAGAGATAGCTGAGTGTGTCTCACATGGCTTTAGGGGAGGGCATATGTGGCTGGCCCCAGGCTTGTGCTTATATGATGTGTGCATGAGTTCTTCCTTGTGCTCCTTCTCTGAACTTTCAGTTATCAAAGGTTAAACCAAAAGTTTTAACCAAAGATTAAATCAAAAAGGTTAAGCCCTATGAAGATCACCAGCTGGTTTTACCTTAGGCACAGCATTGGCACGGGCCGTATGTCTGCCCTTTGCGGTCCAGCTCCTCCAGCATTTCTGGTGTCCTGCAAGGCAGGTAGCTCGGGCTGCGCATATGGTGGCTGCAGTGCAGCATCAAGGCATATGGGCTCYTTAAAGCTCAGATAATATCCGACTGCTTATCCTACTCGGGGGAAAGGAGGACTAATTAAAAAGGAAGCTTTTAAGGAGAGAGAGTCCACATGAAATAAGAGGATGATTGAACTGTAGAGCAACCCAACCCTCTAAAACCCCAGCGGTGACCTATGGTCTCCAGGCTGATTCTGGGTGGCAGGTAGACCAGACTGGGCAGACCCAGCATTTCCCTCTACCTTGTTCAAAGAGGCACTTTCACACCTCACTGAATTAGTGGCCTCTGTTTGCCTGCAGCACTTGAGAACCTGAAGAGCCCTTAATGGATTAGGTATCTAAGAAGACAATGCTGACAATCAGTCGCTGGAATTCCCCTCCCTCCTTCCCCCTCTTATTTTTCCGCTCCCTGGCTTTAATGACTAATGCAATCCCTGATGGTTTCCAAATTTCAAGTGCACAAGGTGTTACACAGGCCAGGCTTCCATGACTGCTTATTATTCACAACAGAACAAGACCTAGASAGCAAATTGCTTTGTTGATCCTGTGAAGAGAATCGATCCTCACAAGCTTAGTGCATCTGACATGTTTATTGCTGAACGGGTGCAGGGGAAGATGCACACACCAGTTCGGTGCCTGCTGTGGCCGGACRGAGAGGGTGACCTGGCTTGGTGGCTCTGCTCTGGCCATTGCTTGTATAGCTTTGGTGTTACCAGTCTGCCTGAGCTCAGCTGCACCGCACACTTAAAAGTTGGGATTAATGGAATAGATTTCAAGGCTAGAAGACATAGCTCCGACTGTCTGATCCCTTGCACCTGTATTAACTCTTCTAGACAGTTTGTAGACTGCTGAGTGATATGACAGTGAATGTGAACTAAAAGGCAGTGGGATCAACACTGAGCGCAAGAGATATTCCTCTCAATAATCCTATAGAATAGAGAATTTCTTACATCAAGGAGTTAGTAGGACTTCTGAAAAGAATTCGGTATTAATCCTTTCCACTGTGCCATCACCTTAGTCTTCACTTCTTGGACTTTATGGTGCTAAAGATCTGCTCACTCTGGAATACATGCTCCTGGTTGCACCTTCCAAAGAACAAGTGATCTGCTCCCTGCAGACTGCCTGTCCTGGTGGTGCATGAGATTGAACTAGGTCCACGTCCCAGGAGGGAAAACCCCATTCGGATCCGGGCTCTCTTTCAGGTTCTGCCCTCGGTGTGCGAAGCGGCGCGGGAGCCAGGGCAGGCAGGGCTGAGCGTTTCRGGTGACGTGCAGTCCTGCTCTGACAGGTCCAGGCAGAGGGTAGGTTTCTATTAACTGGGAAAGGGTCTGGGGAGGTTYGGGCTGGTTTGTATTCCCTTCTTTCATGACTCCTGGCACTGCACAACACAGTCCAAAGCTCACTCTGAGCTAAAGAAAATGAAATGAGAAGCAAACGCAACCTGAATCCCGGCTGAAGAGARGGTGATTACTTGTTAATGGACCAGACAGCAGCGCTGAGATGAGGCTGTCCCAACCCTACAATTCAGGCAGTAAAACCCACCCACTGGGAGCCTCTGCCGCAAACTTTTAACAAAACCAAGTTCTTCACAGAGAATAACAGATCATAAAGCTGCAGGACACACACAGATCATTAACAAAGTGGCACAGCTGAGCCGAGGCAGACAACAGGCAACAAACTTGTGCAGTACGGGAGCGAGGCAGCCCGCGGGGCAGGCCGGGCTCACCCAGCGCGAACAGCCCCGCGGGAAACGCTGCCCAGACTCGGGGGTGGAGAATGCTTGTATTAAAGTAACAKAAGCAACCAGCAGAAGATGCCATGTTTAAGCAAGTATCATAGATAAATAGCTAGTAGTAGTACCTGCCTTCCATTTACACACATAGATCTCACTGATTTCAAATCAGAATTAGCATGCAAATTGTCATTACTTCATTGGCTTCAGGTGCAGTTAGTAAATCAAATACTTTTCCAGCCTGCACACCTCTCAGAAGCGACTGGAAGTGTCCAGTGGTGCCTGGTTTGATTTTTACTCTGGCATCACTCAACGTTTCATCCGTGCAGCGCTCCTGAAATGTTGCCTCTCCGACGTGCTACTTCAGCCAAAATTTCAGGGGGATTTGGAGCGCATCTGCAGGCTCCCGTTCAGGGCACTTGCGTGCTGCCGGGTGCTGCTGAGCAGAGTTCACCTTCCGSAGGCTGATGCACATCAACAGCGGGTGAGAGTGCCGCTGTGTGACCAACCGGGATTAAAGGCTCTAACGCAAGTCACTGTTACTGCGGCTCGATTGACTGGAGCTACAGCTTAATTCCCCCGCGCGTGGCCCGGCAGAGGCAGCGCCCTAGGAGCGGGCGTCCCGGAGGGTGCTGGCGGTCACTCTGCCCAGCCTCGGTRTCTCTGATAAAAGACAGTGAAGAAACTAGTTTCCCAGTGATGTGGGTAATTAAACTGTGTGGCTTTACACCCGCGCAGAATCCGACCCACCTGCCAAAACTTCTAAGGGGCCTGTCTGTGCTGGATTATCCCTTAGGATTTCAGCCCTGGGGTTAGGATGCCAATACATACCGCAGTGCTTCGCTGCTCCAGCATCCTTCACCAGAGAATTCATTGATTAWTAAGCTGGAAGGGACAACAGTCATAAATTCATTTGATCTTGTTTATAGTATTTGCCTGTCAGACTTCCCTGAATCGATTCCCATTTAAGCCGGAGTCTTTCTCTCAGGAAAGAAAGATCTGTGTCACAGAAAATCTTTCTGCAGTTCCCCTTCCCTAGCGCTCCAGACCTGGGAGTTTGGAGCTAGACACCACCCACGAGCACCGCCGAAGTTCGGCAGCGCTGAGCGCGCGCGGCTCGCGCTCGCTCCGGCGGCCGCGGCAAGGACGAGCCCGTGCAGACGCAGGCATGGATCGGTTTGAACGGCCTGACCTGCCGTCAGCGGGAGCGCGGCAGAGCCAAAAGCAACTGCTGGATGGGGAACAACAGCCCTTTAGCCAAGCCAGGCTGGGATTTGGGATCGCTGGTTCGGCTGAAGACCTGCCAGCGACTCCGGTTACAATCCAGCACGAGCTACTGTCCCTCCCACACCCCCACAGAGGAGCAATAATCTGCTTTTTTCTCGCGTGGATATTCACAGCACGCGATCGTGAGGGCACAGGCTCTCTCCTAAGACGAGCTCTTGGAGCAGAAGGGCTCTCCTCTCCGCCGTGGTCTCTGCTTTCCCCACACGACAGGTAACAGCAGTGCAGGAGTCCTCCCTCTCCCTGGTCCCTACCCGCGACCCTTTGGCCGTGCTCCCCGGGACTCCACGCACGCCTGATGGCAACGCCTGCCCTKCGCTGATGAGTTTAGCCAATTAACAGTGCACCCATTGTGCTTCTGTAATTGCACACTATATTGCTCTAAACAGTAACAAAAAAATAAGAAATGGTTGCTGGGACTACAGATTTGAAAATCCATTAAAGGATTTATTTTTTATTTTTTATTTTACCCAATACCTTGGGGGTGTGAAAGCTCATCTGTGTGTTACTGCTCCAAATGGAAAACCAGAATAAATGCATATTTGAAGTAATAAAAGCCTTTTCGTACTAAATCCGAGTACAAATTAACAATTACTAGCGCTGTCTAATGCCTTTCTGCTCAACATTTTCATTTAACAGCCATTCTTTTATCTTCAATGCTCCAGTTATTTTTTTCCTCCAAGATATTTATTGTTAGGTTGGGGGGTGGTTTTTGTTTTGGGTTGTTGTTTTTTTTTCCTTCTTTCCAATTTAGCAGCAGGAGGAGAGGATTTTATTTGCTGTTCAGGAAAAAAAAAAAAAAAAGAAAGAAAGAAAGAAAGAAAAAAAGAGTAGGGAAGGAAGGGAGCCAATACTACAGCTCCTGGCACGGAGCCCTCTCCACACTTCAGCGCCGGGGACGGACGGGCTCTGGGCCGCCGCGGGTGACGGCCCCCTCGCCCGGCAGCTCTGCTAACAGGGGCCYCGGCTGGCCCGGCCGGCGCTGAGCCCTCGCTCCTTCTCGTGCCTTTTTGGCGAGGTGGGGATGCTGCAGAGCAGCGCGTCCTGCTCCCTCGGGCCATCGGGGCTCCCGCGGAGGGTAAAACCCAGCTGTGTTCGAAGCGTTCGGCTCCGCGCTGCCCAGGTCCTGCAGACCACGCTCCGCCGGGCTGAGCAGGGCGGCAGAGCAGCTCAGCTCACCCGTGAGCTCAGCTGTGGCCCACGGATGGCCCACGGCCTCCTCTTGCCGGCAGGTGGCAAAGGGCACTCGGGAATGGTCCAGCCGGAGGGGCTTGGGGTGGCTTTGCTCCTCAGCGGAGAAAGGTGGAAGGGTTTCCTAGCAGGAGGCAAACCTGGCGCTGCTTATCTCCCAGCCAGCAGCATCGCAACACACACGTTGCAGGAGAAAGAAGATGCTCAGGAAAAGTCTGTTGTGTTTCTTGAGGACTGAGGATCTCAAAGCACCACAAGGAAGGCAAGGTTCCTCCGTCCAGAGCAGCCCTTGGCCTTGTTTCCGCTGGGGCGGGATTACCTCTGCGAGAGCTGGAAACCTGCCGGCTCTAGCCCGGCACTGAACCGTGGGAAAACGAGCAAAGGAATTAGCAGCAGAGTGAACCATGGSCCTGAAAACACGCAGTTCGCCTCCAAGCCCCGTTGGCACTAGCTGTGCATGCTTCCTCTTTCCACCCCACTGGCTTTCTGAGGGAGGCACAGAGCACAGCTGGGCTCTGCACAGCTGCGGGTTATCTGCACCCTCGAAACCGCGGGGCTCGTCCGCCCGCGCACACAGCTTTGGTGGCTTCGGCAGAGAAGTGAGGACAGTCCCCGGGAAGTCTACCAAAACACTGAAAGGGTTGCTACCCAGCTTCCAGACATCATCCAGTCCTCCCCACCACCGGACTAGGCACCTCTTCAGGTTCGGGGAGGGTTTTTGTGTGTGGTGCTGTGACACAAAGCTGGCACTGCATCAGGGATGGGCTGCCACGGCCGCGCGTCAAGGCTAACACGCATAAACGTCTTCCAGGTGCACGGGGAGAGGAAAAGAGGGATCCTAAAGAAAACACGACCACTAAGAACTTCTACTTGTTCCTAACTTTTGGAGAGAGGGGCATGAAATGTATCTTTAAAAAAAAAAGAAACCTATTTGCATATTTTGCATAACTTAGCAGGAGTCGCTGTGTTTTTCCTCTCCTGTAAGAGCAGTATCTAGATTCCCTTTGATCAGGCTCCTCACACCGCCAGTAAAACACAGCCTCAAGACAGCGCTGTCACGGGATTTCTCGGACGGAGGAGCAGGCTGCACCACGGTTTTTTAGCTTTGCCTGAGACCACCCTGGGAATCACTCACGCTCCTCTGCCGTGGGAGACTCAGCCGTGCCACCTCTCCCCCTTCTCCCCCCCGAACACCCTTTGCTCGCTGCATCCTACCCATCATCACTGCAGATGCAAAAACACTTTGAACAGCACAGAAACGACAGCCCGGTCCAGCTTTTGGGGACCTATTTGGAGGCTATTTCAGAAATCCCTCTCCCYTGGGGAGCTTTACGGGCATGGGAAGTGGTTTTCCTCCTGGGAATTTGCCTTTGGCTCTGCTGCCACGGTGGCTGCAGCAGTGCAGGCTGGGGAGCTGGCCCTGCTCAGAGACGGTGCCCACGAATGGCAACGTGCACCCATGCAATCCGCCACGGTTCCCGGCAGGGGAGAATTTATCCCAGGTCAGGGAGTATTCTTCTTTGTCTCCCTGAAGGACTTCCACCACAACTGGAGTCAGAGCAAACTCCAGCTCAGGCTGGGGTCCGGTAAGGACGTTTTGAGGCACTCCCTTGGCACTGGAAAATTGTCCTAGTGGTGGAAAATACTAAGCACTTTTAGGTCTCCTGGGTCCTTTGCTGAGAAGYAATGGGATCAAGTGGCCAGGGCACTGGACAGCCTCTCAGGAGACCCAAGGGCTACTCCGAGCTCTGCCGCTGGCTTATTCCTTGACCTTGTGATTGTCCTTTCTGCCTTCAATTCCCTCATCTGTGAGATGCAGATCGTGTGGTGCTCACCCCCTTTTATAAAGCACTTTGAGGTCCTAAAGAGAAGCAAAGGGGGTCTCAAAGGCCCCTTGCCTTGGGGTTTTCCATTTGGTTATTTGGCATGTTTTAAAATGCAGTTCCTATTAGTTGCTTCTATTTCTCATTAGGGAGCAAAATGTGCTCTTAGCAAGGCCATATCATGCTTTGAAATTCAATTCATTCCAATCAGTAGCAGCAGCTCCGAGGGCAAATGGAGAAAGCCAGGAACGTTGTCTCAGTTAATAAGATAACAATTTAACATGTGCCGGGGTTTCTTTCCCTCTTCCTCAGCCTCCATTCAAACAGACCAGCAGACATTTGGAGTTGCCTTTAAGTAATTTAGTAGAAAGGCTGCTATGATTTCAATCCCCCATCCACCCTGCTACCATCTAGCAATGCTTCTTGTCACCAGCTAACGGCATTTAAAATATTTACAGCCCTGTCTTTTCCCTGGGGAAGGATCAGAATAAATCATAGTAGCCGACAATAAATCAAAAATTAATCTCCCGAAAGTGCGAGGCCTCTCCGATCCCTCAAATAACAAGCAGCAGAATTTATCAAGTAAATTGGTACTGGTGTCTGCACGGCGTTGCTGTGGGGTGTAATGGATGGGGTGGAAGGGCAGACAACCTGGTCAGCCCAGGGAGCCTGGACGGAGGAGAAAAACTGTTCGGATGTGGTGCTGGGGTCAGTAAACGCCATGTTCCGTCCTCCCCCGCGCAGGCGTGTTCGCCTGCTGCCGCCGGGGAAGCGCGGGCTCGTTCCCTTCCCCCTTTCCACCTCTCTGTCCTGCGTTTGCTTTGGGACCATTTGGGTTCCCTGGTTCAGCAGCACCGACTTCCCCATCACCAGAGCTGCAAATGCTACTGCTCGGACGGAGCCACGAGGAACAAGTTTCCACGGTTTTGTTTTTACTGACTCTTAAACGCCTTATGGGGTTCTTGAGCATTCACGTACCGGAGCAGCAGCCCTCCACGGGGGTCCCGCTCGCGGAGGCAGACCCGCRGCTACTCGGGCTGAGCACAGAGGGGCATACAGGAGAGAAGTTGTGAGGTCCTCTGCAAGTAATGGCCTTTCTTTGGATTTTCCAACACATTAGCAACTGAATAGTCTCATCCCGTTAGCATATCTTGAGAATGACTAACCTATACCATTCTCAGTCTATATATTGTTCTTTTAAACATCTGTTATGCTGTATGTGTACATGTGCRCACATGCGCGCACACACACACGCAAGCACAGAAGGCTATTGCAGAATTTTCTGTTGAGGTCCCTGCCAACTAAAAAGCATTACGGCTGCCCCCGGACGGACTCAACACACAGATCGCATGCGCCAAAACAGCACCTAGGCTGCAACTCAGAAAGTAAGCAAAGAAAATGTGCTGACTCCTGCACACTGGATCAGTAAAGGAGCTACAAAGGAAAGGGAAAAGAGGGAGAGGAGTTTCCTCCTCGTAGAAATAGGAGCTCAGGGCACAGGAATGGACCATGGGCTCTCCATGGAAGATCTGCTCCACGACCCGCTCTGCCTGGGGATGGCAGTGGCCTGTGCTCCGTGGCTGGACAGTCAGTGCAACCATTACATTTTGGTRAGAGGTTGATTTCTCTGGCTTCCCAGCAAGGAGGAAGAGGTCTCCGCAGATTTCTGCTTTGAGTGGAAACAACTTGCTCTCCAGCTAGTGGAGTTCCAAACAGTTCTTGACTGCTTTGAGGCAGACCACATGTGAAAGCAGTAGAAGGGAAGCAGCAGTGTGGCGAGAGCAAAAAGTTCTGATGAAATTCTCTCTTTTGGTCTCTGCAGAATGGAGAAAGTCCATGGCAAGAATTGCATGCAGAAGTGATGTTGCACAGCCATGCAGTGACAGAACAAGTTGTAAAACTGCTGCTGCAGGCAACATGGGAGCCAGACAGAAACCTGCACCGACACGCCGAGAGCTGTCTGCATCCTCATCCTCAGACAGGCAACAGCTGCATTCCTGCAAAGCTGCTCTARCCCTCCGCTCTGCCATTGCAATAATGATCAATCTGCAGCAATGTCGATTACAGCTCCTTAAAAAGCTGAGTTATCTGAATACCAAAATAGCTCCTTTCCCCTCAGTTTGCAGCCACTGTATCTGCTTTTCCTGCAGTGGAGGAAAAATTTCSTTTTGATCTTTTTTCCTTTTTTTCCTTCAACAAATTAAGACTAAACTCATGAGTAGTAATTGCTCCCAGCAGACTTACTGTGGGCACCTCCTCTCTTCCTGCTACAGTTCAGGATCTAGATGTTTAGTCAATCTTATAAAAGAGAGAGACCRATGAAGAGATTAGAGGAATTTATAGAGATGACCCCAACTGTGCATAGGCAGTGTAAATATTTAACTGAAAACCCTAGCTGTGATACGTGCTGGAGTCCCCTGATGTGGAGGGGGACAGTTCCGACACCTCATTCTTAAACCTGCTTTTTGTTAAATTTCCCATCACGTTTGGAGCCTCTGAACTGCAGAGAGTGTGCATATTTTTGCAATGTTACTAATACATGTATGCAAACATTGTTTTTTAAGAAACATGATTTATAAGATGTCATAGCTGTAAGGCTGGCTAACCTAGGCAGCAAATTAACTTGGGAAGTGCCAGGGTGCATTAGCTTGACTGACAGGCAAACAGCCTGAACCGGGTCAGCAAATTTGTTAGGTGCCTTAGTGTTTTCCTTAATAGAATCAGAGAGCTCTTTTTAACAATAAATTAATCTCTGWCAATAGTACACATAATAGGGATTTCTTGATGGACAGAGACCCGGGCTGGGTCTCTTTTCCTCYGCACCCACCCCACCAGCACATAGTGATATCCACTGAGATGGCAGCAGACAGTTGTCCCTCGGGGGTCTCCTTCAGASACCTGCAGGGTGTCTCTGCGGGACCAGGGACTGATGGGCAGCTCCCAGCCTCCGGAGCTGGTCTGCAGGAGGACCGCGGGAAACGGGCTGCCTGCGGCACAGCTGCCTGAGAAGAGACCTCCCAGGAGGTCCGAGCACGGTGCCACGCGGTAGGAGCAAGGCACCTGCTTGTTGCATTGCCGCAGTTTGTCTATAAATGCTGCACTCAAGTTTTCCTTTAACTTTGCTTTCTCTAAGCTTTTAAAAAATAAAATAGATCTGTTATTCTAACAGCGCCCTGCAGGAACCCCCCAGCTCTTCTCCATACCAGAAGCCCTCTTCTCCSCAGAGCGCTACCTGTAAGCCAGGGAGGCAGACACCCCATGAGGTTCTTCGAACTGWGGCACAAACCGTACCCTCTCCCTGCACTGCCCTGGCCAGTTTGCAGCAGAGGCGGTAGCAGCTCACAAGGGGATGTCAGATGTAGGCGGTGGCGATGGGCTCTTTCCTGGGTGAGTGCCAGAAGCACAATAACGATGCAAACCCAAAACCACACAGTTCTGCGCAAGAGCCCTGAGGCTGTCCGTGTTAGGGTACACATGACTGCATAAAGGGGTAAGCCTCTTAATTCCTAGTTTCTTCTTCAGAGCCAAATCATCAAGAAATCAGGCTTGTAGTGAAAAACAGTAAAGTTTTTATTTATAAAGTTGTTCTGAGGTTTTAACAGGTTTTTTACAAAATTTGCCAACTATATACACAGGTGGGTGTGTGTTGCTTGAGTGTTTTTCTTGTCATGAGTTACATAGATGAGAGATTGCTCCATTCAGAAGTCTCTTTTCCATCTCTTCATATCCTTTTCTCCATCTACTCATTGCTCTATCTAGCTATCAATCACATTTCTGYGACAAAAGTATCTACTGTGTAATTATCTACGTATGATATTTTATGGCGTGGCTATCCATCCATATCTCCATTTATCTTTGTACATGCAAACACAAACACCCATCCGCTTAATCTAATTGCTACTTCAAGTCTTCCTTATCCTCCTCTTTCCCTGGAGGTACTGCTTTGCCCAGGGGCCATTTGACTTGTCTGTGGTCACCTCCTGGGCCTGAGGCAGAGCAGAAGTTATACGCAAGAAACTTCAGCTCCTGTCCATCAGCTCAGCCTTGGCAGCCTGTGGGTGCTGGGTGCCAGGGACTCCCCTCTGGGCTGCGGTAACAGCAGCAGGACGAGCTGCAGCAGATACAGGCTAGCTTCTGTCTAGCTAGAGCCAAGGAGCTGGGATGGCTCCTCAGAGCCAGGATGGGCAACCACGGCTTTGCRGGGCCTCATGCAACGGTCTCCAGATGGTGGCGAGGCTGTGGGGGAAGAGCTCGCTGCAGCACTGCCCAGGGTAAGCTAAGAGCTGCAGTCRGGCCACTCGTGCGATATGTTCTGCCTCTCCGTGCTTGGCAGATGGGCACGTCCCTTCTGCGTCTGGATGATCTGCTTTCACTGAAGAAAGGGTCAGTGCAGGACACCCTGGCTCTGAGCACTTCCAAAGGAAGAAGGAGAGGGAGCTTTCTGCAGGACCATGCTTCAGTAACGACTGAAAGCCTCATTCCCTTTCTCAAGTGGATTCAGAGCTGCTTGGACTGGTAACAGAGGCTCCTCGCCCGGGGCGCACTGCTGCCTATGCACATTTTCTACATGAAAAAGCCGTGCTGTTACCGAGGGACAGAATGATTACATGGGTGGGAGAGGACACCCTTGCGAGCTACTCTGGCAGCGTTCAGCTGAGCTGCATGCTCAGACCCACCCTGGTGCTCAGGTGGCCATGGTGCGCTCAGGCGCTCGTGGGCGCACGCRCAGAGACGYACCCAAGCAGGAGATCTGCACGTGCACGCACGGGCGGGCAGGTGAGTATGTGCTGGGACGCCCCTGCGCACACCTCYTCAGGCAGCTAYATATATACATAAATATATATATGTATACAAACACACAAGCATAATGTACCTTATGGATGCACAGGGCATCCAGAACCAAATGTGTCTGYAGTGGTTCAAAAACCCAAGCGTACGTTCATCCCAGCATCAGGCACATCACAGAGCAAACTCAGGCGACGACACACGTATGCACACTCATTCACATGGACGAAGCTACCTGCTTTTCACTTATTCTTGATTGGAAATCTGTACAGGTCTTTACCCAGGGATGTGTGGAGCCTGCCAGTGATACTCTATTTATGCTGTTATTTCTGATTTATACTTGGTGGATTTTATTCTCACTCCATCCCTGTTTTATGTGGCATTACCTCCACTCCTATTTTTCTCTTCTTTACAGATGGGAAATGCGAGACAGGGAAAGTTGGACTCCAGAGCTGTTCTAGTTGCACAAGGAACACCTCAAGATGTTGAATCCAGTTCTCCAGCATCCCTGTCCAATATCTTATCCACACCTTTTCTCCTYAAAAGGGTGGCAAGCTGCTTGTAATTATACTAAAAGACCAAAGTCTTTCTCTATTTACCACTATGATTACCAAGAATRTATGGAAAAAGAAAGTAAGCTTATGAAATGAAAAACTTGCTGGACTGTATCTGCTCAGCAAACTAGGTCTGCTTTTGGCTCACACKCTGGTGGTCTTGTACTATCCAGATCAATTTGCTCCTTCCCTGTAGGAAAAAGGGAAAATCAGTCCTCTTCGGGATGTCACTTGCATTCCCCAGGATGGTGTTTTATGGTCACTCAAGGAGAGAGTGAGCCAAAGGAGGAGAGAAGCACTYGCTTGCTGTCACTGGAGAAATAAAGGCAGCGAGGGAGGGATGGAGGACGCTCAAGCCGAGTGTCTGAGCTTGTCAAGGCGTAAGGAACTAAAATTGGTGCCTACCTGACATGCAGAAAGGAACCTGAGGCTGCTGCACAATTACTCTTCCAAATACAGTGATGTTTATCCTGTAGCAATTTTCTATAATTACACTGACGGTACCTGACAGCCTCATGTCAGCAGCTGCGGGAACAAAGTCAGCGGCAGCTGATGCGCTGATGTTCTTGGTTCATTCCTGCTGGCTTGCTCTTTTTCCCCTTGGTGCCACTCTCCTGCTTTCCGACTATCTTGACAGCTTTTGACCAGAGATCYCATGATGGGAGAGAAGGATCTGGATAAATCTTCATCAGAGACAATAAGTTCATCCACTGGCTCCAAGGAGGCCAGAAGACACCTCCAGCCACTCTTTGAGGTTTGCATGAGAGGCAAGCATTGATGTTTGGAATTAGCTGCTGCTTTTGGTGTCCAGCAGCCATCCACGCTAGAAGGTGATTGGATCAGGCTTATCCTGGCTCTCAGGTCTGGAGTTGGCCTGTGTAAATCACCGTTAGCCCACTTGGGAAATGCAGCAGGATTAGCCCACCTGGGGCCCAGCTCCCTGCTGCACAAGGATGCTCTCAGCCACAAGGCAYGTTTTTTTCCCCCAGTTTGTGAGTCTTTCAGTGCTCACGAATGTTACCTAAAGTTTTTACACTTTGTATACCTAGTGATACTAAGCTAGAGGAAAAGTCTAATTATAGCTGGACGCAGCACAGCTCCTGTCAGTCAACTRCACTGATGGGACGGAGAGCTGGGAAGGCATCGTCCTTTACTTCTGCAAACTTCCCTTCTACGCACGCCCCCACGTAGGCAGAAAATCTGGGCACATCACTTATGTTAGGATTCAGTTTTCTCCACCAGCTCTGGCTGGATTCAACYTTAAGTTGCCTTGATTGCTTTGAAGCCTCCCTGGGAACTTTCCCATAAGTCTCATCTAAAATTTTTCATCTTGACTTTCTACTCAGTGAAAATTTTCAGGGAATTTGTCTGCCTACCTTAGGAAAAAAAGCCTGGTTTTCATCAGGAAAATATATATATATATATGTAAGTTTGAATTTTCAGCTGAAACGTTCCATTTTTCGGGAGTCAGTGTCTGGCTTTTCCAGTTTTTGATTTCTTGATGAAAGAAGTGCACGTGAAGGAAAAAGCCCAAGTCCCCAGAGCCCTCAGTCTCCCAYGGATTTTGCACGTTTGGCCTGTCCCAGCTCTTCCTCCGGGCTCTGCTTTGTTCTCCGCTCTGCACTAGACGACGCAGAAGTCACCTCCCCTGCGGCCCCCGCGCATCGCTAACGGCACTCCTGCAGCCCCAGCCGCTTCTCCTGCCCTGCTAAACCTCGGCTGGAAACACTGCACGTCGCCTTCCCTTGCTCCCTTCTGCCTGGGATTATTATGGATGTGTGGCCACGTCACTGACCTCTGGGAAGCCTCCTGGAACAGGGGCCACGCGCTGTGCCGAGTTCAGCTTCAGGGCTCGCTTGGCAGGAGCGAGGAAGCTCTAACAGCGTCCAGTGGTGCTGCAAAGTCATCTGCTCTCCTCATTCTTAACTGCAAAGATGGGCTCCCCCCTTCCTCAGGGGAAGCCATCTGGAGGAGTCTGGTGAGAGATGAAGAAGAAATGTAGGGGACAGATGTGATCTTTTCTTGARCACACTCCCTGAGAGGCAGCTCAGTGCTTATTTTTGATCAGGACAGTGGGTAGCTAGACAGCAGGTTGGTGAATGTAAATAACCTCCTTCAGYTGAGTTTCTAAATTAATTCACTTTGCTGAATTTTCCTCTTTGCGTTTGTTCTCTGCATGTAACCCAGGGATGAGACATGTTCATGGAAACGGCAGCCCAGATCCTCACCACCGCCACTTTGTCTCCAGTATGCTCATGCCAGTTTGCACCAGCCAAAGACAAGGAGCCCTGAGGAATTCAGCGCCTTCGATGATATAGGACTGTTCGGGCGCGGGGAGATGATTTAAGAGGACGTTTCCAGGCTTTTGTCCAGCACCAAAAGTGCAGGTCAGCAGGAACTGTTCAACGTCCAGCTCTCCGTTGCCCGTGCATCTTCGCTGCCTTCAGCGGGAGCCGCGTGCCGGGCGGCTGGGGCGGGGAGGGCACGGGCTGCATCCCAACAGCCCTGCCCTCCCACCCCGGGGCGCTCAGCGGCGGGGAAGCCTGCGGTGCTCAGCGGAGGAGGAMCCGGCGTGAAGCTCTGTGGTAAGGGAAGCAGAGACTTCTGCTTTCTGCAGCCTTCAGCTGAGAAAGAACTGTAGAGACACAGGATGTTTATGGATGGATGGAAGCACTGGATCCGCTGAGAAAATTAYCCCAAACGTGCCTTCCAGTTCACCGAGTGTTGATCAGCCCTGATCCCKCTGGGACCGTTTGGGACGATCAGGCCCCGCATTTAGCTGGGTGATGGGTTCTCACGGCGAGACATGACGGAAGAAAATGACACGGCTGAGCCTGGGGGACACGGTAATGAAAATTTTATCAYCCTAACTGCCTCTTCTTCTGACCCCAGCAACTAGGCAACTAATTGGGTTTCCACAGTTAGAGAAAAATAATTGGGGTTAGGATGGCCCGGGATGCAAGCGCGGCTTGCTGGTGGCACGGAGAAATGCCCACCTCCCGGCACCCGCGCTCGACGGCAGCTCGCGGCGAGCGAATTCGCACGCAGCAGCAGGGAGAAGGAAGGAGCCCTTGGGAAGGGCTGGAGGCTGCGGCCGAGCAGGGCCGGTCGGTGCCGCGCGGAGGCTGGTGGAGCTGCTGCCGCCCCGCGCCGGGGTGCGAGCCGGCCCGACCTCTAGTACCGCCCCGCGCTCCCCWGGGCTGCTCCGGCGCGCGGCATTAATTCACGCCCTCGTTAGCCGGGCGCAAGGAGCTGGAGAGCTCGTCGGGAACGGCCTGGCTGGCCGCAATTAGCATTCGTGCAGGAGAGAGTACTTTATTCCCCCGTCAGCGGCAGAGACGCTGAGCAAGTTGTACAGAACATACATACATAACTAAATGTCTCATTATTTATAACAACCCAGTTTATTTCATACTCAGTCCCATACACGGAATGATTTCTGAGACAGTTTTTGGATGAGGATTAAGGGCGAATCCTTACCCTGAATAACGAAACAAGCCCTGGCATTTAAAGAACCGTCTCTTCCTAAATAAATACATCTGACCTATGTACTTTGATCGAATTGTGGAAATGCTCACATTGAACCTTACGCTGCGTTTCTGGACCTGAACGTAGCAACCACTTACCCTTACACACCCCACATCTCTCTGGATATACCTGTCTGTGAGTGATCTCACATATATATATTTGTATATACACGTGCATACGTACATATACACACACATACGCACATACAGGTCCACGCTGGGACGGCGCTCAGGCGCACGGGAGCTTTGAGCTTGTACCCAACAGCAGTTMCGAGGCGCACGCGGCGTACAGGCTCCCGCGTGCAGTATATCCACTTTACGGCCCAGCGCGCTGCCAGCCGGCACGCGGACTGCGCGGGCCCCGCGGGGCCCACAGACACGGCAAAAGCCCCTTCCCCGGCGATCGCGGAGCCGGCACCGGTGCATACCTTCACAAACCTCGCACGCGCTCCCTCGTGCGTATTCGTAAATGCAGCTTCTTGTGTCTGTAAGATTTAAATGGCAATTTAATGTATAATATTTAGCGCTCGTATCACATGGTATTTATTTGCTGTATGCACAAACGTGAACTAATTAGTAGAATTATCAGCGTGATGCCGCGAAGCGAAGAAAAACGAAGGAGAAGAGACAGACACAGAAARGAGAAGAGATAGACCAAAGGGGGAGGGAGGGCAAAGAAAAAGAGGATGCAAAAGACCAAGACAGTTGAGAAAGAGCGACAGACAAAAGGTCCATATAAAAATAGAAGCTGACTTGTTCTCCCGTATTTATGCACAGCATGGCTCTGCATATCAACAGCCGAAGAACGGATCCCCACCTGGGGCTCTGACGCAGCCCTCCGGGGGAATATCTATCACGAGGAGCAAGTGGCGGACAAATCCCTTCGCTCCCTCCTTCCCCGTGAGAGCTCCGCGCGGCCCCGCGGGCGCCCCGCTCCYGCCCTCCCCGCGAGGAAAGCCGGGCACCCCGGTGAGAACAGCAGCACTCGCGCCGAGTCTTACTTCSGTCCCCCGGGGAGGAGACATTTGCTTTTCCACCCGGCAGCACAGTTTGGGTTTTCATCCTCCCCACYGCCTGCCCGGGAGATGAAAGAGCAGGAGGATTTTTCTCTCTGCCTCCCGGTCTGTGCCGGCCTGTACCACACGCTGCGGATACGGCATTAAGGCTCGCTAGTGAATTTCCCAAGGCAATATTGACTAAAAGATTTCCTTAAATGTCCCCCAATAGGCAGCATTTGATGGGGTTTAAAGGCAGTGGCAAGCTGAGTTTGGATTTAGGAGATCTGCTCTCCGTGCCCGCMGGCAGCCGGTTTGCAGACACCCCTTTAATTACAAGGAACCCCTGCCTGAYCTAAACACGGTGACATTTTAAAACACGGAGGTCGGCCCTGCATGTCTCGGCGAGCAAGGGAAAAGACGACCGGCACGGTACGAGGAGCCTCATGCTCAGAGCCGCAAAGCCACCGAGGAAGCAGCACGGGCGATCGCAGTTTCTGGAGCTTCTTGCTATTTTCTCTTAGCGTCGCCTGGAGCTAACCCACTGCTCTTAACTCAAGTTTTCAGGCTAAACTGAAATTAATATATGAATTGCATCTAAGCCCAGCCCATTTCCAGGACAGTGCCTGTACCTGGATCTATCAGGTTGCACCGTCAGGCACCCCGGTCGCTGGCGTCCGGCGCGGAGACGAAACAGCCCTGGGTCCCACCATCTGCGGAGGCAAAGCAAGGGGCCGAACGCAGGTTCTCCAGGTTTCCGCCGCGGGACTGAGCCTCCCTCCGTTCGCGCTGCYGGCTACAACAGCTTTACGGAGCCGTGCGGAAGAGCGGGGTCCCGTCGCCGCTCACGGGCCGCAAGCCCAGYGAGCGGGTGGTCAGCAGCACCAGCGCAGACACTTGGGAGAGTTTAGGAGAACGGAGCTACAGACAGACATCCTCCGAGCAGCTCACCGTTCGCGTGCGCAGTTAAGGCTTGGTGCTCTCTAYTGGCAGTCCCACTTGGCTAAACCTGATGCTGATGTGGTTTAAATGTTATCTATCCCGTGCAGAAAAACAGGCCCCTCGTGTAGCAATAACAACAGCTTCCCTTCATCCCTCCCAGATCCCCCTTTCAGTAAATCTTTTCTTTAATTAAAATTCCTCCTGGTGCCCAGCCCTGCCGATCAGCGGAGGAGCCCGGCGAGAGGCGAGCCCAGCTCCTGCTGCGCTGCCTTCCCACGCCGCTGCCGCCGACGGCTCTTCATTACTGCTCGCGGACGAGTCCCGGGATGCGGCTCGAGCCTCCCTGGAACGACTCAGCCTGCGCTCCCAGGCTCCGCCAGCACGGGCGCCTGAGAACTTTGCAATGAGTTTTCATAGGAAGAAAATAACTATATATATATATAATATATATATATATGAAATATACATATATACAAACTGATTGTGTTATAAAAACACACGAGAAATATGGTCCTGAACAGCAAATACTTGCAGCATGACTGAGGTGTCTGCAGGAGGATGCCGACGAAGGCCAGGCTGGCCGGCGTGTGCAAGCAGCCACGAGAGCAGGCGTGGGGCCCGACGGCGAGACACCGGCGACGAAGCTGCGGTCGGCAGCTTGGCCTGGCGCGATTTTGCAGGTGTTGTGCAAAAGGAGAACTCACTAGAGAAACAGGAAAGACGAATTTTTCCTTGTTGATTCACGGATAGCTAAAAGCAGCGCTTCTCCAGTTGCCAGCACGGGGGGMAAAGGCTGTGTCAGTTCAAAGGCCCAGCAAACGCCCTGCACGGGCTAGTCGGAGACGTGATCTCCAGCCGTGAGACCCTGCAGGATCTGAGCTACTGAAAGGTCAAATAAGCAGCCTGAGACCGCGAGCACAAAGTCACTCTCACAAGAGCAATGCTGATCCCCGAGCGATCTGTCGTGTTTCAGCGTCCCAACCTTTTGGCCGAACAGAACTGCAGAACCCGGCGCTGCTCGGAGCCGGCGCGGGTGAAACCRGCACCCCAAATCGGGGGCCCGGCTTAGCATCGTAACCAAGAGCCTCCTGAGAAAGCCTAATTAGCTCCGGCGTTGGGTGCTCCTGGCACGACAGAGACCGCAGAGGAAGCCGGCTCTCGTCGGAGGCAGGCTGCTGCCCGCGTAGCTGGTTTAACCCCCCGTTGGCCTGGCGCGTTCAGAAGGCTGAAGACACTTCTCAGCTGGAGCTAGTGCACCAGCTTCTGAGCGTTTCAGCAGGCCGACCCAGCCCCGCCTCTATCCGAACTGCCCGACCCAGTTCTGCGACCAGAACGTACCTCAGAAGAGCAAAGTTATTAAACRCTCAATTTTTACTAGTAGGTGCTGGCACGGAAATGGATCGGTGCTCTGCAAGCAGTTGCCATCCTCGCGGAAGGCAACCTGAGCAGAGCGCTCAGGAGGGGCCAGCCGCCTGCCGGCGAGCACGCTTCGTTGACGGGGAGCTCGGTTTGGATGCAGTCCTGCTCAGAAAGAATAAATAYGAATGCTGAAAGCTTTATCCAACCTCCAAAGTGCCTCACAGGCATTAATTAATTTTCACAGAAAACTTGTGTGGGAACAGATTGGWGCTGAAATTCCTCAAAGGAGGCGGCGACTCCCCACAGCTCTTGGTAGCGGTGGTGGGAACGAGGAAGAGGAGGGCTCCCGACGCTTGCAGGGGTTGAGTCAGCCAGACAAACAGAGCTCCTGTCAGACACATGCCCAGCACTGTATGGACCTTCTTTGGAAAATCCCTGGTGAACTGACTCACCCGTGTCCCCAGGGAGAGTCGGAGGCGGAAATAAAACTTTTCTTCCTTCCTTGTATTCTGGATCCCAATGATTTACATTAAAGTGGGGATCTGAAAGTGTTACTTTCGCTATATTTCCCTCAAAATTCAAATGTATAATTCACTAATGCAAGGAAGTGTGTCTTGTCCCCTAAGTGTTAGGCTGAACAGAAGCTGACCATTAAACTCCTCTGTGCAAAGCATTTGTATTTTACAATCCACAGTGTCACTAYACTGTTTAAACACAGTTAAGGAGAGCTTTATTCTGTGAGCGTACCTGCCTCCTAGCAGCAGTCCAAGCAAGGATGCGCGATACAGCTGGATACGGCTATCATTTTACTGCCTTCACTTCCACTTACTGAAGAAAACTCTGCAAGGGGAAATTTGCCAAAGTGAGGGCTGAAGAGGTATTTTTGGTGCATTTCGCCTCCCACATAAATGCACAAAGTGTCATGAAATGGGCCCTGTTGTCTTGACAGTAGATTGGCCAGCACCTCTCCCCTTGCTAGTGCACCGTAAGGGCAACCGGCTGTTTAAGATGAGTGGAGCGAAGTGCAGCAGATCTTGGATTATTCTGGTGAGCACCAGTTGCTATCAGCTAGACTGGCAGCCCAAATGGAGTTAAACAGGTTCCCCTTTTCCCARTCCCTTTTCTCCTGTGATATTTAGTTGAACTACTTGTTCTACTAAAGATGCAACRTAACTCTTAGTAGCAGGCTTGAAGATTTCCCACACTCCACACGCCAAGGTTGGAAAGGCAATAGTATTGGGCAGGAAGGAGAGAAGTCCTTGACTCAGAGCCTCGTCCTTGAAATGAGAAGGACTAAAGAAAGGTGAGTGTCMAAACAAAGACAGCAGAAGTGACTTGTCTAACTAACGGACAGCTGTTGGCAGAGCCGGGCTCGGTTTCGTCCTTGAGCAGCTCTCCCCCCACCAAAGCGGTGCTTTCCCATGGAGTTAACAGCACGTAATTACAGAGCACTTTGTCACCAAGGGACCTGAGGGCACATACGGACTGCACCCAGAGTACACCTACGTGGCGTACTTTGCTTTCTCCTTACCTCAGAATTATCACATCTTCCCAGGTCGCATGCCTGCTCATTTCCCACCTTGCCTCYTCCTATCAGCCCGTGTTATCTGATCAATATGCTGGGGCAGTCAGAAACAGCTGATCAGCACTAGCGAGAGCGCGCTGACACCTCACCAGAGAAATTACAAGGAACAGGGGAGATAAGCAGGGACCCTGAGTACACTAAGATAACGCCGGTTTGTTTTTCATTGCACTCGTTCTGCCTAGGTAGCAGAGAGGTGAGCATGGACGCCCTCACGGGGGAGTGTTAGCAAGTTCACCAGAATTTGGAGATACATATTTATGCTGACAGATGAATGTATATGATTCAGTGGAAGAAATAGTGACAGTCAGCAATGCTTTCTTCTCCACAAATTATAACAGTCAGGGAAGTCTATAAATAATACCCCTTTAAACTCCTTAGGAGGCACCTAGGTGAGTCCCTCAACTACATCAAAGGCAATTACCCAACTCTGAGACACCCAAGAGAGCCTTGAGGCCCCTGGCACAGCTGCCTGAACAGTCAGACCTACCACACAAGGGAAGAGCGACTGGATTTTACATATTGAGTGTGGTGGGCCTGCTGGCACATCTGCAAGCTGAGGGACCACAGAGCACCTTCACTGGTGCAGAGCAGAATGGTATTGACCCYGCAGTGCTGGCTACGAAGCCTTCTTCAGAGGGAAAGGGAGAGGGCAGGAGGTAGTGCCTGCGCACCACGCGCCAACTGATTCATTCGTACAGCAGGGAGATACGGAGCTCCACTGATCCATGGCTTTGGCTGCTGCAGCAAATCCTCAACCTGTAGACCGCAAGACAGATCGGAGACTTTCAGGCAGCAGACTTTTGTGGCTGTAGTTAATGTACTTTCCTGTCTGTGTGCAAGAATGGCTCAGACAAAGGCACAGCAATGACAAATTACACAAGCTCCTGCAATTATGGTCACAACACRCAGGATGTATTTTTGACCTAGCAGCTCTAGCAGGGCCCCCTTTGAACGCATAAAAATCTTTCTTTTTGTTTATTATGCGRCAATCTGATGACACCATGCACATAAGAGTGTCTAATTGCCTGGAGTATTCCAATGGGTGCTACTTGGCTGATCATAAACTGTCAGTGAAGGAAAATTACTGATAAACATACTATCTTGCTTCATCATATAAATAATTGGTGGTATTATGAATGCATGAGCCAGCACAATTAGGACCTGAAGGTTGTGCCATATGTCACAACAAAGCTAATTTCTCCTAGATTTGCAATGAGGCCTATTACTCAATGTCATAAGCTTATTTAGAACTGGATTTTGGCTTGATGTAAATCAGCATAAGTATGTTACAGAGAACAGAGATGCTCTGATTTATGCCAGGTGATGAACTAGTCTATAATGTTCATATGGGTCTGTAATTATCCATATGGACACAGATATGGACACTCTGCACAAAACCACTACTGTGCCTTTTACAGTTATGATTCAAGATAAAAAAAGGATAATGATGTATCATATGTCCATCAAAAGTCCCAGATTAGCAGGAGAGTAAAATTTTCTAATTGTCACAGGTCCTAAGTAGACAAAATGTCCCTTTTGTTTTGTAGGTTTGGTTGGAGCTGAATTAGTGAGAAAGATTAACTAAATAAGTACAACACTAACACTGGAAATGCAACATATTGACAATGGATAYGGACATGTGAATTTTAAGATTAGAATGGGCACTGCAAAACATGAATTCACTGCACAGAAAATATGTAGCAGAGCAAAAGATTTGAATCCAGACCTCCTAAAAGCTAGTCTGGTATTTGGAGCATCTTTTCTCCAGTGCTATAAGCCCTTCATCTCCAGTAGGCGGGAAGGGATATGTGAGTGAGGGGTAGAGCTGCAGGAAATAAATCAACCTCCTCCGTACTTCAGCGCAGACACGGCATGAACAAGGAAAGGCTGTTCTGCCTACCGCTAGGTTTGAAGCTTCCTCCGAGGGAATCCTAGCGATGGCAAGATAYGAAATACGAACATATGTATTGAGAGTCTAGTGTGAAGCTCTCCGAAGCTCTGGGACTGCACAAAGATCAAGACAGGTCYGCATGAAGCTCTAACAGCTGCGTGGAGGCTGCAGAAAGCAGGGCAAGGGGCTGGCGGACAGCACTCTGCTCCCCGTGTCCTTCCCGAGGCAGGGCCTGGCTCGCAGCTTYTGGAGCAGGACACTTACCAAATTTTGTACAAGGCACAAAATGGAGGTCTGGACCATTCCTGAGGACTGATTTTTCCTATAGCAATGGGCTTATTAAAATAGCAACAGTCCACCTACTTTGCTGGCAGTCTTTTCACTTGCTCAGCGCCTTGCTGTTCGCAAGCAGCTCTGCTCCTTCCTCAGACCCTGTCTCAAGCTCTCAGGAGTCCTGGGAAGCATTTGAGCACATTGTGGTGATGAACGGAAAGGTGCCTGCGTATGGCTGGTGTCTCACATTGCATTGTGCCTTGAGATTTTTGAGTGTTTACAGGCTATGCCATAGAAACAGAGCTCTTTTCCTGCATCTTCTAAAGCCTTGTGAACCACCAGCAGGACCGAACAGCTTATTTTACTCAGAACAGGATAGCAGAGCTAACAAGCACCAGCAAAGCAAGCATTAATAAGGTGCTATAAATACCAGTGTCCCTCTCAGAAGCAGCAAGGGGGGCTCAGCTTTCTGCCGTGTGCCTTCCAGCAAACCTAAGGCTTGAACCCACACAGAAATCCCCTCTGATCCGTTATGGGCTCACATTATCCACAGCACTAGCTCTTTTAATTTGACATTTTCCTCCAGCTTTTCCAGCCTGATTCAAACTCCAGCCACCGAAAGAGAGAGAATTTACATTTCCAATTCATAGGCAGTACAGTCCATTAGGTTTAACAAGTGAATGAACTTCACATGTAACCTACAGCAAGCATCAGCTCTGTGGCTATTCATTTTAACTGATTACCTCGTTTGCTATATGTAGGAGCCCCTGGCGTGGCCATGGCAACTGGTTTTGCTTAAATGCAGCTGAACAGTGAAGTTAATTTTAGATTAGGTGAGGAGGAGGCTGGTGCACCAAGGGAAGCTCAGCGCTAGATTTCTCTTCTCGCTCTCTTTAATGGAATTCACTCTGCCTGCCAGTTGCTTTGCAGTTGGCTGTACCCTTGCAGTCATGCACCAGGCTTCCAACGCGCACATCCACTGTGTTCCCCGGGATATGCCAGGCTTCAGATATCCACATACCAGACCAACCGCAAGCAAGTTCATTAGTCATCTGCAAGTCCTCCAAGCCACTGGTGCATCCTCTTTGACTCTGCTGGTGGGTTCCTCTGATCTAGCTGAGAGTCAGCCCTTCAAGTAGGAGCTTCTCCATAGTCAGTGGAAGGGAAAAAAAAAAAAAAAAAAAAAAAGATGAGGGGGTTTGTCTCATCCCAAAATAGGCATCTAACCTGGGTGGGTTGACTTGCGCTCTCCATTCTCACACTGCTTATATCACTGAGATAATTTCCTCTTGGTGTATAATAAAAGTGTCACCAATATCTTAGAAAAACAGGCTTGTGAATAGTTATATCCCYGCTCAGTACACTCATGTATGTATATTGATGTGAATACTCCTACTTTAGCCAGAGAAAAACCATAAATATGCCAGGAGTGACCTTAAACATAATTAGTACTTTGGACTTAAGAGGCATGTTTTGGTTGTGCTCATGAGGATGTGAAGTAGGTGGTAAGTGGGCATTTCCTAAGCCTGCTTATTACCAGAGTGCTTCTTCCAGGACTGCGGGAAGCAACCACTATGAGACAGATTTCCTAATTCTCCTATTCCAGCCAACACTCACCCTGGAAAGCTTCCTTGGGGGCTGTGTTAGAAGGGCCTCCTTTGCTGTTTTGGGTTTCTTGCCTCTTCACTGCCTGCTTCTGTAGTATTTCTGGCTCTCTGTGCTCACCCACACAGACTGCTCCACCCAGCCCCAGAAGCCTTACTGCTTGTACATCTCTTCCCAGCCAGCTTGGGCTGGTCCTTCCATCACTTCAGCTACTTTATTCCAAATGGAGCTTACCCACCCCTTTACATGTAGCCTGCAGGAAGGGCAGCTACTACAGGCATCAGACTGCATTCAATCCCAGCAAGACAACGTGCTCTGTGAAGCCCTACACCACCCAGACGCAGGCACTTGCTGCTTACCATACATCCAGCAGCACCTAATCCAAAGTCTGACTGGCTGGTAAACAGCAAGTTCACTCCCCTGACGGACACACCACAAATCTGCCGGTAGGTAAATGCATCAAGCACACAGCAATGTCAAACAGATTTGTATCAGCCCAGTGGTATGTGGCACAGCTATACATACAATGCAGGTACATACAGTCATGTGTTCACATTTTTGCTATATATCCATATGCTGTATGCAAACCATGACTGTCTATTAATACATATATACATATGTTCATGTAAGAAAGCAATAGTGAAACAAAAACATAACTAAAGCATGCCTTGCTTTGGCTCCAAGCTGTTGCCTAGCATAACAAGAAGGTATTTGTCTGCATTCATGCCTGCAGTACAGCTGCTGTAACGGGCTGTTTGTACAGCATCTAACGCAGCGGTGCCTGAGCGCAGCTCCAAGGGTATCCGTATCGCACGCAATGGCCAGAGGGAAGGATCTTGTCCATTCAGGGAAGGCATCTTCTAGATCTCTTAAATAGCTTTATATTTACTTGAGCGGGAGCTCTGCTGGTTCACTGTGACCTTGACTGTCAGCGCGAGCGTGCGGCAGCCCTGCTGCCGGGCTCACGGACCTCCTTCCCCAGCACACCTTCTCCAGGCAGCCCCAGCCTCCAGTTCTGGGCTCAGTTAGCTGCAGAAAGCACATTGCTACCTGTCTCGGGTGATATGACTGGTTCTATGATACACAGTGACAGGTAGCAGGAAGCCAAGTTCTGTCTCTTAAACAGTCTGCTGTAAATCTCTAGGGACTTTTAGGGGGAAACCCTGTGTAGGACAGGAAGAACGGACTCCACATCCCTGGGGAGGCTGTCTCCATCCCAGTGGCCCTGGTCATCAAAGCAGCTCTTTCCTCCAAGCCTGTGGTCGCAATGGAGACCAGAGGCTGTGCCRTGCTCCATCCAGTGTCCCCCTTCCCTGTGGTCCAGCATAGCCATTGCCTGTCCTCCCCCACCCAGTGCTTCCTCATGCCCTTTCATTYACGTCGTTTTGCTTTGCATGCAGGCCTCTGTCCATCCAGGCCAGGAGTTCAGAAGAGAAAAATAACCAGCATCTCCCTAGCAATTACTGCTAATGCCAAGAACTGGGGAGAGGGGGGAAGGAGAGAGGGAGAAGGAAAACATCAGCTGCTACAGTCTTTTCCAGGAGACAGTTAAAAAAAAATTCATGCAGAGAAACCTATTGAGATTGATTAACCAACGTTGTGATTTGTAATTTTGCTTAATGCTATTAAAAAAAGCATTGACCATTTGTTCAAGAGAAAGACTGGCAGGGTGCCAAGTTTTGCATAATGAATTCAGAGGATTAATCCTATTAGTTTTCCTCCCTTCCCCCAGCCCCTTAACTTCTCTGAAGATGAATAGAAGATGCAAAACTAACCAAAACAGCCAGATATTGGCTGAGCTGCATCTGATATGAGAGACCTTTGTGCCTACCCTGTCAGATAGCAGAATGACTCAGAGGAGCAGCAGCAGGTGAGGAGAACAGTGGGTGATATTATCAGAGAGGCTCCAGTAGCTGAAATACGCAGAACAATAGAGGAGGAAAAAAGGCRGCTGAGGAGTAGGCACAGGCACATTATTAACAGGTTACCAATGGCGCACGAGAGRGGGGCCGCGCTCCAGCACATGGCACGCAGAAGGCCCACCATGGTGCCACCCTCCACTACCCACATGTCTGCATGCTACCGGGGCTTTGACCCCTTCGGAGAATCAGCAGGCACCTGCAGCTGGGTACTTTCCATCAAGGGTGTCAGGGTCTAGGTCACCCTAAGTGATGAGTCAGATGCTTGCAACTGCTAATACAACAAGAGCTGCTGTGAGTAGGGGTGACTCCTTCCTTGCTTTTCTTCCTCTGTCAACACCTCCGCACAGAGAGGGTGCARCAGCCCCATCTCTGCAAGTACCTCTAAGGGCTCAGATGGGAATGGCTCCACACAGCCTTTCCACTCCCTCTGCTACCACCAACCCAACGCACTGCGCCCTGGTGTACAGCCATCAGAAAGACAAAACTAATTTTCTGAGCTTCCCCTCCCTTACTTTTATCATCATGGCAGGGAGAAAGTAACTCWTYTACACCAAGTTTTCTAGTCCTCTARCTACACAAAGTGTTGTTAATGCACGTTCCCCAGGAGCCGGGCATGACATTTGCCAGTTTCCTTTGGTGCAGCGTGTCACCTATAGACAACATCACCTTAGCTTCACCTCAGTACATGTGACAAACCTCTGCATTAGGGGCCATAAATATTTATATAGCATGAACTCAGAGACAACAGAGCTGACATCTTGCATTGAAAAGCAATTCAAGCATGGAATATTATTTACAGCTTCCTCAGTGATACTCTGCATCATTTCCTCTAGGAAGGCAGTACCACTCAAATGTTCTCCTGTGTCACCAGGTGTTGAGGAGTTTTTCCTGTGCCATTTTTCAGCTGGAACTGATTGTATAGCCCTTTCCCTTTCAACTGAGGACATCCCACACAATCAGCTCTAACCAAMTGATTGCAGAGCTAAAGAAACCAGAACTACCTCCAACACAATGAAATGCAACAAAACCCAACTGTACTGATGGACTGCCCATGTGGCATTGCTTTACCAGCTGTTTTCAGGATGGTAATCTGCTCATTGCTTCATTTTTCTTGCCAGGTTATTTCAAAGACAGGCCTGATGGCACTAAAACATGCCAGTCAACACCTACTTCCAGGAGGGTTTCCTAGGTTAAGCCCTTTCAGCGGTACCTCAGGGCTGACGTGCCATTCCAAATCCAGCCAGCCACAGCCACCTATTCACCAGTGAAGTTCCTGCTGGGAGGAGCTGCTTCTCCTCAGACAYTTGCTCCCTCCTCTGCATAGGCAATGGCAAAGTACCTTTATTTCCCATTAAAAAAGTTTGAATCCTTACCTGACCACAGGGGCAGGGATGATTGCTGCATCACCACAGCATGTCTGGTCCTTGATCTTCTGCAGAAGCTGTAAGCCAGGATCTCTGGTTGCAGCCATGTGTCCTAACAGCCTTGGACACCTCAACTAGCACTGAGGCTTTTCCATCATTGACAGTACACACAGGAAGGAACAACACATGCATCAGTGCTGCATCAGACCAGAGCAGCACCATGGGTCTCCCAGGAACTGCAGCACCAAGGGGAAAGCAGACCATCATATTTAGTTCTTTTTCTTGTTTTTAATMTTTTTCCCTCCACAGTAGCTATTACACAGGTGTTTAGTGTCTTATATTTCCAATATTCTGACTTTGATTAAAGCAATCAGCTGTCAAATATCTCCTTTGAGCATTCTTTGATGGACACTCAGACTTTGTGTTCTTTTCCATTAATAGTTTACTAATGAATTTCTTGGCACATGTACTTGATGAAACAGCCAAATTCAAAGCAGTATTTGGAGAATATTTCCAGAAAGCAAGTTCAGACCTCAATATCATAGCCATTTGAGCCCAAATCAAAGTATCCCCCAGCTGGGGAGCAGAATCACAGGGGAAATATCTGATTCAAGGCTCATCCAAGCAGTTTATGCTGGAAATACCCTGTCTGCTGCTTGTGTATTAACCACAGTTTGAGAAGCTGTTGCAGAAGCACTTCCACCATTGATTTTTAAAAGAAARTCTAGCCAGGAAACTTGTAAGCTGCTAACAAACAAATTTCAAGCTAAGATTTGTCCAGAAAATTATTTTCTGCAAGGTTCTTGCTCAGTTCTAGTTTTAACCTAACAAATCCACAATTTTAGAGACCTAAGAGACCATGGCAGTTACATGCTCCTGCATAACACGCCGTGAAATTCCTGCGTCTCACGCTGCTGGGTTGTGTCCGGAGGGGAACATCTTGCAGGGCTGCGAAGGCGGGAGCATCTCCCCGCGTCTCAGCTTGCCGGCCGGAGCATCCCAAAGCCCCACGACAACATCTCACCTGYGGGGTTATTTGGCAGTGGTGGGACAAGCGCTTGTTAATCCTCTTGGCTGCCAGTTGACCGCAGCATTTAATTAGCATCTCGTTAAGCGGGCACATAGGGATCGAGCCGCAGGAAGGAGCCTCCGCTGGGAGGACGCAGGGTGGACGGTGTCCCACTGCCGYGGGGCCTCGCAGGAAGTGGCCATCAGGCGCCTGGCATGTCCACGGTGGCCGAGCTCAAGCCAGGAGCACGAAGCAGTGCCAGACCCCACCAGGGCCTCCAGCCCATGGGGCCAGGCCTACCTCTAGCATGACCCCACCAGGCAGAGCTGGGCTGGGGGCCCCAGCTGAGCTTAAATGGAGCTTGGGGTGGGGTGAGGGCCCCAGGTGGGGCTGCTCGGGGCTGTGAAAGCTCCTTAGAGGCCCAGCAGAGGAGAAATGCCTTTTGGGTCACCTGTGCTCCTCTTCCTGCAGGCTGGGCTCCAGGCAGCTCCCCGCCCTGAGAGCAGGCRGCGGAGGAGATGTGGTGGGTCCCGCGCCCCACGTGCGGGCTGCCCTGCCCCGAGAGCAGGGGCCAGCCCCGGCCTGGCTCCGGGCCCTGGTTTCCTCAGGGRTGGCCTGATCCCCGTCCCCTCCCGTTCCTGTGGCTCCTCAGGAGGGCCTCTTCTCTCCTTCTTCCCCTCCTTCAGGCTGTCCCAAAGGCCCCTTGGGGTGCCCTGAGCCCCCTGTCCCATCCAAGACGCCTCTTGAGGTGCCCTGATTCCCCCAGCTTGTCCCTAAGGCATCTCAGGGCACCCTGACTCCCCCCCCATTCCATCCCTGAGGCCTTTTGGGGTGCTCTGACCCCACCAGGCTGTCCCTGAGGCCCCTTAGGGCAATATAACCCCCCCCATCCCATCCATGAGGCCCTTTGGGGTGTCCTGACTCCCCCACCCCATCCCTGAGGTCCTTCAGGATGGCCTGACACCCCCCCATTCCACCTGTGAGGCCCCTTGAGGTGCCCTGACACCCCCACCCATCCCTTTCCCAAGGTCCCTCAGGGGACCTGCAGCCACCCYGTTGTCCCCGGCTAGGCAGGTCGAGCAGGGACGGCCTGCCCCACCGTGCCGCCACGTGCCCGGCCCGTGCAGCGCGTGGGGCAGGACCTGGAAAGCAGCAGATGGATTTGATAGGTCCTATCTGTATCAGGGACATCTGCCAGAGTGTTTAGCAGTGACCAAGCTGTGCATGACCTATGGCAACGTACTACTGGAAAGAGCAATCACTCTGAGAGGGAGAGCAGATCCTCAGAGCAAGCGTGTATGTGCTTTCTATGAGCTCCTGCCACAGAAACCTGGCCTAGATGGATCTATAGCAGCATGCGTTCAACTGGAAACCTCGTCAGATCGATTTCCACGGCAGCTGCAGGATGTTCAGGCACATATTTGGTCCCATTCAAGCTCCTTGCATTCCCAGCTGGGACAGCAGTGCYGCCAAAATGCACAGGACAACTGCAGGCTGGGGAAGGATGCAGCTGGATGCTGCTGGCAGCTGATGCACGGCACTGATAGTCGTTGGGGTTTCTGGATGCAAAAGACATCCTAGAAAATTGCTCCTGTCTTGTTTCCTCAAAATGTTTTGTAATGAGGCTTGCAAGCGATAAAATTTTCAATACTATGATGATTTTGCCCTCTCATTTCAAGCAGTGTGTCTCTAAGAATTAGCTGCCTGAATACCTAAAGACAGTYTCTGCTAAGAGAAGCTTATGAATGCATGATAGGGCGTCCTTCGAGCGCCCCGGGCTCCTGCAGGCTGCTAGGCAAAGACCATGCCCAGGGCTCCTTTTCAGCTTCCCAGGACTATATAGGAGCAAACATCAGATCTCTCCAGCCTCCCCCAGTTTCTTCATGATGAAACCTGAACCCAGTATCTTGGCTTCTGGAAGTGTGAGGCCCCAGTGTTTGTTTTGCGGATGAACTTGTGTGGCTCATCTCAACGCCACGAGCAAACTTTGCAACGAGACGTCTGTCCCTCGGCTGCTGTGCTGGGCCCGCACGCGGGCATCGAGCGCGGGGTGCAGCTTGCGTGGATGCATCTGGACAACAAATCTATCGCGGCTTTAGCGGCACAAGCCTGGCTGCCCCGGGGGCCAGGGAGCACCGCGGGTCCCCGAGCTTCGCTGCTCGGGAGGCGGCCGCGAGCGGGTGGCTGCCGTGGGAGCAGTCGATGCCGCAGCTCCGTGCCGCAGCTGAGTGCCCCGAGAGCTGACGCCCTCCGGCCCGTGTGACTCTGGTGATCGATGTGATGAGCCTGTCTGGCCTCTCTGACCCCGCTCCAGTTCGCTGCTGATGCGAGGGGCCGGGAAAGGCCCGGACTCGCTGTGCCGGGGAAGCCGGGAGCCCTCGCCGCGGAGCGTGCGGGACGGAGCATCCATCGCCGGAGCGCCGCCAGGCCGGGGCCGCAGCTGCTGCCGCGGCGGCCGGGGAAGCGGGCGAGTGCCGAGCGTGTTAAGCAGAGAACATTGTGTCTTTATGCCCGCCTGAAGGCTATTTACACAGTTCCAATTGATTTGTTGTAACCTGTAATTATTTTAGTTGATTTTGTTCATGCTCTGTTTGTTTTYGCTCTCTGGAAGACGGACAATATTTCTCACTGCTAAAGTGGTGCTGAATGCAACGGGGAGCGCGGGGGTCTGCCAGACAGCAGGTCTCCGAAGTGCCGGCCGCTCGCCTGCTTTCCAGCTTCCCTCTGGGGCAGCGGCTGCCCTCCCGCCGGGCTCGCGGGAACGCGCCTGGGGGAGCTGGCCAGATTCYGTCCTCCTCTTTMCCTCCCATCTATTTTGTTTTGGTGATTTGTTTTATTTTCYCCCTCTTGCCTTTATGCCACCCTTTCCATGGTGAAATCGCATCGTTGCACRGTAAGTCGGTGCTTCCTGCCAGCAGCAGAACAGAGATCCGGGGAAGCCAGTGTGGGCCAGAGCCAGCCCCCACGCGCCGGCTCTGCCTGTGTCCCCACGAGCTGGGTCCCTTGTTGCGTTGTTCGGGCTGCGTTTGTAGCTAGAGACACCTCCGTGCTTGCTCTTTTGCTGGAACCGCTYGTGCTCACCTGAGAGCTAGAGGGAAATCCTGGACAGGACTGACGTTCTCGCCCCAGTCTAGGGACTGCTAAGCGTCAGGTTTGTTCGTTCCTCTGATCCATTTGATGGGTCACCTTTCTCATTTGCTGCCTTTTACTTCTTGGTTTCCTGGGAATGCTCTGCTAGTATCGCAAAGGAAAGGAATTATTATGTGGAAAAGAAGTGGGAGAGATGCTATAAATGTAAAGAGCAAGAGCAATCCTTAATCATCATCATCATTAGTTAATTGCTGTAGCCTGAGACCATTCCAAGGAGAACACAGAGTTTTAAATATAGATGTAGAAATTGAATCTATTTTTATAATTTTGTGCATTCAAATGGATTCTGAGTGCCGCTACTCCTGCGGATGTCAACACTGAGTACCTTTCCAAACGGTGTGGGTCTCACTAGTGACCAGTGGGACTTGGGCTCCTGACTGGGGCATTTGGGAATCTATTTAGATAGGGTGATGCCTAACCTAACAAATGATCACAGTTACCTTTCTTACATTTTGGACTTGTTTTTTGGGGGAAATCCTGTGAAATACTTAGTTCCAACAGTTGCTTGCTCAAAGTTGCATCAGGAAAACAGTGGTAGAGCCAGAAGCTGGATCAGGATCTGGTGAATCCCCGGGAATTCATCAGAATCCACAAAGCAGGAACTATTTGTATCTATTTCCTGGGCCTTAGACTAGCGGGAGCCCTTACTCTACTTGCATGCTCCCCCTCTTCAGAACACTTTTTCTTCCACCTCGTCACTTTGTTTCATACCGTCTGTGCATTTTCTCTCCTTCCACACCCTTTCCTTCCAGTCAATCCACTCCACTAAACATTTCCTCCTTCATTAGGATAGCGGCACCCATGGAGAGCAGCTGGCCATAGAGTCGCACCAGTTTGAAGTCTGTTGAGTGACATTCTGCTCAATTAACTGTCCTGAGGTGTCTCCAGTCCAGCAGTCATAAAATCTGTGGTTGACTCCTGCTTTCTGGGGGGGGGGGGGCTGTGGCAGTGCTGGGAATGCCACTGCRCAGGGCACCCTCCTGTGCACTTGGAAAAGACCAGAGAAAGGACAAGGGATGAGGAGGGAGGGGAGAAATGTAATTGAAATTGCATTAAATCCCTGCGCCCTGCCTCCAAATGTGACTTGGCTGCTTGGGGCAGAGGCAGAAAAGCTGGATTTGGAGGCAGATAACGCCGCTTACCGCAAAATCAGCCTCGGCTGGAGGAAGGAAGGTCGATTGCCTGGGATGTGGGAGGACGTGGGGAGGGTGTTTGTGTTTCTCCTGTGCAGCTTTGGCACTCTGCACGGGCAACAGAGCTGGCAAGACAGAGCAAGAGGTGTTTGCTCGGGTCCAGGTGTAAGGCAGGGCAGAGCGGAGGCCTGTGCTGCCATCCAGCYGTCCAGATTAGCACCAGCTGCTGGAGCTAAATCCCTTGGCAGTGCCGGTGGCTCGGCTGCACGCAGAAGGTGGCTCCGAGAGATAAAGCCCCAGTTAATGCCTTTTTCCCGTGCCAGGCTCCCTGCACCGCGCGGCCGCAGGGACGGACGCGTTGCCCTTCCCGGGCCGTTGTGCTCCGCTCCGCGCTGCGGCCGCTTTGGCGCGCGGCCGGGTTTGGCTCGAAGGGAAGCSTGACGCCGTGCGAGAGAGGGGATGTGCCCGTCCCCGCGCTCAGGAGCGCGTGCACCCGCGCACCCCTCCGCAGTGGTCCGTGGGGTGCACGAGTGAGCGTGCAAATCCGCGAGTGTCTCTGAGCATCCAGACACGACCCGGGCGGTGTCTGAATCCACGTGCTCAGCCCAGCTGGMAAACGTGTGAATCGATGCGTGCAGCACAGTGCTGCAGGCCCAGCACGGCGCGAGCGGGTCGCTCGAGCCTCGGTTACGCCGAGGCGCAGCTGGAGCGCGGGGACGGGTTCACTTTGTTCCCACATGACGTGTTGACAGGTGAGAGTGTCCCCRTCTGCAAGAGCATGAGTGTGTAATTGTGCGCGGGTGTCTGAGCATGTCCAAATGCGCACGTCCTTGAGCTTTGCAAAGGAGGATTAAATGCCAAGTGTCTGTGGAGCTCTGCCGAGGGCTAATGCCTGATGGATTGAACCTGCTGGACTGTTGACAGATACCTGGGCTTAGTCGCTTTTCTGCACTTTGGCAACACTTGTACAGCATGTCATAACTAAAAATTCTGCTGCACTGGATTGAATCGTGTCCAGRGTGTGACACTGCAGGGGCGATGGGTGTTTTTGCACACACGCCTCTTGGCGCAGCRCGTCCTTGTGCACGTGTGTTCCGGTGCCCGCACACACGGATGTGTGGGTGCAGACTTGATTGCACGCGTGCAGCCAAGCGCATCTCAGCAGTGCACACGYGAACCTGTTTGGGCTCTAGAGACTGCAGTTGTACATACGCTTCTGGGATGTGCTTATACATTTATTTTTAAATGTGTGTCATTGCCCCTGTGCCAGGCCATGTCTTTGCATGCTTTTATGGAGCAGATTAAGAGGAATAAGGGGCTTAATTACCTATCCCTTGGTCCACAGGACTGGCAGAAGGAGATGGTTGAATTGTGACTACCCTGCAAATATCCAGATTCATCTTCAGAAACTGGGGCTGATCTCTAATATCGATCTCTGGTACCCTGGAGCCACCTTTTYCCCCCCTTCTCCCCTTTCCAGGGGCTGTGCATGTGTTCAAGCCATCTGTGACTAAAAGCATCTATTCTCCCCAAATGTTGTAATCCTCCTCGGCCATTTGCAGGAGGGGGGTCGCAGCAGCGCATCTCCAAGGGGCAGCTGCCCATTCCGGGGGTGGGGGGGGATACTGTGTTTTGTTTGGGATGGGCTAATGGGTTCTCTTGGCTTTGGTGCCTGTGCTCTGATTYGTTCAAGATCCCAGGTCAGCCTGGCGGGGTGGTGGGACGAGAGGCTTTTCTCTGCTGTTGTTTTTCCGCCTGGCTATCTCCATCAGCGAAACAGTGGCTTTCAGGAAGGAAAGGCAGATGGGCTCCCGAAGGCATGGGGAAAGCGGAGATAATGTGTGCTTGCTGCATTACAGGGCACAAAAGGCCCAGCAGCCGTGTATAGACTTTCCTCCAGTATTTCCATGATGCTTCGCCTTTTTGCACCGGAGCAACCGCCGCATTGCCTACAGCAATGCCTCGCGGAGAGCGGTGGGGCTGCAGACACTCCATCCCCTCTCAGCCGGTGTCCTTCTGTCCTAGTTCGGACGTTTCCCTGCTCCTCAGGGAGATCGGGAGCCCAGGCCTTTCCTCCTGCTCCGCTGAATCTCCCCCTTCGCGGAAAGGCGGAGAGCAGTCCCCATGCCGCCGTCCCTTCCTTTTGACACCAGTGCTCCCAGGAAAAAGCAGGGGAGATCGGGCAGAGGATCTCAAAGGGGATAGAAAGGGAAAAGTCAAAACTTAATAAGACATTAGACAACAGATTCATTAAGAAGTCGTTAGTCTCTGTCAGGAGTTGCTTTAATTAACAAATGCTGGGGACTGCAGTCCTGTCTCGCTGCTGCCACGGTGCCTCAACACTATTGTGACCACCTGAATGCTGCTAATTAAATGCCATTTAAAGCTCCCCCAAACCTGGCAGCAGATCTTCCGTGCTCTGCCAATTTTCTCTGCAGCCTCCGAATTCACCTCGTTCGTCATTGTCCTCCCCGCATAGGGGAGCGTTTCTTGGAAAACCTTTCCTCCCCCTGCCCAAGGAGCGCTTTCCGAGCTTGTTCCCATCTTCCGCTCGTTTAGCCAAATGCCGAACTTCCCCTGCCTTCCTCGGCGGGAGCCGCGGGGGCGTTCGCGGTGCGGGAGCTTTTCTGCGAAACGTGGGAAGGGGAAGGGAGAYGCCGGCTCTGGGAAAAGCTCTGTCTTGTCTAAGCTTCTTTCAGCATCATCAGCTCATGCCCATAATTAGCCAGGGAAGGTCCCGGTTCCTGCTTCCTTGTGCAGATGGCACAGACGGTGGAGGATTCATCAGCAGAGCACTACGGGGGCTTCTTGCTCCACTCTGGCTTCCCCCAGCTTGGAGTTTGTATCCCCAGTATTTCAATCTGTAAGTATAATAGCGCCTGCTAAAGCACCTCGAGCTTTTTGGCTCTGGCCACCTCTTACTCTCTCGCTCCCGTAATTTCCTCTCGTGCCTGAAAATAGCCCGTCTGTTCCTTGAAAAATGGGATTTCTTTGTACAGTTTCTGAACCTTAATACTTCCTACTGACCTCTATTGGCAAAATCAAATCAGTTTAATCACAGGTCCCTGATTTCCTTGAGTTTTTCTTTTTTTGTCCTTACGTTTCCTGTGATTTTTTTTTTTTTTTGATCCTGCAATCAAAGGTATTTCTTTAGCTGCGCGCGCACTCAGGGATGTTGGCAAACACAYGGTCTATAAAATATACAGCATCGTTATATGGGATTTTCCATAACAGTGCCACTGAAGGCATCAAAAAGAATCCGTTATTAGATTTAGAAGCAATTACTGAAATGCCTCAAATAAAGGGGGAGGAATTGGGAAGCTGACGGGAAGCTGGACAGGCCGGTGGCAGCGCGGCTCTCGCTCATCTCCCTGAACGACGCTCGTTCTGCTTTGCGCCCTGCAGAGAAGCTCCCAGCTACGAGCCGCCAGACGTCGCCCCGCGGGCGCCTTGTGTTTCACGGCCCGAGTGACGGAAGGTTTGTAGAGAGGCATCCGGAGCGGTTCAGGCGGTTTTGGTTTCTGCGCGTGCCGTAAGCTCGGCCTCGGCGGGCCGGATGCCCCGCTGGCTGCAGACGGGGAGCCTGCGCTGCGCCTCGGCAAAGGGGCTTGTGGCTGGATGAGGCTCAGAGGCAGTGCGGCGCTCTAGCAAAGGAGCGAGGAAGATGGCACGAAATACTGTAAATGAGAATTACCCAGCTGGCTCTGCTGGATTTTGGAAGTTGCTTTGGAAAGCACTGCTAGCAGACAGCCCTCCGTTCGGGCCCTGCGGGCAAAGCCCGCTCCAAACCTGCGCAGCCACCGAGACGAAGCGATTAATTAAYGAAGCTCGGACCTGGATTGCGTGTGCCTCGCGGCACTGAATCTGCCGGTCTGTGGGACGTTTGAGCCCGTATCACCCCAAGGAGGTGAGCGGTAAATAAAACAGCCCAGACTTTGTGGGAATCTGGGGGCGTTGGTACTTGTGAGCTCTTCTCTTCGGTGAAAGCCTCCGGCTTGCGCCCGCAGCCCTCCGATACCCCTCAGCCGAAAAGCGAGGCTCAACTCTCGCCCAGCCAAAGCAAAGCTGCGGCGAGATGAGCGAGGGTTTGTAGATGCCTGATTGTCATGGCAACCCCGCAGCCCTCCCGCCTCCGGAGCTGCCTGCACGCCAGCGTGCGCCAGCGGACGGCGATGCAGCGGGCGCGATTCCCCCCGGCTCCCCCCCGGTTTGCAGGGCTGCAGCCCCCCGTGCGTCACCGGCGTACGCCCGGGCTCGGAGCTGGCCCTGTTTCCGGCCCGCGTGGTGTGAAATCGGATTTTGTGCCTGCCCGCTTGCGTGGGGCGCTGGCGCGCTCGCCCCGACGGCGCTCGAGCAGCCTCGGGGTGGCTCTAGGGCAGCTCCCGCTGCCTGCAGAGCCGAGGCTCGCCAGCACCCCAGGGCCGGGGCGAGAGCTGGGAGGAAGGTCTCGCTCTGCCTGTCCTCGGTAGATACTCGCGCCGTCGGATATGTCAAGGCACAGTAAATGCGCAGCGTGCGGTACGAAAGCCGGTCCCCGGCTGTGCCTCCGCCGTTCGCGCACGCGGAGGAACACGCGTTATTCCCAGTCCGGCTCCGCTCGCTCGAACGAGTTTTGCCTTCCAGCGATGCCGCGCTTAAGCCAGGCAGGAGAAGCTATCGCTCCCACGCCAGCTCCGTTTGCATTAATGGGGATGAGATCAAAGGAACGGGAGGGGGGCTGAGCCCTGCTCCCGGGGGAGCCTGGATGCGGCTTGCAGCTGGAGCAGAGGTCCGGTGGTGCCGCTGCCGACGGAGCCGTGCCCGGCTCTGGGGGCCGCTGGCGCGGGGTCAGGCCCCGGGAAGGGCTCTTGCTCCTCCGCGAGGGTCTGAGCCAGCCGTGGGCTTCGCCGCGGCATCGCAGCCTCTGGGAAGAGCTGCTCCGAAGCGCTCCTCAAAGGCACCGCGAGCACCCAGGGATTTAATTGCATGCTTGGTATTCTGCTCAGTTCGAGACCAGGTATTATTTATAAAAATAGAAAGCAGAGGAAACAGGGAGAGAGGAAAAATATCAAAGAGCTCTTGAATTTTCATGCTGCGTGYGAGCAAGCAGCCTCTCGGATCAGATCACAGCCCGGAGCCGGAGGCCTCCGGGAGCGGAGCGGCAGCGGCGGGACGGGGAGCGCGGCGGCACCGGGGCCTCGGGGACAGTCCTGCGCCCGGGGCAGCCCTGGGCGCGCGGGGGCCGCGAGGCCGGAGCCGGCGGGGCCGGGGAGCGGCGGTGCCGAGCTCGAGGCTCGCTGTCGGATGAGTCATTCGCAGTGATGAAAAAGGATGAAAAAGGGCTCTTCTTTTTTTATATATAAAGGAGCTGTGGAAGGATGCCAGCGAACGTAACCTCTGCGGCTGCTGGAGGAATCATTCTGGGGAGGAATTAGCAGCACGATATTAGTTGCAGGCAAAGAACTTAATTAGCGGATTCAGTGGAGATTCCAATTAAAAAAATAAAAAGGGGAAGCAAGGCACGCGCTCGCCCCGCGGCCCTCCGGGAGCGGGGGCGGCGCAGGGGGACGGCACCCCGGAGCCGGGCTGCTGCAAAGCCTCCGATAAGAGGCCGCGGAGGGAGCCGGGAAGGGAAGGCTAATGGGATTACGGAGGCTGGGGAAGCGCTAGCGATGATTAACGAGGAGCCTCGGGGCGCCCGGGGGCCGAGGGGGCCGTCCGGCGCCCCTTCGTCTCCTCTCCCCCTCCGGCACCCTCGTCCCAGCCGCGGGGAGGGAGCCAAGACCTTCCCGTTTCGCTCCCCGCCTCCTTCCAGGTCCCAGGGGCAGCCGCTCCGTCCCGCCGCAGCGGGACTCCAGCCGCCGCTGCGGCCGTTAGACACAACTACCCGAGTAATTAGCTCCTGTGCTGGTGAAAAAGGAGGATTATTATTAATTTTTTTTTTTTGAAATGCTGGTAAGGAGCCATTCGGCGGGGACCTGGGGCGGTCGCAGCCCCGGCGCTCATCCCAGCAGCAGCGCGCAGAGCCTGCGTGCGCGCGAACGAGCCAGCAACAGGGAAACAAATAAAAGCTACATCTCGCGGCCGCGGCTTTCGCCTCTGCAGTTTTGCTCCGCTCAGTGTTCAGCCGTCAGCGCAGACGCTGAAAGCAGCCTGCCCGTTATTGCTCGTATTTGCAGAGCCTGGAGGCCTGCAAAACCTYCCCTGGGAACGGCAGCGAGGGACGGGCGGAGAGGGCAGAGGAGGCTCTGTGCGTGCGCGTCGGTCGTGGGCGCGAGCGCGCGTGTGAGCGCCTGCGTGCGTGTGCGCGCGCATGCGTGTGTGTGCACGCGTGTGCACGCAAGCATGTGCCTCTGTGCCTGCAGATGCGTGTGTGCACGTGTGTGCAGGGCCTGTGCGTGAATGCATGCGTGCATGCTTGCAGCAACCGTGTGCATGTGTGTGCGTGTGCACGTACAAGGGGAGAGAAGGTGGCTCACATTGTCATGGAAACGCTGACAGATACAGATATGCCAGTAAACACCACTCACTCACTCGGGCTCACTCCCCGCCTGCTCTGGAGCAGCAGCTCTGAGGCACGTAGCATCCGCGYGCACGCAAGGGGCAGCAGGAATCGCACCGCGCGCAGCGTCGCTGCCACCCTGCTCCCCCTGCTACCGTCCCGCCGGCCCTGTCCTGGGTGCGGTCCCCCACTCAGGGAACTTTTATATCACTGCATGATCCTGGGAGAACACAATAAAAGCCTGCAGTTAAWTTTTCAGGCCAGAAAACAGGAAGGAAGGCCGTGCCCTGACGTCTACGTATTGCCGTTCAGCTGGGTACATCCATGCTGCTTTGGGTAGGTGTCTGCAAGGAGTTCAGTGCAAGGCAGGTTAAAAGACTTAGACACAAAAGGTGTTAATGATCCTGTCTGCTAACAAATGCAACAAGTTCAGTTGTAACTGGCTGACACTGCAGCCTTTTAATTACATTTTTGCCTGGCAGTAAAAGAAACCAATTCGACCCGTAAAGCAGCACGTAACACAGGAGGCACTGTCATCATTTTCTTTGCCGGTTTTTCTTTTCTTTATCAGCTAACACTGTGCTCTTTAGGAAGTTTATTTCCCCCTGGACCAATCTCCTGCCTGTAAATCTGAGAGAGGTGGGGGCGAGGACAGCAAGAGGGAGAGGAAGAGAGCGTAATATAAAATTTCTGCAATGCAAAGTGCATGCCATTAAAAACGGACACATTACTCAGCACGCCTTGCTGGCGTGTTCATATAATGGGGGACTCCATCAGGCTCGCTTCACCCCTATAACTTCCTTCCCAAGGTGGCTATAAAGGCACCTGGGAGGGGGGAAGATAAACCTCGCGGCTCTGTCTGCATTTCTGGGGCTGGCAGAGGGAGTCAGTCTCTTCTGGGCTCCGACTATGGTTGTTCCTGCATTTTACAGCATCAGCCTTGATTTATTATCCACTTTTATAGTAGCTGTAAACCAGCCCCAAAGTAGAGAAATAAAGTAACTAGAAGAACATTTCTCCTTTCCCACCCAACTTGCTCCTTTGCAGCAGCGCCCGAGCCCCGCCGGATGCTGCTCGCGGGGTCCCCGGCCCGGCCTCGCCGCCTGCCGCGTCTGCATCCCGTCCCCGCTGCAGAGCGGCAGCGCGGTTCGAGGGGCTTTGCTCTCCCGGCCGGGCAGCGCGTGCCGTTGTGCTGATTTACCAAAAGACGGGGTTTCRTATCGATTTYTTTAGGATGGCGCAAGGCTGGGCGSGAGCGCTCTTTAATCAGCTTCRAATTAGCTTGTGTGGGTAGCGAGAGGGACGGCGCCGTAATTCAGGACGCTGGCTAGGACTCAGGAAAGAGTCCTGCGTTTAATTCCCTTCCTTGTTACATGCTTCTGTTGTGACCTTGGCTTGGTCGCATTGACCCAGAGCTCCAAATGTATTTAAGATACTGAATTCCCTGGGGGCTTGGAGGTGGCTGCTTAAATGCTGTTATTGATCTGGCCCTGAGCCTCTCTGTGCCTCGATTCCTCGCTCCAGCACTCGTGGAGCAAGCGCAGAGAGGTGTCCGCAGCAGGACACGAATGTTTCGCCTCCAAAATGCYGATTATTTGGAAGGTTTTGGTGGATGGCTGCCTCCAAGCCCCCCGACGTGGGCTGTAATTTTGCTTGCTGGGGTGAACTGCGCCCGCCTCGCCGCAGGAGAGCCCCCAGCAATTGCCCCAGGTGGAGAACGCGGGTCGGAGCCCCCCGCTGCCAACAGCTAGTGGAGCCCCCGGGAGAGGAGGAAGAGGAGGAGGAGAACAAGTGTCCATCCTTGAAAAACCTCCCTTTCTGAGGCGGATCGAGGAAGCTTTGGGGCTCAGGCTGTGTGAGCCTGTTTGCTTTTTTTTCCCCTGGCTGGTTTTTCTTGGCGTTGCTGCCAAAGGAAGCAGGGTTATTGATCCCTGCTTACAACAGCGCCCAAGGGGAGAGCCCCGAATGCCAGGGGTAACGTATAGCTGCCCTGCCACGGGCCGTAGAGCTGCCGTAACTCAGGAGCAGCCGGAGCCCGCGTGAGTTACGGCTCTGTCCTGCACCACYGATACGCTTGCAGTAACTTACTCCGTGCAGCTCAGCAGTGATTTGGTTTATTCCGCTCCGGGGAGATGCGGGAGGAAGGGGGTATCTGCTCCCCGGCTCCCGAGAAAGGGCCGCAGGCAGCTTTTCCAAACACCTCCAGGGTTTACGACTCCATCGTGCCGCCTAAGGGAGCTGCTGTTATATCCTTAGATCATTAAATAATAGTAATAACCGTGACACCCAAACCAATACCCACACCCGAATAATGCCGAAGCGAGTCTCCGGCAGCAGATAGCGCTGCTTGCCCGGCAGGAAGCTACCTCGGGGAGGTAGCGGTCGGGCTGACACAGCAACCACCTGCCTGCCGGAGGAAGGGGAACTGCGTGTTTTGGGGGCCTTTTTTCTTCTTCTTCTTTTGGGAAGGGGGCATCAAAATGTTGAGCTGGCAGAAACTCCCTAGGCAGCAAAGAGCCTCACCCTGGGGCCCTGTGAGAACGGTGATGGGCCAGGGATGGCCATGGCTGGGAAAGCTCATCCCTTCATAGACCATCTCGATGCTCCAGCTGCAGGGCATGAAACGTGAACCCAGCTGCGCTGGATGGGCTTCAGCTGGGGGAAAACTCAGGCTGCAAAAAGGGCCGGCAGCAACAGCCTTGCCCTTACAGGCACCAGGAGGGTTGGAAAGGGAGACACCATGGTGGCAGAGCTGGCAGGGAGTGAGGTCCGTGTGATATTTCTTGTTTTATTTTGGTTGTTCTTTTGGCTGACAAGCTCCTGATCTGGTCTCATGAGCTATCAATCCACCATGGGTGTGAAATTAAAGTGAGTGCATGGCTTGGTGGCCAGATTCCCAAACCCCAAAGGTGTGGGTAAGCGCAAAGGCTCCTGGTGTGTTGGTCTCATGCGGTTTTGTTGTGCCTATTGCTCTTTGCTGGAATGGGAGATGAGGTGAAACAGTGCTGTATGTGTTGGCCCCTCCAACCGAGAGTAATGAGCTGAGCTGAAGGCTTGTGAGGAGCCTGTGCAAGGAGTGTCCTTCATGAAATAGGCTTTGGGAGCTGGAGAGCTGATCTGGAAGGGAAGCAGAGGTGCTAGGGTAGCAACTCATCCAAGTCCCTCAGAGCTAAGGTTTGGCTGGCAGGGCTGAGCTTGGGCAAAGCTTGAGCTTTGCAAGACCATGTTGATGCTGTTGTTCAACGAGCTGATGCTGTGTCTTGGGGGATAGGAAGGGAGATACAAGGCTCCATACAACAGTACACATGTACCTGGCTGCAGGCAAAAAGTCATCCCCAGGCTGCAAGTTGCTTTTCCAGCAAGAACAGTTTTTAACCCCTTATACTAAGGAAACATGTTTCAAGTKACTTCCAGTGCAGGAAAAGCATGAGAACTGCTGAAGCAGCAGAGAAAATGAATTAGTGCCATCTCGGCTAAAATCCCACACAATTAAAACCTGGATCAGGCTGTACTCATCTGCCTGAAGATAGCTTCTTGAGAATGACATGCATTAGTCATCAGCTGCAGCAAGCTGGCGCCCTGTGCGGCAGGAGCGTGTTTACCAGCAAGGTGTTAGACGGTGATGGCTCCAGGCTGCCCGGGGCTCGTGTCCCCTCCCGGCGCGCTGGGAGAGGATGCAGGGAAATGCCCGTTTCCACTTTCTTGCTTTGCCTCCAGTGGAAACATCTCAGATCAATACAAGCGTATTCCAGAAATGCTTCTCCTTCCACACCCCAAATCATATGGGGGAGCCCTGTAAATGTGGGCCAGCGTCTCCACTGGCCACCCCCGAGGCAGAGCAGCTCGCTGTCCCCAGCTGTGAGTGTCCCCTTGCACCAGGAGTGGGGTGACACTGGTGTCCCTGTCCTGCAGATGGGAAAGGGATCCCTGAGGAAGCACTGGTCTGAGGCCATGCAGGGAGCTGCAGCTCCCGCGAGCCCCTCTGCTGCAGTCCCGGGATCCCAAGGGATTCCCAGAGAGGGCGGCCCCGAGTGAGCAAGTCACCTGGCAAGTGGCTGCAGCTGCTGGAGCGTCTCCGGGATGTCGCGTCTCGGCTGGATCGCGCAGAGGCGAAGGAAGGGGCGTCCGCGTGCTCTCTCATCCTGGCAGGATTCCAGCTGCTGCCCCGCTCCTGGGTCTAGTGCGCGTCTGGCACGGCTGGCGGGTGGAAGAGAGCAGGCTGCTCTTCTCCTCTTGCACCCTCCTCCCTGCCCGCAGGGTGCTGTGCACCCGCGTGAGGCTGGGCCCGAGCTGTGTCTGTTCGTGCAGCCGCAGCCCCGGGCAGCAGCGGTGGCTCTGCGCGACCCAGCTCGGTGCTGCACGCAGCAAAGCGCGGTGGCTGGGCCAGGCCGGATGAGTCCTGGAGGAGCTGAGCTGCCGTGAGGGCACGGGCTGCTTGCGTGCTGAGCCGGGGCTGGCCGGCGCCGGGGGGGTTTGCAAACCACAAGCAACCCCACCTTCTCGCCCTGCTCCCTCCTCCGAGCGTCTGCGCTCCTGATAGCGGGAGCGAATCGTGGGCACGGGTGCGGAGATCATCCTGAAGGGCTCTCTGGACTGACGCAAAGCTCCGCAGCGTCGTGAGGGAGGAGGCTTGCGTGGGACGCTTGCGGGGCTCCGGCACGCTCGGGAGACGTGGCTCGCCTGCCCCTGTGCTGCAGTACGACCTCGCGCTTCGCCCTTTGCTGTCTGAAGGGCCAGGAGGGGACTTTCCAGCCAAGACTTATCTTTGGCTATCAGTCTGTGTTAAAAAGCATTTAAGCGAGACTAACGTTAAGCATGTGTTCCCATTAAGGATCTGCCTAAATGCTTTGTTGAACGGGGGCCAACGTGCCAGAACATCACCCATTTGGTTTGGGCACATGGGCAGGGATTTTTATGTTATTGAAGTCCTGCCAATTAAATCAGGTCACTCCAATCTCTCCCGTTCTCCCTCTCTGGAGCCTGCACGTGTCTGTTCTCCATCTCCGTGGTCCAGCCCACCGCCCCAGGCAAATGCTCTGGGAACAAGCCAAATCCCCAGTGCAGCTCGCGAGAGGCACGAAACGAGGACGCAGTGGCTGCTGCCGCTCTTGGGGCACGCGGTATCCAAAGGGCTCTGCCGTCGGCCAGGAAGAGCCATGGGCTGGGAAAAGCGTTTTCGGGGAGAGGCCGCTGGAAAGCGAGCGCAAGTTGGGGCTGGCCTGCTGCCGTGGTGCAGCGGGTGGCTTTCAGCCCCAAATCCTGCCTCCGCGTGAGCCCTGTGTCTGTGCCCAGAACCGTGAAGAATCTGGGGTCCATTTGGGTCTCAGTGCCCTTCCTGGATCCTGGTTTTTCAGGCCTTTGGAATTGCTCAGAATCCCAAATTAGGCTTTACTATTTTTTTTGTTTTAATTGCAACTGAATCATGACTTTAAAAATTAGCTTGGCTGCAATCCCACTCCATACTAGGCTTTAGGTTACTAGAAACCTGCAGTTCTCCCTACCAGCCCTTCCTTGCAAATTGGGGACCGCTTCTGGCCATGCCGGGGCACTCATGAGGCCGGCACTTGCAGGCGTCCCTCCCCACGAGAGGTGCTGCTGGCAGCCAGCCAGCACCCAGATCCCTCCGTCTGAGGCACAACACAGCAAAAAGTGGCTTTTCCCCAGTGTTCTCAAGGTTAGGAGGCTCACAGCATCCCCTTCCAGAAAGGATGAGCCTCAGACAGCYTGTCCGTCCTTCCCACCAAGTGTACTTCTGCCTCTCGCCATTGCGTCTTGCCATCAAAATGATGCGGTTGCCTTTGCTGGAAAAATATTTATTGACTCTGAGCTCAGAATAGCTGGATCGGGGGCAGCCCTGGCTGCTGCCCCCCGCTAGCCATCGCTAGCTTTCACCGCGGGGCAGAGACCCAGCAGAGCCCGGCGGCGGTTTTGCAAGGAGCAGCCGAGCCGCGGGCTGCCGGGGCGCTCGCCTGGCTTTGGGGCGACCGGGGCTCCACGTCCCACGCGGGGACCGGACTGGCTCCACCTCCCCCGCACCCCGGGGGTCTCCGTGCTGCAGCGAGGGCACTCCGGAGGCAGGGAGCCCAGCGGCGCGGCGGGAGCGGAGGCGCCGCGGCTGCTCGGGGCGAGCGTCCCCGGAGAGGCTGCAGCGGGGCGGCCGGCGCCGCGGAGCCCACGCGAAGGCGGCCGGCGCCGCCCGCCTCCCTGCCCTCCGCGCCGGCCG
>NW_028185739.1:404155-419299 GCF_003343005.1 Rhea americana | reverse complement strand
GATGCGCGGGCGGCCGCGGCGGGCAGCGCCCGGCCCCGTGACGGCGCGGCCGGCACCAGAGCCCGAGGGTAAGCGGGGGCCCCGGCGGCGGGGTGGCGGGGGGCGAGCGCGGCTCGGGGGTCTCCTGTGCCCGGAGCTTGGCAGTTTGTTTGGGGGATTTTTTCCCCCCTCTTCCTTTCAGAGCTTTGCTTTCGCTCTAGTCTCTGGGATGGATGGTGAATTGTGTGTTTACGAAAAAATAAGCAGATGGAAATAGGAAATGCGTGCGGCATCGGTGCCTCACAGCCGCGCTGGTCCGGGAGGGGCAAGCGGCGGAGGGAAGGGAGGGTTCCTGCTGCGCGGATGTCGGGAGCCGGTTCGCGCTCTGGGATCTCCCCCGGACGGGGCAGATCCTCGCCCGAGCGCTGGTGCAACGTGGGGAAACGGCGGCGAGCCCCGCGGCAACGCCGTGGGCTTGCGCTGGTCTCGCCGAGACCCAAATCCAGCATCCAGGCACCGGCGAGCGAGCGAGCGAGCGGCGCTTTCGGTGCGTTAACCCCTCGGTGCCTGAGCCCGGCGGGAGCCGTTCGAGGAGGGACGACGGGTGCAGGGAAGACGCTGCCTTCAGCATCCCCGTCTGCCTCCGGTCTCCCTGGCTCCTTCCCAGCCCGCCGGTGCCGGGCACGGCCCACGCGTGGCAGAGGGCAGGCTGCCTTGGCAGACGGCAGAGGTGATCGTGGGAGCAGCCCCGGAGCAGCCGACGCGGGGCGCCGCGGGCGGGGAAGGAGATGCGGAGCCCGGGCGATGGGGTCCCCCGCTCCCYGTCCCCTCCGGGCACGAGAAACGCCGGGCGGGCGCTGAGCGAGGGCTCCGCTGTTTGCTCGTTTCGCTCCCCGGCTGCAGGCGCGCAGCCTCCGCCATGCACTGGGGCCCCGCGGCACCCGGCGGCCCCGGAGGGGAGGGTGGTGGACTGCGCTCGGAGATCTCCTCTCCTCTCCTCTCCTCTTTCCTCCCACCTTTTCCTCCTGCCACAGCCCGTACAAGGGGATTTGGGAGCTGCCACCAGGGTGGGGAAGGGGACCAAGGCCTCTGCCCCTCGGGGCTCGTCCCGGCGGGGCCTTGGGGGAGAGCAGGGGTTGCTCTGGGTTGGGCGCTGCAAGGTGGGAAAAGGCCCTTCGGAACTGTGTTTTCAGGGAGGCTTTTGCTGGAAGCTGGGGGGGGGGGGAAAGTAGGAGCCCTTGTCGCCCTGGCCACGAGGATCCGGTTCCCTGAGCCAGGACCCACGGGGCCGGCGGGGAGAAACGGGGCCAAGCGCGTTGCGTTGCCTGGGTTTCACCCCGCGCTTGGGTCGCGGTGCCGGGCCAGGGCGCGATTCCTGCCGTCAGTCGGTGCACAAGCAGCCCCGAGCCCGCAGCCCGGTGCAGGGAAGCTTGCAGCAACGCTGGGAAGCAGATTTTTCTCGGCTATCTGCAAAAGCCTGAGCCCGACGCAGCCACGGGGTGACGCGATGCAGCCAGCACAGCACAAGTTTCCCCAAGTGTTGACTGCTCCGGCAGCTTCTCTTCTTGTGGGTTTCCATTGGGATTTGGGAGCTGGGAGGCCGTGCCCAGCTCCCCGCTGCCATGCGGGGCTGGGGTGGGATCCTCCCGATCCGCCTCGCAGCTCTGGGGAAAGCTCTTCCCAGGGTCCCGGCAGCGCAGGGACAAAGCATCAGCAAAAAACTACTTTTCTGATGGCACCATGTCTTAGGCTGTGTAATTGCCGCCCTGGGGAAGCCCGGCCGCCCGGCATGGTTCAGTGTGGGCCAGGAGGGCAGCGCTTCCCGGCGCCGAGCAGCTCCAAGAGAGATCGGCGGTGGATCGCTCGTCGCCGCCGTCCAGCTGCCGGAGCCTGGCCGGGATGGGGACGAGGACGCCAGGCAGGTCCTGGGCTCGTCCAGGTGGGCACCTGCAAGCCTGGGAGCTTCCTGCCACCCAGGCAGCACCTCTGCCAGGCCAGGGCCRTCTCCCGGGAATGCTTTTCCTGGAAACGCTCCCCAGGCTCTCTCCCTTTATTTATTCCCGGGCATGCGCGGGAGGTGCCKGTGCCTCGGGTCCTCCCAAACGGCCTCCTGGAGGTGCCCTCCTCCGGGGCTGGCATTGAAAACCGCAGGCTTCTTCCCGCCTCTGGCCGGGAGAGCCGAGGGAAGGGGGAGTTATGGATGCTGCTGCGCAGGAGAACGCTGCCTCGTGCTTGCTTGGAGTGGATCGGAAATGGAAAAACATTAAATTTAGATGAGCGTAAAGCTTGCTCTTAAGCAGGGAGCCGGTCTTGGTGGCTAAAGCGCTGCGTGGGGACGCTGGGTTGCAGATTCATTGCGGGCTCCATCACCCCCCACGAGGCGCCCGGGGGCTTGGAGGCTGCCKGCAGGCTGGGGCCGCTCGCTGGGGCCGTGCAAAACGTGCGCTTTGGCCGTGAGCTTTYGCAGCCAGGACTTTTCCGGGCGATTGCTGCAACGCGAAGGCGTCGGCGGTCCGGGGCATCGCCTCCCTCGGCCGTGCCAGCCCGCGGGTCTGCCCTGCTCCCCACGTGCTTGCCGGCTCCTCCGGGACCTTCCTGGTGGGCCGGGGATGGCGCTTTGGAAGCCTGAAGCTGCTCCAGAGCATCAGTCACTTATAGGTAGTAAAATATATATGTGGCTTTGGAGACTGCTGAGGGACTAGGCTGTTTTGYAGTCAATATATTTATAGCGGGTTTTGCAAAAGGCCGTTCTGATGGGTGGGTTTTAGGAAGGCAGTAAATGGGCAAGGAAATTGCTCCAGTTGCACCTCAGAGCGTCGCAGCCCAGTGGCGGCTGGCTAGGGAGAGGCGGGGGGAGCCCGGGACCCCCGTCCAGCCCCCCGCCGCCGCTCGCGATCCGGCCRGGAAACCTGCTTCGGCGAAAGGCGCCGTCCCAGCGCGGGGTCCCGGGGGACGGCTCGAGGCCTCGCCGCCGTCGCTCCCTGGGAGCTGTTTGCAAACACCGAGGCAGAGCAGGAATTATGCGTCGACTCTGTTTGGCGTGTAATTCTGAATTACAAATAAATATGGGAAAACTGGGATCCGTTCCCAGACAATTCACAAAGGGCTTAATTGGGACTTAAGTGGTGCCTAAGTYTTGTGCTGGCTCTCGGCACCGGGGTGCTTTTCACCCAGACAGCGAAAAGAGACAAACTTAGTCAATAAATTACTTGTGATAAATTATTCACCAATTCAGAATTAACGCCAGCTTCCCTCCTCTAGCAGCTTATAAATACTCTGGTATCTTCTGACCCTCTACAGGCTCCAGAGCTGCCCATTGGATTTAAAAGCCTATCCCAGGTGCTATTATAAAACCRTATTTTGTGGCATTTATAACCAGTCATAAAAAATAAAAAAACTCCCTCCAAGATTAGACTTGGCGGGTGAGGTCTGAGCGTGACTCGCTTCGTCCTTCCCGTTGACCAAATCTCAGCCAAGTCTGCGCTCGGGTTCGAGCAGGGAAAACTGTTTTGCATGAAGACAGGCCACTGCGCTTCCGTGAAACGTAATAACGCTGGCTTTGAATTTCAAAGCCTTCGTCAGGGAGGAATTTGTAATCAGCATAAAGGTTTTTGCCTTTTAACCAGCCTTTCTAAAAGGCAGAAAGGAACCAGCTCCCTAGTTGCAAGTGGCGAAAGCACCTTTCCCCCATGGGAAGCTTTACTCCCTGCTCCTCCTTCAGCCCCGCGCCCCAGCGGTACTGGGAAGAGACATCAACGCCCTGGGAAAACGAAGAAGTACTAGCGTCAGTCTGCTGGAAATGGGGGGGAAGTGCTGGGTTTTATTTGTGAAACAAAAAAAAAAGAACCAATTCATTTTGGGCTGGAATAAACAGTTTAATAGGGTGTCTGTCACTCTTTCAAAGTATCATTGTTAAATTTAATTCAATGGTTCGGTGGTTTTCAAAAGCTCGCTTGGAAACGCCTAATCAAAGCAGCTCGCTTGACTCGCGAAGCCCGCGTGGGCCTGCAGCCCCTCGCGGCCCGCGGAGGGTCGCCGGGCTTGACGTGCRGGCTGCCGTTGTCCCTTCCTATTTGGCGAGTGCCGCGTTTTTCCCCGTTGCACTCGTGTTTTAACGGCAGTTAAACATCCAGGGCTGCTCGTGTTCAAAAGCAATCGCTTGCGGCGCTGGGATGCGGCTGGGGCGAGGCGGCGCTTGGGGGTCCCGCCTGCGGAGGGGCCTCGGCCGYGCGGCGTCCGCACGAAGCCCCGCGCTGCGCTGTGCTTTATTGCGTGTTTTTAAGGGTGCCGATGTGGGTGAGAGCAATGTGCAAAGTCACCCGCCTCCGGGAAATCGTGGGTGCGCTCGGAGGAGACACGGGTGATATGCGCTACGGTATTGCCTGGCGGCGCTGCTTGCTGCGGACGGCACGTGCTTGCGTCCTCCGCGTCAGCTCGGGGTTTGGCCGCCGGCRGGGCGAGGGGTGCTGCAAAGTCCGGGGTGCGAGGGGTCTCCTCGGGCAGCGCCCGTAAATAACACAACCGCRCGATTGCCCCCCGCGGCGCTCCGCTGACGGAAACCCAGGGGAGAACAAGTCTTGCAAATAAACCGGCAAGATCCCAAGGAGAGGAGCAATTTTTCTGAATTAAGGGCAAACTGGAGAGCCCTCGTGGCGCTCTCCTTCTGATGAGGATGGGAACAAGGTTTTCCTGCTAGCGACCGCTCTGGAAGGCAGATCTCCGGGGAAGGACGGCACCGAGGCAGGAGGGGAAAGGCGGTTATTCTGCAACCCAGGCGCCCTGCGGAAAGCCAGCCTCTAATTTGCTGCTGTGGATGTTGCGAGGGGCAAGAAAAGGGCAGGAAATAGAAAGGAGGGGAAACCAGAACAGGGAAAGGTTGCATTTTTCTAAAGTGCACGTGAAAGCGGTGGTGAGTGCTGGGGAAGGGTCCAAGGCTGGATCCTGCCCCGCTGCAGGGCTTAGGGACCCAGCTGCGACAGCACGTGGCAGCCCTGGAAACGAGGGTTCGTGGGCCAGTGCAAGGCGGCTGCGTGGAGGAGCAGCTGGATGCACTTTGCCTCTTTACGTGTCCCTTGTTCCTGTAATTCCTCCAGGGAATATAGAACTTTAGGGTCACTTCTGCGCTCGAAGGCTCAGCCCCTGGCTCTGCACCCTCCAAAAGCAGCCGTGCCGGAGGACWGGTCACCTGTAACCAACCGTCTCCCTTTCCTGCAGGCTGATTCCCTCCCTCTCTTCCACTCTCAATTCCCCTGGCCATCAGGCTCTAAGCAGTCAGTTAGACAGTTTAATTTAAAATAAATTGGAGATGAATTTGCAAAGAATAAATAAAAATTCCTCGCCCATGCAAAGTTACCCCCATCTCCTGTTTGGGGAGGGATCCTCCTCGGTCCCTTGGGCACCCAGGGGTTGCTGCCCAGGCCCCCCCCCCCGCACGGGCCGAGGGGACTCGGTGGCCCCCGTCCCTTCGCCCRTCCTCTTGTGGGAAGTGTCTCCAGGGTCTGTGCCGGTGGCAGAGCCCCTCTGCTCCCCGGGGTGTTGCTGGGCACCCAAAAGCAAGGAGGAGCGATGCCAGCACGGCTCCCGGCCGTGGCTGCCTCCGGGGGGACCCTGCCGCCGGCCCCGGCTGTGGAGCACCTGAGGAAGAGGGGAAGCAGCCCCGAAAGCTGTGCGCGGCAGTTGCTATGACAACCTTACATTTTTCTTGTGATTCCTAATGACTTATTGGCATTTGTGGTAATTTACAGCTTTGGGGGCTGCAGAAGACCAGCTTGCCGCCCCTCACCCCCCTCTCGGCTCCCCCTGTTTGCAGACCCATCCCTCAGAGCCCAGGCCTGGCTGGGGCTGCTGCTCCCACCTCCCGCGGGAGCAGCCGCCTCCTCTGGTGCTTCCCAAGGGGAAGGAATAGACTGGGATCTGCAATCCAGCCTTTTGCAAGAGGCAGGTGGCAAATCGTGGCTTGCTGCCCCAGGAGAAGCAAGAGGGACCCTGCTGTGACCACGGGGGACCGCGCTGAGCCTGTCCCACCCCACTGGTGCACGGGGTCGATGCACAGCCCAGCGCTGCAGGAGCCGACATCCATCACCACGTGCAAGGTCTTGCACAGCGGTCGCTGGATGCAGCCCCTGGCATGCCACCAYGGAGCTGCAAAAGGCAGCCCAAAGTCTTTTTCAGGTGTAGAGATTATTTTTGCCCTCACCTGGGGGCCGGTTTCCGAGTGCTGAGCTCATATGTAGCCCTAAAATCGGTTGTTACGCTCATGCGTCACCTCCTGCTACTGCCTGTCGGCTGCTCGCAGCGCTGCAGCACCTCCCGGCCCGGCCCCGCGCGCCGGGCGCTGCCCGCGCGGCACCGCCGAGCCCGCCCGCCGCCGACTCGTTCTTTGGGGCTGTCACCTCCGAGTCAGGTGCTGAAACGTTGGGATTGCAATTACCGGCCGAAACGTTTAACCCGGAGCAGAAATCTGCGTGAGTGGGAACTCAAGGGACGTCGTGGGAACACTGCTGGCTGCCAGGCTGGGGGGGGGGGCGTTGCCCCACGTTTGCCGGGCCAAAACCAGCCCGGGAAGCGTCACCTCGTCTTTGCTTTTGGTCACAAGAGCTTCCTCTTCCTCCTCGCCCCGGCCAGCGGGGTAGCAGAAGGACTCGCTGCCTCTGCCAGGAAGCCAGYGTCGTGTTTGCTTTTCCCCAAGGCTTTTTATTATTATTATTATTATTTTACAATCAGAGACCCAATTTCTAGCGCTGTTCAGTGTTCGAAGTGGTTCGCCTTGATTGCTTGCGTGCTGGAGGGGAGATCCTCTCGCCGGTGCCCGCTGCTCCGCGCCGGTGTCGTGTGCCCGAGCACCGCGTGGGTGCCCTGGGAGAGCGTCCCGGCGCTGGGGCGCGGTGGCCCTGCTGCGGGGTGYGGGGTGCGGGTGGGTGGAAGGAGCGTGGCCCGCTGGAGGCGCGCGGGCTGGGAGCGGGTCTAGCCCAGCCAGCGCTTTCACGCGCGCGACTGCARAGCCCTTGGAGATCCCAGGGGACCTCGAATGGCGTGGGCCGTCGTTTCGGATCCAACCTGGAACAACGTTTTCTGGGGCCGAAATGGGATACCGCATGCTGCCGTTGAACCCGCTGGGGTTTCTGCTGGCCAGCAGCATGGGGAAGGGAGAAAGCACCCCTGGCTGGTGGCTGGGCGTTTGCCAGCCTGCACGGGGTGGCTTTGGTGGGACATCATGTCGCAGAATGGTTGAGGTTGGAAGGGATCTCCAGAGATCATCCGGTCGTGTAGGTATCTCCAGGGGYGTCGTGGCAATGGAGCACCTAAGGGAGGGCCAAGCGCTGCAGCAGCTGCAGGCGCTGACTTTCCTCCCTGGAGGAGAAGAGGCTCCTCGCCAGAGTGGAGGAACCGGCTTGGAGATGCTGGTGGCCGGGAGCTCGCCAGGCTGCTGTGGGAAGCAGCAGCAGAGTCCAGCCATGCGCTGGGCAGCTTCAGCCCCCCGGGAACACCTCGAGTACCTGCATGCCCTGCTCCCTTCGGGCTCCAGAGGCCATCGTGTCCTCCGTGGGGGGACACACCAGAGCCCCCAGCAGCTGCTTTGTGACTCCGGCCCAAAGTGCAACCACACAGCCCAAGGAGGCTCGAACGCTCCGGGAAGATAACGAGGAGAGACTTCTCCTTAATTAGAAATTAAGCCTGATTTCGCAGCACTTACAAGCAGCCGCATTGCCATCCTGACCTTTCTTGTGCTGAAGATGAAATGGAGCCGGGCTGGGCTCCAGCTCGCCCCGCGTTGCGCGCACAGAGCGGCCCCGCGGCGCTCCTGCCCGCCGGCGCCGGTGGGACCTGTCTCTGCAGGAGGCCTCTGAGGGACCTAAGAGACGTCCCAGCGCTGGTGCAACCACGCTGGTGTCGGGCTGCTTGCCGTGACCGGGGGACGAGCAGCCGCCGTGCGGATCCGCAGCGACTTGCCGTGCAAACGAAGGAAGCAGGTCCCCGCGCTGGCCRCGCTTCCCCTGGCTCTTTCCTCCCTGGTTGCCCCTGCTCTCGCTCCAGGTGCTCTAGGACGCGGCGCAGCAAACCGAGGGCCGAGCAAGGTTTCTGGCCCTCCTGCGCCTCGCCTGCTCTTCGCTCTGCCTTTGAAACGCTCCCCGCCTGCAGCGACGCCGCTTCGCTGGAGAAATACTGTTTCCAACAACAGCCGTCTCTAGAGAAATAACAGCAGCCGTCCCACCACGGTTTGGATTTTAATTGCGCTCAGGAACTCTTTCCGTTTTTGTAGGCTTTGTTTAATAACCTGTTCCTCCCCCGCCCGCCCCTCCCTCCACGAGGAAGGTTTGAAGAGCCTCGATTTATCCCTCTGGAGGGATCGACATCCAAACGCGGCAGCGGCAGCGCGTCTCCTCTCAAAATAGCCCTGGGTGGGAGGAGGCAGCGCCGTCTCCCGGGAGGGAAAGGTGGGACTCCCCGCGGCTGCTCCCTCCTCCGTCCCGGCGGCTCCCCGGCGTCCCCGTTTCTGTGCTGGAGAGGGCGGTTGGGGAAGTCGCCGGGGCCGCAGCCCCCGTGGGCAGAGCATCGCGGCCCCGGGGCTGCCGGAAAGCCGGAGGGGTGCCGGAGCCGCGGTTCGGAGCCGACCCACCTGGGACCGCGAGCARTTAATTTTCCCAATCTGCGCAACGATCAGCTGCCGAGACAAACCGTCAGCCGCTCGCAAATTGTAATTGTCATCTCACTTCTGATTTTAATTTGGCCTAATGAAGGCTAAAGTGGTTCCCCCGCGCTGCTGCTCCGCCTCGTGCYGCGGGGCCGCGGCCCCCCGGCGCCCGGGGGCACCCGGGGAAAGCCSTCGATTCCCATCGCGGGCGGCTTGTTTGCAGATATCGCGGCCAGTGGAAGTTTTATTTAAGGGAAGTGCATCCTGGTTTGTCGCCGCCTGTTCGCCTCTCTCGCGTGCCCTTTGAAGCCAGGAGTTGTCGTTTAATCTTCATCTAAAATAATACACTGATTTTTTCCTCCTCCTGATTTTACCTGGCTGCTGCTTGTACGGCTCTGTCTGCAGCCCTCTCCCGGCCCCGCGTTGCCGTTGCGTTATCGTCTGCAGCACCTTTTGGATCTAGCTACGTTTTCTGATGAATTCCTGCTCTCACGCTGAATTGCCTTGCGCTTTAATGCTTAATTTAGATTGAAGAAGGCGGTTGCTGGTTCTCGAATACCAAGTGGGTCCGTGGCGCAGCGTCGGCYGGAGGCTGAGCCGTGCCCGGAGGGGCAGGGGCGAGCGAAGCCCGCCGAGCCGGGGCAGCTGCGCGGAGCCGCCCGCCTCCCGGCCCCTTCCTTTCGCTGCCGCCAGGTTAGTCCGTGTCTGCGGTCCGTCCCCGCGGCCCTCGACCCGACGGGCTCTGCAGCCGCCCCGGGCTTGCTCGGTGCTGATTCGGGCAGCCGTCTGCACAACGCAGGTCAAAGCCCAGCTCGCTGGAAGCTAAAAACAATTAAAATCACTGCTAGAAGGCCTGAGCCCGTCTAAAGAGCGTCTTGGCTGCCTGCAACAGGGCATCCTTGCCGTGTCATTTCCACAGTAGGTTTTTGCTTGAAAATGGCCCTTGGAATTTCCTTTCTTTATCTTTTTTTTTTCTTAATACACATACATACACACACACATGCATAATCTGCCTGATGTTTTACAGCCCTTTGGAACCCGAAATGACACATCTGAAAGTTCCTCCGAAAACAGTTCCTCTCGCTCTCTTTGACGTGAGTGGATGAATATCTCCTCGGAGCTCAGTCATGCGAACAGTATCTTCTGTGCGTCTTCCTTCTTTTTTTTTCTTTTCCTAAAAARACAATATTTTGTCAGTTCTCTGGAGATAAGTAGCCCCGGGGCCGTCTCTCCCCGCCCGTCCTCCCGCGGCGCCTGCAGCGGCTCCCGCGCGGGGCTCCGGGGAGGCGCGACGGGAACCAAACGCGACGGGAGTCGGGAAGCCTCCGGTGAAAACCCGCGTGCAGGTTTTCTTCCTACGTCGCCTCGCTCCGCCGCTGCGCGGAGGCGGCCCTGGCCGGCGGGAGGACTTCCCCAGCCGCGCGGGCATCGCTGCTGCAACTAGCCCCAGCCCGAAATTTTTCRAGAGGGATCCTGTATCCCTTGCAAACTCGCCTCTCCAGAAGAGCAAGAAAGCGCTGTGGTATTATTTGAAGTAATTCAAGTATTYGCACAGCGCCTAGAGGAAACGGCAGGGAGACTCGGCGCCGCAGCCGAGGCAGAGTCGCGGCTCAGCACCCGCCCGCTTCGGTGCGGATCGGAGCGGGGCTGCGCTCTGCTCCGTGCATCCCGGGCGTCTGTCGCATCTGAAGGGGGATTCGGGCTGTTGCTGTGTCTTAGCAAAGTTTTGCTTCTGGAGGGAGGATTTGGGCACCCCCCGTCAGTCTTCCTGCAGCTCTCCCAGTCCCAGCCCAACACYGGATTATCCTGCTGCCAAGCTGGGAACTCTAAAAAAGATGGGACAAAGGCGGCAAGTGTTTTCTGTTTTTCTTCCTGTTCCTATCCGTTTTATTATTATTGTTGTTATTATTATTATTTTAGTTTAGATCTGTTTTGAATGACGTCCCTATCAAAGCAGCTCATTTGGAAATGTCAAGTCCGTTCTTGATAAGTCATCAGTCATCGTGATTAGTGCTGACAGACGCCCTGCAACAGTGCTGTGGTATCTAATATACTGTGCTGCAGTCTTTTATAATATCACATTATTTTATTTATTCAGCATGGCATGAAATCTCTCCTTCAGGAAAAGGGAAGGAAAAAAAATTAACTCTTCCAGTGATGCTTCCCTTTCTGGGCAGTCCACACCAGAAGCAGCAGAAGTCTGGCTCAGATGGAGCACTCCCGTGGTTTTAAGCGCYTGGTAAAGGCACTGGAGCTGAAGCAATGAACGGATCCAATTAACAGTCTATTTTTGCTTTGTTTGCCCTGTTTTTCCTCTGCTGAGCCCCGTTTGCTTTGGAGGCGCTGGGGGGCATCTTCCCACGCGGGGTCGCAGCCGTTCGAGCGGGGACCCTTGCACGGCCCCAGCACCTTGTTTGCTTGCGCGACGCAGTGCTGCTCCGAGTTGCTCCGAGCTTTTGAGCTGGCTGGAGACCCGTGCAGCTGAGACGCGGGCTCCAGCGCCACGTCCAGCCGCGCTCCGCCCGGGGGTTATCGCGCGGGAGCTGAGCTCTAGCCACCTGGGCTCTCCTTTGGGCTCCGTCTGCTTCAAAACCATGATTTTTTCCCGTAGCTGCGCAGGGCGAGGAAAGCGCTGGCAAACTTCATCCCTCTGAGCGCGCCGTGATCGCCGCCCGGCTTCGGGGAAGCGTTTGCTGTCTTGACGGGTGCTCGGCCCGGCGCAGCGCGTGCCCAGGGTCCCCTCGYCCTCGCGTGCGTGGCCGGGCACCCGGCGCTGGCCCTGCTGGGCAGGGGGTGCTGGATTTCGTAGTGCTACGGCACGGGATTTCACTTTGCTTGGAAAAACCCGCGTTCCTGACTATGCCCGAGACAGCGGAGCGGGCGGGAAGCGCGCCCGGAGGCGGCCCAGGCTCCGGCGTTGCCAGCCGTGGGGCAGCCCCGGGGACCCGGTCGGGCTCTGCGGGAAACCCGAGGCGGCTTTGCCTGGAGCGTCGCGCGTGGCCGAGCCGCGGCGCGGGGACGGGGCAGCCGCCGGGGCACCGGGTCGGCGAAGGGGACGAGCCGCGACGAGCCGCAGCCGGCCCSGGAGCCGCGTTTCTGCATCCCCTAATCTGCATCCCAGAGCCTTTGTTTGCTCTCATTAAAGCGTCTGCGAAGTGCCTGATGTGTGAAATATCCTTTTTATTAGCTGGAATTGATGGGGCCGCCTGGGACTCAGGGCTGCTCCGCTTTCCAGGCTCGGGCTTTCCAAACAAGCCGGCGCGCTCGCCTTGCTGGGCTGCGGCCCGAGCGCTCGGCATTCGCTTTGACGTGGTGCTGCCGATCCCCGAAAGCGGGAGCGGGGCAGGCCCGTGGGACGCAGCCACCCGTGCGGTCCCGAGGGCCTCCGGCAAGCGCCCGGCCTGGAGAGCAGCTCAGCAGCTCTCGGCAAGTTGGGTGGGAAGTTGCAGCAGTGAGATCGACCCAACGTAGTGCCTCAGCCCGCAGGGAATCTTTCCGCCTCCCTCCTTTTTCCCCCTTTTTTCCCACTATTTCCTCTCTCTGTTCATTTTCACCCTCTTTTCCTGCTGYGGCCCGGAAGCATTAGCACAAAAAGCAGTCGATAGGCACCAGGAGACAGGCGGCTCCGGTCCCGCGGGCTTAACCCCCTCGCAGAAGGTTGCCGAGCAAATATTAAACCTGGGCTTTGCAGCCAGCCTGGCCGAGGTTACGCTCTCCGGCACGGACGAGCCGTGGGGAGCGCCGTGCCGGCGCGCCCGGCCCTGCCTTCGCCGGCTCTGCCCTCTCCCGCCGGCGCTGGCTCCGGCTCTGCGCCGAGCTTGTTAGGAAAGAGCTGGAGGTGTTTTCTAGGCAGTTCAGGAATGCACCTGAATTATTTAGCACGCCGCTGCTCGCGCGGCGGGGAGCGAGCCRAGGGGTCTCGTTACGGGGCCGGGGCTGGCCGTCTCTCCGCGGCGGCGCGGGGGCCGGGCTGTGCCCGCGGCGCAGCTCCCGCTGCCTCGCAAGGGACGAGCGAGCCGCTCCGGGGAGGGGAGCCAGGCTGGCACCGGCTCCCGGCGCCTCCAGCCCTGCCGGGCGCAAAGGGACCCGTGCGATGCCGGCCGGGGTGCACGTTGCTGGCCGGGGTGCACGTTGCTGGTGAGGGAGCACACTGCAGTTCAGGGTGCACGTTGCTGCTGCGGGCATGCACCCCGTTTGCAGCCCCGTACGAGCTGCCCAGGCAAAGGAGGAGCGAGGCACTGAAACAAGCTCCCCGGGGACCCCAGAGTCCCGTACGCGGCTCAGCAGGACCCGTCCCCTTCCCCTTTGGCAGGGGCGATGCCGGCACCGCGTGCAGCCTTGCAGACGCTCCTCCGTCCCCCTCGCCWTCCCCCCGCTGGCATGCAGGACAGACAGACTTGCACCTCCCTGCATCCAGCTTGGAAACCCACCCGCATTTCTGGGAGCGGGAAGGATCGGCGCTGCCAGCAGATGTGCGGGGAGTTTGATCCTCTACCCGTGCGAGCGGCCGGCTGCCCAGTCCGCCCTCGGTTTTACTGCGAGCGTAGTCACAGGCAGCGCCGGCTGCGCGGTCCCAGGGACCCGCTCCTCGGGAAGGCAGAGGCTTTGAGACGAGCTCCGGACACGGCGACCGGGAAGCCTGGCTCGCGTCCTGGCCGCTGCCGTGGGCACGGAGGACGTGGGAACGYGGCTCAGCGCGGCTGCCGGGAGCACCGAAGCCGCGGCTCCGCGTGCCCGCGACGCCGAGCGATGCTGATCACAGACAGCGACTGCCGAAGCCTCCGGGKGCTTCAGGAGCCGAATGCCATTTGAAACCATGCGCTAGGCTCTGGGGGGCCCAGCGACGGCTTTTACGCTCTAAATTAGCTCTTGCCACTCAGGAAACAAGATCCTGGAGATAGCTCGCTGCAAACAGTGACACAGCACAGCCACAGCTGGAAAGGGCAACGGCAGCAGCCCAAAGCCGCTGATACGCCTGCGGCCGGAGCAGCGCCCGCAGCCTCTCCCGGGGGGGCGGGAGGGAGCAGCGAGGGCCGGAGCTGCGAAACGGGCCGCGTCGGGGAGCGGAACGGAGCAGGACGCTGCGGGTTGTGCGGGAGATGGGGAGGCAGCGGGGCTTGTAAAATTACGGGTGGCGTGGGAGAAATCGTTCGCTCTTCCTTACGATACAGTAACGCCACGGTGCAGCGAAATGAGGCACCCGGTCGCCAAYAGGCGAGGGAAATAATACTTATTGAAGCACGACTGCAAGCACGTCAGAGCTGGGGAGAGGGGTCTGACTGCTGGTGCGGGCGCAGGCCACGCGCGGGGGGTTCAGCTCCTCCCGCAGCCCGGGCACGTTGCTGCGCCTTGGGGAAGCTTCCAAAAGTGCAGTGAGGTGCAGTCCAATGCAGCATGAATTTCATTAAACGATGCAAATTTTACAGAGTAAAGACCAATTTGGCTACGAGCTGAGAATGCGAATCCATCTCGCCAGCCCTTTCTTTATTCCAGCGATCCGGAGCGGGGATCAGCCAGCTCTTCCTGTTTGCTTTTGCAAGACGTTTCCAAGGGCAGACGCGAGCCGTGTGATCTGTAAACCAGCCCTGTGATTCCCTTGAGGGGAAAACTCGGGGCTGCCTGGCTCCGAAGGGAGAGCTGCTGGCGTGACGGGCGAGCTGCGCGAGTTTGGGGTTAAACCCAGGGAAAGGACGGGGCGGGAGCATCCTCCTGCCCCTCGAACCACACAGCAGAGGCGCAGAGCTGCATAATAGGCTGGAATTTAATAATAATTAAAAAAAAAAAAAAAAAAAAAAAAAAAAAAAAGAGCCTCAAACAGACAAAGTTTTTCCTTTGCCAGCTGCTTAATTAAATTGCCTAATGCTGTTTGCGATCACAGCACAAACTCCTGTGTTTAAAGAGCAGCGCGTTGCCATGGCACTAACCCAGCGCCTGGCGCGGGGCTGTGACAAGGCATACAGATCAGGGCGGCTCGCGCGGCGCAGGAGGGGCCGTTGCCACGCTACCGCGGAGAGTCAGCTTTTTATTATTATTATTTTTATTTTTATTTATTTATTTGCACCRAGGCCGTAAGCTGCCTGCCAGTGTCTGCGGGAGGATCGTCTTCGCTTTGGACGGAGCGGCCGCTTTCCTGCCCGAGGGCCTCGGAGCCGCGGGCTTTGCGGCGGCCATGCCGAAACATCCCCGTTTTGCCGGAGGGAGGGAGGGGATGTATTTGGTTTGCAAAGAGACCGAGCGCTTGCTGTGGCTGTTGCCTTGCACGCCGGGCTCATCGGGGCACGGCACCTTGGAAAAAACAAGCCTGAACTGTTTGCCACAGTTGCAGCGCGGGGCTGAGATGGGAACTGAATCCTGGCCCTGAAATCCAGGGTTTAACCTGGAAATGTTACTGCACCGGGGGGGGGGGAACGTCTCCCCCCAGCAGTGGGAGCGGATTAAAGCTCAGGACGATGCAGGCGAGCTGCGGGGCCCCTTGCTCCGCGGTGCGCAGCTGCGGCCGGGGCAGCTCCGGCGGCTGACGGCGCGCGCGTCCG
>NW_028185739.1:394859-402694 GCF_003343005.1 Rhea americana | reverse complement strand
CCGGCCCGGGCTCCGCCGCGGTGCTTTGCCGAGGCGCCGGGAAGCGGCAGGCCCCGCTCGCTGCGGTGAKGCCGAGCGAGGGAAGGAGCGAGCCTGGGACTCAGCTGCAGCCATTTATCTCGCGCCGCCGGGCTGTTAGACGGATGACAGAGGGAGAGAGGCAGCCGGTGCAAGCACCGAGACCAAGGCTCCTTCCACTTGGTGATTTATCTCCCGCCTTCATCCAGCAAACTTGCTGATGAAAAGACTCTTCCCTTCTCTGTGCCTCATCAATTCTCATTCTCGGTGCTTTTCTCTCTCTTATTTTATTTTTTTTTTCCCCTGGGTTTCTGCCTGCTCTCATGTAGCTGCGCTCAGCCCCTCGCGCCCTGCTCCGTGGCTCCCTTTCCCTCCTCAGCCTCTTGCACTGCTTCTCCGTTTGCCTCTTTGCTCCTTTTTTACCCCTTCTCTTCATCTCTGGTCCTTCCCCACTTCCTTTATCTCCTGGTCTGCCTCCTTAGCGCTTCCTCGTGCCCTCCGTCCTCGTCTCTCGGCTGTATTCCCCCCGTGCCTGCTGGGGATGGATGGAGAGGGGCRCGATTCCTCCAGCCCTGGGAAAACACCGTGGGGTTGGGTCGAATTCGGGCCGGAGGCGAGGACCAGGCTTTGCCGCGGCGCGGGTGGCAGCGTTTCCCGCGCTCCCTGCAGCTCCTCGCGCCGCGTCTGGCCGAAGCGCTGCTGCAAAGCAAGCGGTAAATCAGCGGGCGTCTGGGCAGAAAAGAAAAAGAAAAGARAAAAGAAGCAGCTGGGAGCACTTTCCTCCTTGTCCCAAAGCACCGCAGCGCATGTTCCCATCACCCCGGCTCTGCGTTTCTCAGAAAAAATAGGCTCCGGGCAGAGGCGTCCCCCGGCTCCCTGCTGTCGCGCTCGCCGCGCGGCAGCCCGTGCCGAGGAGGAGCCCGAAATAGCAGGAGGCGCCGGCGCCGCCGGGGAGATGAAATCCGGGCTCCTTGGGGGAGACCGCTGAGCCTCGTGGCGTCGGGTCGGACGGCGCCGGGGGGGGGGACGCGGGGCCGTTTTCCGGGCGGGAAGGCGCTGGCTCCCGCGGGTCGGGGGCGCTCCCGCGGCCGCGGCTCGGTGCGGCGCGATGAAAGCCTAGACRAGTTTGCGTGCTGCCTGCAGGCTTCCTCGGCGCTAATTAAGAAGTAACGAGGCAGGCTGCACCGTGGGCTGCGCGCCGGGCGAGGACGGGCGGCGAGCCCCCTGCCCTCGCTCGGGGTCGAGCCGCGGGGACGCGAGCGTTGGTGACCCGCCGCCGCCGCGGGCTGCGGACGGAGCCGGCAGAACCCCCGTTCGCCTCGCTCGTTTGGAACTCCAAGTATGAAGAGGTTTCCAAAAAATTGCATTTTTCTCTAAGCACCAATCCTATTACTTATACAAACACCTGGCTTGTTACAGCATAATCTTGCATGCAAGGCTTTCGGCGGCCGTCGGTTCTGCAGCCCGCTCCCACGCTGGGCAAAAGTGATAAAACCCTGTGCTGAACATGAAGCCTATAAAGATATCACCAGAAAGCAGAGCTAGCGAGTCTTTCCTATAAAAATGGAGTTAGAGCCAAGGTACTTTTTTGGGACCCTTTTTCACAACCTTAAGGAAGTAAAAAAAAAAAAAAAAAAAAATCCTCCATGTTATTTTTTTAAGAAGAGAAGATTCTATAATATTTTAATGGCCAGGAAGATTTATAGTCACAGAAATGCCTGTGCACTTAAAAAGAAAGATGAGGGTCCATCAGAAGGATGCAGAAATCAATATAGCCTTCCTCTGCTTTAATGCTGTTTCTCTGGGAGGCRGTTTAAAAGCCAATGCCCTCGCAGCAGGCAAGAGAGGAAGCGTGCGGGATCAATTCTGGTGCAAGGCCTGGATACATCAATGCTGAATAAACTTTGGTTGGGAGCCTTTATAGAGAGAACTGGGGGGTGATAAAATACAGTGGCTTGGAGAGAAACTTTCTTTTCTGACTCCGGCTGCTTTGTAATGTTTTTCCTGCTGTGGGAGAGGCTTTTAAGATGGAGGAAAGCTTTGGGGCTGAGTTTGAGTTGTATCAGCGCAGGTCAGAAGAGCTGTAGAAAATGAAAAATCAAAGGCAGCTTGGTGGTTGGCTCTGGCATCCTCTGACCGGGGGGTGCGGAGGGACATCCTGGCTCTGCTCCCACGCTGCCGCCCAGCCCGAGCCCGGGGCTTTCGCACCCTTGCTGTGGCTCCGTGCACCCAGAGAGCATCCAACCGACCAACCTCAGCCCCGTCTTCTCCGGCAAGGGGCTGAGCCAGGCTTGCACCCAGCATGGAGGGAACTAATTGGGGTTTCTGCCTTCACCCGGGAGCCACTGATGAGCCCCGTTAAGGTTTATTGCACGCAGGCAGTTGCTCGCCCTTAGCTTTAAAAGCAGCCCAGGGCTGGGGCTGCCTGGCTTTGCCCTGCAGAGAGCTGGGGGCAGAGGTCCATGAGGCTGCTCATCTTTAGCTCTCCTGCTGCTGTACTGAGATGAGCACTCATCAGAGATCCTCAGAGAAGGCAGGGGCCAGGAAGACCTGGGCTCTGGGAGGAGCTTGGTGGGATGAGATTTCCCGTGCTCAAGGAGCCCTGCTGTGAGCACTCCCTGCAGACCAGCTGGGTTCCCTGCACTGCTTTGGGCAGGACAGGCAACAGCAGGTAGCCAGGGCTGACTTTGGGAAAGCTCATTGCTTAGAGCTAGCAATTTTACCCTAATGGAGAAGCTAAAGAGGAAGGTAGAAGAGGAACCACAGACCAGACTGATCTGTGAGCTCTGGAGATGTTTCAGCTTTGCTGAGTCCTTGTGCTGCCCTGGATGCTGCYGCCCTGTTGTGCTGGGGCTGTGTGTGCACTTGTTTGCTCTTCCCCTAAAAGCTTGCTTTCCTGCTCCCCATCAGCTGTCTGGGCCACCTGCTTCCCCAGTGTCTGCTGTTTTAAACCCTGAGGTCTAATTTTGCTTGGAGACAGGCGTATGGGGGTTTTCAGATTCTTCTGGCAGTGGCTGTGATCATAGTAGCCCTTAGCACAGGAAAAAACTGGTGGCTGCAATAATTAGAAGCCTTATGAGAAAATGGGAATCTGGAGAGAGTGAAAAGTGCAACTAGCCTGGCTGATTGTAAGGGGCAAATTCAAAGGAAAACAGGCTTTAGGTTCTTTTACTGCTTGACTAATGTTCACACTAAGAAGGACGAGATTGATCTGTGTGGGGCTGCAGGTAATCTATTCGCTGTCCAAAGCAAACAGGAGCTGAAGACTGTAAAACCTTCACCTGGATTTACTAACCCTGTGAGGTGCTCGCGTGCAGGGTGGGAGCGYGCAGGCCGGGCTGCATCTGCTCCAGCGTGGAGCTTAGGAAGCCCTTACAAATGCAGAGGGATGCAGGGGCAGTAAATGCAGATTGTGGAAAAAATAGCTCATGCCAGGGGCTATCTGCTCTCCCTGCTCCCTGCCTGCCAGCGAGGGGCCGGGGTCTGCCTGGCGTGGTAGCTCTTAGCCCGCTGTCCCTGTGCTTGTGATCCCTGTGTCGCAGCTCGGTCGCAGAGTGGCTGGGGTTGTGTGTATTTATACATGTTGATAAGATCCCCCCTCAATCTTCGCTTCTCCAGGCTACGCAGTCCCAGCTTTCTCAGCCTTTCCGCAAATGAGGGATGCTCCAGTCTCTCAGTCATTCTAGTAGCCCTTTGCTGGACTGGCTCCAGTAGCTCTATGTCTCTCTCATACTGGGAAACCCAGACCTGGACAAAGCACTCCAGGTGTGGCCTCACCAGGGCTGGCTGGAGGGGAAGGATCACCTCCCTGGACTTGCTGGCATTGCTCTTCCTCATGCAGCTCAGGATACCATTGGCCTTCTTGGCCACAAGGGCACATGGCTGGCCCRTGGCCAGCTGGTCCACGAGGATCCCCAGGTCCTTCTCTGCAGAACTGCTCTCCAGCAGGTCAGCCCCCAGCCTGTCCTGGTGCGTGGGGCTCCATGGGGCCGGATTCTGCACTTGCCTTTCTTGAACTTCATGAGTTCTGAGAGCCTGGGGAAGGTGTGCTGGACCGTGGCCCTTCCTCAGCCAGCACAGGACATGCAGAGCAGGGRCGAGCTGTTGAGCAAGGCTGGCCCAAGAGCCGTGGAGCTGCTGGCAGCTCTCCGCAGAGCAGCCCGCTCTCCCTGGTGGGCTGTCAGAGCTGCCTCAGCTCTCCTGGCCACATGCTCTAGGGGGGGAGCAAATCATAGCAAACAGGCCCTCCAGCTCCAAGGCTGGGCCACAGCCATGGCCAGCGCTGGCCAGCCAAAAATGCTGTGCCAAAATCCTGCAGGAGGCAGCCTGCCCACGGGGACGTTTCTTCCTTGTCCTGCTCAATGGCTGCGGGGAGCAAAGGTTGGGATAACACCCAAACGCTCTTGGGCTGGGCGGGAACGTTTAACACTGAGTACAAAACATTAAAAGAACACTTTAGCGTCTGCCGCAGAGCCAGGCAGGGCGCTGGAGCTCCCGGGTGGGGGGCTCTGAGTGCCTCAGCAGCCTTCCCCGTGCTCATTTATTCTGACATGCTTTTTGCCACGTGCACGAGGTCTCCTCTAACACAGCTTGTTGTCTGGCCTCTTTCAGGAATGACCTTGAGGAGCAACCTGAAAAATGCAGCAAAGTGCAAAAATGAATCATTTGGGGAGGAAAAAAAGGAGAAATTCTGATTAAAGGAGCAACAAACCTCTGTCTGGCATATTATGACTCCYCCAGCAGGGAGGGCCAGGCCGGGCAGCTGTCAGCGGGGCTGTAGCACTGCTGGGAGCAGGGACTGAATGGTGCACGGGGTTTGCATGGGGGATCTCTTCCTGCGGATGTCACTTCCCCGCTGCTGCCACTCAATGCCCCGTTCTCGATGTGCCCCGTGAACGTTTCCTGCCTGGAGGGAAGCCAGTCTTTCCAGTTGAAAATGAGACTCTTCCAGACAAGCTTGCTTCTCCTCTGCGTGGTAGCTGCCACCGCCATCCCCATCGTGCCCTGGAAGGTCAAATGCCCGCTGCAATGCGTCTGCCAGATCAGGCCGTGGTAYACTCCCCGCTCTGTGTACTGTGAGGCTGCCACGGTGGACTGCAATGACTTGTTCATCTCTGCGGTGCCTGAAAACTTGCCGGAGGGGACGCAGACCCTGCTCTTGCAAAGCAACAACATTGCCAGGCTTGAGCAGAGCGAGCTGGACTATCTCAAAAACCTGTCGGAGCTGGACCTATCACAGAACAGCTTTTCTGATGTCTGGGACTTTGGCCTGAAGAACATGCCCCAGCTGCTCAGCCTGCATCTGGAGGAGAACCAGCTGGCCGAGCTGCCTGACAACAGTTTTCCTGGCCTGGGTAACCTGCAGGAGCTCTATCTGAACCACAATCAGCTATGCAGGATCTCCCCCCAGGCCTTCTCCGGCCTTGGCAGCCTGCTCCGGCTCCACCTCAACTCCAATCTGCTCAGAACAGTTGACAGCCGCTGGTTCCAGATGCTCCCCAACCTTGAGATCCTCATGATTGGAGGCAACAAGGTGGATGCTATCTTGGATATGAATTTCAGGCCCCTGTCAAACCTGCGGAGCTTGGTCTTGGCTGGGATGAACCTGAGGGAGATCTCAGACTATGCGCTAGAAGGCCTGCGGAGCCTGGAGAGCCTTTCTTTCTATGACAACAAGCTTGTGAATGTCCCCAAGCAGGCGTTGCAGCAAGTTCCTGGCCTCAAGTTCCTAGATTTGAATAAAAACCCRTTGCAGAGGGTTAAGCAAAGTGACTTCATGAACATGCTACACCTCAAAGAGCTGGGGCTTAACAACATGGAGGAGTTGGTTTCCATAGACAAATTTGCCTTGATCAACCTCCCTGAGCTGACTAAACTAGACATGACCAACAACCCCAAGCTGTCCTTTATCCACCCCAGTGCATTCCACCATCTTCCTCAAATGGAAACCCTCATGCTCAACAACAACGCCTTAAGTGCCTTGCATAAGCAGACRGTCGAGTCCCTGCCCAACCTGCAGGAGATCAGCATCCACAGCAACCCCATCCGCTGTGACTGCATCATCCGCTGGGTCAACAGCACCGAGAACCACATCCGCTTCATTGAACCCCAGTCTACCCTGTGCGCTGAGCCCCCAGACCTGAAGAGGAGGCATATCCGAGATGTCCCCTTCCGGGAGATGACGGACCGGTGCCTGCCTCTTATCTCTGCCAAGAGCTTCCCCTCCCATCTTGAGGTTGCAGATGGTGAGAATATCTCCTTGCACTGCCGAGCTCTGGCAGAGCCAGAACCAGAGATCTACTGGGTCACTCCTTCAGGTGTTAAGCTGATCCCCTATGTGGAAGATGGGCGGTACAAAGTGCACCCCGAAGGGACATTGGAGATTCACAGGATCTCYGCTCAGGAGGCTGGGCTGTACACTTGCGTGGCTCATAACCTCCTTGGTGCAGACACCAAGAGTATCAGTGTGACGGTCAATAGCTCCTTCCCACTCAATGAGGACAGCCTGGAGCTGGTGGTGATGGAGGTCCAGGCCTACCACATCCTGGTTGCCTGGAAGCCACATCTCAACACCATCTCCTCTAACCTCACCTGGTCCARCTTTTTGCTTAGCTCCAATTTGGACATGACCAATGTGGCCCGGATCCCTATAGGGACCCACACGTACAACATCACCCGGCTCCACCAGGACACTGAGTACTGGGCCTGCCTCCACATGGCCTTTGTAGACTTGCAGGCCAAGGTGGCTTGCGTGAACGCCAGGACTAAAGAGGCCAGCTACCGCTACAGGTTCCTCGAGGGCAGGCAGAGCATCCTGACAATGCTGGTGCTCTGCATCTTGCTGCTCTCCGCCAGCCTGGTAGGTCACTATGGCTTCAGGTCCTTCGGGGCAGAGCCTAGGAGCGCCGCGGAGCTGCTCCCACGCTGCACGCCGTGCAGCCCGGGYGCTTCCTCGGAGCGTGTGATCTACCCACCCTTCGTCCAGCACTGGGGTCGGGGGCAGCGCAGGGAGAAGCTCCTCACCGTGGAGGTGCAATCGACCCCCCTGGAGTCTTGAGTGCCAACACGTTGGAAGGACCAGTCGTGGGACGGTTCAGGGTGGGGAGAGTGACTTTTTTTTTTTAACCAAATACAAAACAGACAAAAAAAAAAAGGGGGGGATTTCAAGCAAACAAGCAAAGGACTTGATGCAAGCAAAGCAGCACGATGGGAAAGGCAGAGCCGGCTTGGGGCTTGCGGAGCCCCTTCGTGGCCCTGCTCTCGCCCGCCTCTCCGGCAGCGTCCGTCCGGACCCGGGTGCAGCTCAGAGGCGCCTGCCAGGGTGGGCGCCCGTAGCGCTCGTGCCCGAGACCGGCRCCAGGAGCGATGCCTTGAGCCTTCGAACAGCCATACGGATGATCGGCCGATCACCCCTCTCCCCRCGGCACCGACACGACACCCCCCAGCAGTGTCGGCTCCTTGTTGGACAGTCTCCGTCTTGGAAATGCAAGAAAAATGCCTTTCCCTTCGGGATACACGTTCTGGGTTCGGGGAGGGTGGTTTTCTTTTCGTTTTTGAGCAGTCACAGATAATGAGCCACAAACCCAGCCCCAGCTCCCTTCCCGCAGCTCTGTCGTTTGCTCGCCTGCGATCGGCCAGAGGAAAGCGGAGGGGAAGGAGGTGACTTGGGAAAAGAAATAAAGATGATCTTGATGACACATCTCTCAATTGGCTAGCRGCATCTCTGTAGAGCCGGCTGACTTCTGCCAGGAAGAGTCAGTTGGATCCCATGTCCCACAAGTGTAATTGCAAGGCTATTTTGTAAACTTTTGTGGATA
>NW_028185739.1:358856-394704 GCF_003343005.1 Rhea americana | reverse complement strand
CTTTGTATGCTGGTGTTGTAGTTAGAGGTTTTCGTGGTAGAAAAGCCTCGCTCCGGAGGCAGGCGGGAGCGGGAYGGGGGTCTCTGATGTGCGAGGGGCTGCGAGAACGAAGCCGCCCGAGCCACGGCAGCCGCACGCTGCCCTGCTTCGTTACCCCTTGACGGGGTGGGAGACTTGCTAGTGCCTGGGAATTTGGAGGAATTGGGGCTATTTGAAGGTGACGTGAAGGGTGCAGGGTCCCACGCACCGGGGCTTGCTTTGCTGAGTGGTTATTTTGGAGGGTAACAGCTCTCCCCAGCCCCTGCTCGGCACCATCGCCATCCACCGAAACACTTCAGCACGTGTCTGGGCCCCGGTAGGATCTCACAGGGCCTGAAGCACGTGCTGGAAGCTCAGCGCCTGCTTAAATACGGCGCCGAGTTGGCCACAAGCCACCCTGGTATCCGCCGGAGGAGCCCCAGTCCCGGCAGCGGAGCTGCTCAGGCGCACGGGGTTAAACGCTTGCAAACTCAGGGCCAAAAATAATCTTTTTCTTTGGCCTTTTTTATGATGGGGGAAATTACACGCAAAATATACACCCTTCGGTTCGGCTAAATCAGTGCTAGAATCCGTGGCAAYACCTGCCGAGGCATTTCCCCTCCGTGAGCGCAGCCTTAATTTAACGCCGCTCCTCTCCGCTCGGTAGCGGCTCGGTGCCAGCCGGCCGGGCGGCAACGCTCGCCTCCCCCTTGGCCTCCGCCGCGCAGAACGAGCTCGTTCTCGCGCCCGGCAGGACCGTAGCCAGCGCCCAAGCAAGGCGAGCGCGAGCCCCTGGAAAGCTGTACTCGTGCGGGTGGAGCGAAGGAGCATCTCCGGTCATCGCCGGCGTGGCCGCGGCCGGGACCGGGAGGCGAAGGCTCGACCGCCGCCTGAATCCGTCTGCTCTAATCTAAAAGCGACACCCGCAAAAGCGAGGATTAAAACCCAAGAAGCGGGCCACGGACCCCCTCGCCTCTGGCGGGGGCGGGAGGGGAGGGGAGGCAGCGCGGAGGCCGGCAGAGCCGCCCCGGCGCGCGGGAACGGGCTCCTCCGGGCGCCCCCGGGCAAGGGGGACRTCCCACGGCACCGACCCCGGTGCCTTCGGGCTGCTCCCCCGGAACAGGAACCTTTCTGCGAACCACTTATACCTCCTGAGTTACCCTGAGGACGTCAGCTGCAGCRCGCCGGAGGAGCCTCATACACTATTAATCATTGTTATTTATAATTAAAGCCCTAACCAGTTTTTCCCGGGCACGGTGCTAGACAAAAYGCTTCCGAAACGGCCTCCCTGCTCCAGCCGGACTGCGCTTCGCCAGGGCTCCGCCGCCCCTGTCCTCCCAGGTCCCGCAGGAGACGCGTGGGTCCTCGCTTTGACGGTTTGGCTTCAAGCACCACGAGAAAACCACCGACTGCCCGGTGACCCGAGCTGCCACGCGCGCCGGATCGGGGTCACGCGTGGGTGTTTGGGCAAGGGCACGAGGAACTGGGCAGGTCTAGGGGGCCCCTTTCCTCCCTACCCTCCCCAGAAGCAGCTGACACCGGAGATCGGGAGCTGATTTTGGACTGAGCTTCGCTGCAGGAGGCGGCCACGGCCTCCTCCCGCGCGGGCTTTCCCCGCGCCGGCGCGCTGCCGGCTCCCGGAGGCTTGCTCGGCACGGTCCCACCTCGGCAGCCTGCGTCCCCCTTACAGCGAGGGCGAGCACAGAGGCACGAAGTAACCCCCGAAGGCACTTCGGAAAGGGGGAAACGAGCGGCTGACCTGCGGACTAGACGGCTCTTCAACCTAGCGCGCGAAGGCGTAACAAGGTCTAGGGCTGGAAGATGAAGGTGGAGAAACTCAGATTRGAAATCAGGTGTCCTCCTCACAACCTGAGGTTGCATCGGGGACGTAAAAGGCTTGGTTGGRGATCACTGCTCCTCCAGCATGTCCCGTCAGGTCCTGCCTCTGGGCACTGGCGTCTTTCCCGTGAACCCTTCCTTCCTTAGCAGCTCATCAAGTTTAATTTCTCCTTTTTTCATTACCTTCACTTTGAGACCAGTAGTAAAGTCCTCATTTCTGCTTCTTCCGCCCTTTGTCCTCCTCCTCCTCTCTTTCTCAGTGTAAACAGCATTGTGGATCTCATATGCAACTTAGCTTCTCTTGACAAACCCAACTGAGAACATCGTGTGCCAGACTATTTTAAACACCTAATAAAACTGGTTTTTGGAACGGCTCYATCACTGTGTCCTTCTTGCGCAGAGCCCTTGCAGCCGCCGAGCATCCCGCGGCGGCTGGGCTGAGGCTGGGCAGGGGGCCGGGAGGAGACGTCCCGCCGCGCTGCACCGCGGTGGGGCTGAGCGAAGGTCCTGAGGAGCTGCCGACCTAGGCGGGCAGGAGAGCCCGCGGCGGGGGGAAGGACGCAGCGACGCGCTCTCCTGCTGAAGCCAAAGCCGAGCTCTGCCCGGGGAGAGGGCAGGGGCATCCCGCCAYGCCAGTCCCCGACCTCCGCTGGGGCCGTCCCCGGCGCGCCGTTATCACCCCGCTTGCTGCCCGGGCGCCTTGGCTTTGCCTGCCTGGACCAAAGTCTTTTGGGCTGGCGGAGGAGAACGTGACAGGCTCATATTTATTAGTTCGTTAAAGAATCAAAGCAGGCCTCTCCTCCTCTCTTCAGCACTTCCTCCAGAATGATTTAAATTAAAACCCGCGACCTCCCTGGGAAATGTCAGCAGTGTTATCCATATGCATGATGCCATTATGGGGAAGCAGGTGCAGTTTGAAAAACCTTTAGGAAAAATCTGCCCATCAATCTCTGTGCTGAGCACCTCTCCCTGCAAACACTTCAGCGCTTCGCCCCGCTGCGCTGACGCTGCTGCAGTACAGCGAGGGGAAACTGAGGCACGGAGCAGGTCCGTGGCTTACGGGCACCTGCAGCAGGAGCCCGGGGGCCCTTTGCCATGTCCAAGCACGCCCTCGAGCCACTGCAGAAGCACCTCTTTGGCCTTCACCTTGAGGAGGAGCCCAAGCGAGGAGGAAGCAGCRGAGCCAGGATCCAAGGAGCAGAAATGATTACGGTTCATTTATTCCCTCTTCCCTCTTCCCAGCCTTCCAGAGCTGAACCAGCTCCTGCTTCCCACTAGAACCACTGGTCTTCCTGGCCTGGCCCTATTCAATGGATTCTGCCGCGTTCAAGTGGGCAATTTCGGCTGAAATCAGGCTGATTGCAAGCAGCAGGGCAGGGGAGGCAGCGTGAGGTCAGTTTTGTGCTGTCGGAAGCTGGGAAGATGCCGACTTCTCCGGGGGCCTGATTTGCAATTAGCCACGCTGCGAACTCCCAAACGGCCGCAGCGTCGGCCCGGGGCGAGCCCTGGCCAGCCGCCTCTCYGCTCCTCCGGACCCGCCTCTGCTCTCCTCCGGGCCTCTCTGCTGGGACCACCGGGAAGCGTTTTCCCAAGCCTTGCTCCGGAGGCTCTCCCGGGGACGCGGAGCCGCCGCTCACCGCGAGCGCCCGGCGGCATCGACAACCCACGCGGGCGGTGAGACCCGGCGCTTCAAACCGACGTGCCCCCGCGCGGCAGTGGGGAGCGAGCCCGCAGCGCCGCGCTCGAGGCCCGCGTGCCGCCGGCGCCGGGGACGTCGAGGGCGAGCGGGCGGACGGCGCGAGCCGAGGTTTCGGAGTCATCCTGGAACCGTATTAAGTCTTCGTTAGGTGGGGAAAGGGGGAATCGATTTCAGAGTTGCATGCGGCTAAAAAAAAAGTAGGGAGCAGAGAAAGGCAGGCAGGGCTCGTGCTGATGAGAAATGAATATTAATATGCAATAGCAACCCCAAGCCCGGCTCGGCGGCGACGGGAGCAGACACAGAAACCCCTGGGGCYGTGCCGGGGCCAGCAGGGACCTTCCCGAAAGCGCCCGGCGAGGCGAGGAGGGAGGGAAGCGCCCGGGGGCGAAGCCGAGCCGCGCYGCGGCTCTCGCCTCCGCAAAGCGCGGCTGCGCCACGAGAGGAGCGAGCCCGGCACCGCGAGCGGGGAGAAGCAACGGCAAAAATAAACACGGCGCAGAGGGCGCCCGCTGCGGAGGGGTTTGCACTGTCACAYGCGTGTCGGGAGCTCGGGGTCCTGCAGGAAACCTCGGGAAAGCTGGTGACTCCTAGTGCGAATACCAAACAGCTTTGATCTTTACCAATCCTTTCTAAATCTTGAGCAGTGTCTTGTAAATCTTTAATTACAAGAAAATTGCAACCTTCACAGTGAACACACAAACTGCGTTGATAAATATTTAAAATTGCCACAGCCACAGATCTGAGGGGGATTAAGAAAAGATATATTGGAGTGACAGTTATTAAACACTAAATCCCAGTAAATGTTACAGAGCGGATAAATAATGCAGGTCTCTGACAGCCCTGCGGCTTGCCAGCAGGGACAAGCAGCGAGAAGCGTCGGCTCCGGGGGAGCCGGGCTGCGACGAGCCCCGGCGGCGGGCGGGAGCCTTTCCTTCCCGGTCGGACACAAAATTCCTCGATTAGCAGCTGAGGAAGAGCCAAAAGTTTCGCGCACCCTCGGACCAGGTCTGACCAGCCCGCAGCAGCCGCGCAGCGAATAAATTCCTGGATTTATCCGCCCCTCGTCGCCGCATCCACCTCCATCCCAGCAGAAGCGGTCTCTCACSCCCAGAGCCCCCCGGGTCGGGTTCCTTTCCTTGCTTTGCCACCACGTCTGCCGTTCTGTTCCTGCTGCTTGTTCCCATCCGCCTCCCTCCACCAACCTTTTCTTTAAGTTTTGAGGTCACCGACTGCATTTCCATTATTAAATTCCCAGATAACATTAAAGATTTATTAGTTCGCTAAAGGTAACTGGCAAAAGTTAATTAGTCCTAATAGTCCAACTTCATTCACATGGAGGAAAGATGCTCTAGGTGTGAATTACCCCAGCAACCTTCCCAATAAAATATTGATCAAGAAAAAGTTTGCCAGTCATAAATATTGCAGGAGAGCGAGGAGAAAGTCCCCCATTTTTGTGCATTTTGCTGCCCTAACGTCCCACGGAAGGACACAGCTGCCCCCGGGCACCCGCGGCGCTTCGAGCCCCACGTCCCGGCGCGACGCAGCCGCGGAGCCGAGGCGCCGGGTGGAAGACACGRGCAGGCAGGCGGCCTCCGAGCAGCGCATCCGAGCCCGCGGAAACAGCACGCTGCGCCGGGGGGACGAGCTCCCTGGGGACATCATTTATTATTAYTTATGTTATTTATTATTTATTATTTATCGCCCCTTCCCAGGCCTCGGGATGTCAGGACGGGCGCCTGGCACAGCACTGTCCTCACTGTCTTTTAGAGACTTGAACCCAGACCTGCCACGGACACAGCCCTGCCGCTTGAATGAAGTTTCCCCCCATTTCTGAGGCTTCCAGGATGATTTTATCTGGTCCGTAATGGGTTTGTGCAGAGACTTCAGGCGCTGTCCTCGCGTGCTGTGACTTGGTATTTCTCCAGCGYGGGAGCCCACGTCCCGGCCTCCTCCGCCGTCTGCAAACTCAGCCATTTCCAGGCGCTCAGGATCACGGCGGGCAGAGCCCGTAAGCTCCGACAAGGGGGTTTCCACCCCACTTCAGCAGATGTCGAGCAAGGGGCCGCTTGGCACTTCGCGCCCTCTACTCACAAAGCAGCTAAGACGCCTCTGCCCGGCCCTCGTGGCGCGAGCGAGCGGTGAGCAGCGGTTACTTCTCCCTCGGGGAGCCACAGCATTAACGCGGAAGCACTCTTGCCGCCGGATCATCGAGCGCAGACCGCGGCGATCGTCCGCTGCCCAAGGGCCTGGGCTGAAGGCAGCGGCTCTGCTCGGGAGCGGTACCATCTCCCCAGCGCCCAGCAGCGCTCAGGCTGTGCAAGAAGAGATTGGGAGACTAGCAGGGGACCCTGGAGGGCCTGGATCTTCTGCCAAGGGCAGAGACGATCTTGCTGCCGAGCTGGCGCTTGACCTGCTGTGCTGCAAGCTGCCTTGGCAGGAGCCCACCTTCGCCGGCGGCTGTTTTGCTGCCTCCTGGCTCAGCCTTGCACAGACGAATCGAGGCTCTCTAGGGTGGGTGAGTACGTGATAGCGTGTTTTGGACCTAATTTATGGTGTGCTCTGTTGAACTATGATAACGAAGCACTTAAAAACCTAGGAAGGGGGGCTGGTTTGTTGGCCTTGCATAAGCACCAATGCCTGCCTAGTAAATCTTTAATTGAAAGTGGAAGGGAACTGGGAGGCTCACCAGTAGAGAAAAAATGGTAAATATTTAATATGGATACCGTGATTACTCTAACAAGGTTGAGGGAAAGGGGGGAGAAGACAGATGAAAGTGGCACCTGTAGAACATTAAATCCAAATAAAGTCACCAAGGAGATAAATAAAACATCCCCTGTCAGCAAAGGCAGGAATAAACTTCTTCCTCCAGGCAACTGATTGCAGCTTGAGAGCTGGAAGAGGAGCCAAGGCAAGAGCGAGCTCTCAGGGCACCAGCACCAGGACTACGTGGGGCAGGGGGGGAGCCCCCTTGCCAGGCCACCACCCCACTGCTCAGCCCCCTTGCCAGGCCACCACCCCACGCGCACCCTTCGCGGGGCACAACCAGCTCTGCCACCTTACCCCCGGGGCAGCCTGGCCCGTAGCTGTCCCACACACTTCCCAGCCTGGCAGACCAAATCACCTCCTTGCGCTTGGAGAGCAAGTGGGACCTCAAAGCAYGTGCAGAATCAGGACCCAGGAGAACACTCCAACGCTGCCACCATTAAGCCCACTTAGGGTTGCTAAGTGACAGCAACAGAGCCACCAACTTCACTCCTTACWCAGAAAGTAATAGCACAGGATTAATAGTTAAGGACATAAAGCCTGCACTGCCCACATGATGAACAGACCAGGTTCATTATTCTCTTCCACAGTGCTGTTGATGGATGGCAAGATGTCCGTGGACTTGGGTTTTAAGCCAGATCAATGCATTCTCTATGCATTCAGTTTTTGTTAGGCCTGACTGCATCGTGTTATATTTCTAGGTATTAGCAGAAATTGCAGTTTTCCAAGGAAGGGTCAGACTTAAGGGTTCTCTGTCATGATGAAGAAAGCATTGCTTTATACCAAATGAGAATAACATCCAAACCGAGAAGGGCTGTGTCAGCGTGGATTACAATCCTCTCTGCTAATAGCAATAATAGGAGTATTGTAGCAAGTCAAATACCGTGTTCGCAGCATTCTTCCTTGCATCGTCAATTTTAAAGAGAACATGGTTTCCAAAGGAAAATAGCAATACCTAGCATTTGTAAAGCTGTTCCCACACTCAAAACAGTACGCAAATCTTTACATGCCATTGAGGGGTAAATACCCTTCCTGATTTACAGCTAGGTAAGCTACAGGATGCTGAGRAAAGGGGGGTTTTCAGGAGCTGTGCAGGGAAACATGACGGATCCTCGGTGGCAATCAGGGCTCTGCACTTGTGCTTGGCCCTCCAGCTCTCTCAGGGCCAGGATGCRATTTGGGGGCTGCCCTGGCTGGAGCACGTGTCTGCATCTTGGGGACCTCCCTCCGCACAGCTCAGCGCTGAGCGATCCAGCCAGCCCCTGAACTCCAACCTGGATGTAGCCCAACACACCCCTGACTTAAGATAGGCTTTAACACCATCTCAGAGCCACCCAGCTCTCCTGTGAGGCAAAGCCAGTGGAGTCTTACTAAATGTAGTTACGAAGGCAAAGCAGAGAGAGGATAATCTGGCCTGCCAGAAACAAAACGGTATCCACAGATGTGCTGATGCTTTGTGCATGAGCTGGTGCCGCACCTGGAGTGCTTCATTCAGCTTCCCCATGGCGAACGGAAGACAGAAGGCGAGTGAAGTTATGGGTCCTCCCGCGATCCCATCAGCTCAGGGGCTCACGCTGCTTCCTTTCAAACCATATTCAGATCCACTGCTGGGACTGTAATGCCAGCTCCTGATGGTGTGGCCATTTCAGTCTTAAATTAATGAGGCTTTAGCTGTTAAAAAAGGCTTGTTCTTTCCTTTAAAAAAGCTCATTTTTTGTGCAATGCTAGTGCACACCTGAGGCCTGCTCTGCTAGCAAGATTTCACACTGCCTGCCTCCCTGCCGTAGCTTGTTTCCAGCAAGCTTCAGCTGGACATCCTAAACAGACATCAGATGGTCTCCTAGATTGTTCTTGGGGCTGGAATGGCCACATTTGGGTCACTGCCACTTCTGCTAAAGGTCACCGGATTTGTAGGTGTGAGGCCGTTTCGATTCAGTGAGCTGGATTCTGCCCTCTTTACCCAATAGCCAGGAGGGAGAAGTACCACTAGCTCCTACCAACAGACTTGGGAGTGCAAGCTTCACGTGGCGTTCCTGCACAGACAGCCCCTGGCAAACAGGACTGACAGGGATGCTCCGAAGCAGCCTCCTTCCCTTAGCCAGCTTGGTGAGAACATCTGGGCAGCTGGTATGTAGAAAGCTCCTCAGTGAACACTGATGCAGGAAGGTGTGCCAAGACACGCCTAGCATTTCACCCAAGATCKGAAGGAGACTGCAGGGATTGCTGTAGGGGTGGATGAGTTAGAGGAAGATGAAAAACAAACAAGCAAGCAAAACACTGGGGGGGGGAAGCAGATGAAGCAATCTGCTGCATTTATCCAGGAACAGCTCATTCACACAGGATTGTTTCCCAGTYAGTCTCCTGAGCATCTTGCACCTGCCATGACAGAGGCAGAGTTCCTCCAYGTCCTGGCAGCCTTGCAGACGCAAATGATGGGGTGTACGACGCACTGTATTCAGGCGATGGGGAAAGCAGAGCTGCAACTGGTCCTCCACAAGGAAGGCTTCTCCTGCCTGAAGTGCGCAGAGCAGCCCTAGGTCACCTTGTTGATTTGGGATTTCCTGCAGCAGGAAGGGAACTGGCTTCAGAGAACCTGAGTGTTGGCAGTGGGTGAGTGCTTTAATCTGCTCTGAGGGACTTGCTTTTTACAGCACACTGGGACTGGATAGCTGGATGGAAGGAACGGCTGCACAGACAAAAGACTGCAGAGGCAGAGCCACAAAACTGCCCTGCAGCCATTAAGTCTGGCAGAGGTTATCRGCAAGTCTAAATACTGCTGTTGCAGCTGTTAGAAGACAGAATGGAAAGGACTGCAGGGTGCAGCCRAGCAGCTTGCCAATAGGTGCTCTCGGAAACCAGTTCTACCTACAGCTGCTCTTAGTAACACAGCCAGTGAACAAGCAGGACCATAAACACAATCAAYTCTACCTTCTGCCAGGAGAAGGTATCCTTGTGTGGGAGACAGGGGAGCTGACTGCGGTTCTCCTGTTTTGATGCCAAAGGTGGAGTTTTGTTGTTTTCCTACAAAGCATCAAGGTGCTGTTTATTACGAAGCAGCATCTCCTTGGCAAGCAACTAGTGCTAAACCACTGCTGGGCGTGTGCGTGGGGCTAGTTTACAGCACAGAGTGGTCATCTGCTGCATCTCCCTCATGTACAGCTTGCTTGTCCCCAGCTAGCACTGCAAACCAGGGACACTCCTGTCCAGCAAGCACAGCCAGGGTGCTACTAAAATACTGAGGCCCCCCCCCCCCCGAAAAACAAAAACTAAGAGGCGACTGAGGAAAGCCTAATCCCAGCCTTGTACTCATGTCCCCCAGTGCAACCTATTTATGTCAGCATTAAAGGTTCAGTACGCACAGCCTAAAGGCAATGACATGAGAGTTGCAGGGAACCGCCAGCATCCAGCTCCGTACCGTGAGCGGCCTGTGGGTGCCCTCTAGTGAGCAGCCTGCCAGGGGAGCTCTGCACGCCGAGCGGCGCAGCGGGGTGTACGGGTGCATGACGGCTCCGCCACGGTTGCTTCCACCCCACACTCAAAGCAAAAAGCTTGGGAAAAAAAATGAGAGGGCTAAGCAATCTTCTGCATTAAGCAGAAGCAAATCATATGGCGGTCGTCACCCTGCTCCCTCGCCACTTGGGGGATCTTCGGTGGCTATAACTGTTGCTGGGGATGGGACTGGGGAACTGCTCCACCTTCAAAGCAACACAACAAATAYTTTTTTTCAGGTTGGCTCAGGAGATGAATCCTATGCAATTCCTCTGCTACCATTCTTGCCGTCTTTTGCAGACACATGTATTTGTGCTACAACATCCCCTCCTGAGCAGAAAGTAGAGACATCCTGGGAGGGATGAGAAGTCTCCCCCTCCCTGAAAAGGCGAACACAGAAAGATCAGAGGCTACTTAACTGGTAACAGGTCTTTACTTAAAGTTTTCCCCGAAACGCAGTACAAATGAAAAAATAAACCTACATAGTATGCTCTCAATTTAATTAAATTCATTATGAGCAGGAAACAAAAACAGGTTATCAATTATTGTGTTACAAGACTTTTTTTTAAATAGTGCAAACACACAGATGTTGTTTAGTGAGCTCTCCTGATTGTGGTTCTTGCAGTGACTGTGTGGGTGTGTGGTCAGTTGCTGAATATTTCTGAACAAAAAAAATACATTCAGGAATAACATGCAGCAGAGGAAGAGTGCTGGGGAGATCCGGCAGGAAACCACTCTTTCCAGAACAGCAAGTCTTTATTATCTTTCCAGAGGTACAACATGTTCCAGCCTTCTTCATGTATCTTCTCAGACAGATCCTCAAAGGCAGTCACATATTCTAGGAGTCAGACTCTGAAGCTAATGAAGCATCTGCTCAGTGTAGCAGACACTGAATGTCCATACATGTATGCAGCAAATGCACATTACCAGGGCAATAGCACCTATGCACTCATGAAGTGGTAGAAAAACAGGATTGTAAATGTAACAGCTGACTGTACTAACCAAAATCAGATACAGACAGCAAGCTGATGGGAAGTACAGCCCAGCTTGTGGCAGTTGACCATTCTACTGGTCTGACAATAACATCTAGTTACAGGCATGTTCTCACTTACTTCCTAAGGAACAAGGCTAATTACAGCCTCTCCAGGCAGATAACCAAAAGAGGATTTCCAGAGCAGAAAAGCAGCTGTCCAAAGGTCATCTGGGCTCCTGGAGATGTTTCATACACGAAGTGTGTTACCCCCACATCATTTGTGGTTCTTATTCTTGCTCCTGATAGAACAGCCTTGCAGTACCTTTCTTCTCAAGGATTCTGACACTGCTTGCAAATGTTCAGGTAGCTAACAAGCATGCACAGGACTGAGGGAGTGCCTCGTTCAGCTCATGTAACAAGTCAGGAGCAAAATGAGAACAGAGACCAGTGCCCTGGCTCTGAATCCTTTTTTCAGTCACCTCTTCCAAAACAATCAGCCTTCACTGAAGGCCTTCAGTAAGAGCATTTGTCTTCCTCCGTGCAGGAGAGATGCTCTGAGCAGGCAAAGCAAGCAGGCAAAAGCAAGCTACCACAGTGGGTTTTGAAATACTCCATTTCCATGTACATGTTGGGAATCCTTGCAGCATCTGTGTGTCTTTGGAGGGCCCTGGTTTGTCCAATAGCTACTTTCTTCTGCAAGGATAGCGTCTCAGTAGTAGACACAAACAGTGTTTGGATGCAGAAGGCTAGAGAGCATGCTGGATAGCTGCACCATAGTTTTCATCACAGTCATGCAGCATAATAAATATGTAATACATGCAGGCTGGAAGTTCACAACAGTGTTCTTGGAAATACCCATCAGTCAGAAGAAATAAGCATTTTGGGAATCTGCGCTACAGATTCTTTATAATTTATGTCATGGCTTTGGCTAGGCTAAATTTAGCTTGATAACACATCCCAGCAGAGGAGGGTCACCTAGATTTTTAAACAGAGCATAAGAAAAGGACGATATCCTGGGTGCGTTAGTGAATGAATCAGAGAGCAACTGAGAAGAGGCACTTAAAACTGGAAAAACTTTCAGAAGTAAATGCAGCATGTGTACCTCTGGTTACCAAAACAGAGAGTGTAGGCATATACATATGATATACACATATGACTTCACACTGCAGAGCACTGTAATGTACTAAGTGGCACTATTTAGTTGGGAGGCTCATGGTTCCCATACTATAATTAAATACCAATTAAAGTACAAAACTTACTATTTCTGGGGATAAATGGTACCCGAACTTCTGGCTGAAAAGCCAAGGAATCTTGTGCATCAAATACCACCTGCAGCACAGGTGCAGGTGAGACTTCCACACATTCCCAAGGGACAGTGACCAAGGTCACTGAAGGAAGAAGCAGGGAAACAGATAAACCTTTCTAGTCAGAACAGCAAAAGACAGCTACGCTCAATATCACTCATAACAGAAATGTGGCAACAATTGCTGAAGATATCCCTAGGACCTCTTCTCTCATATTGCACTTCATAGGAAAACCACTGTAAGAGAGAAGAGCTATCATTCACTATGAGACACCAATGCAAGATATTCAGAGGTCTTGAGCATCTGTGGTTCACACCCATCTCAGCTAATGCTCAGCACCTTTGAAAAACCTGCGGTTCCGACATAGGTGCCCATGTTAAATGCCTCATCTGTAGAAAAGGAAAGCAGTACTACCACCCCAGAAACAACTCATCTGCATATCTCTAAGCTGCTACATAAGTATTATAATCGAATGCTTTGAGCTATTTCTTCAACTTACATCCCAAGTCTGCACTTCCTAAAAAGTGTCAGGAAAAAAAAAAAAAGGCAGATTTAGATTAAATTAAAGTAATAAAACATCCTCCCTCCCTCCCCCAAGCCTCCCCCCATCCAAGCTCCATCCACAATCTAGGCAATTACCCCTACATACACTGTGCTTCCACTGCAATAGCTTATTCCTATACAGGAGGGAAAATTGGCTGTAACATTCTCATATGCGATACCCAGCAACTATTTCAGTAAAAGGAACAATGAAGTTAGCAAATGCATGTCCTAACCAACATGGTTATATTGAACAAGCACAATCACAGATACAAAGAGTGTTACCCTGAAAGCTATCCTGCAGATTCATTTTTTATCACAAACTGTAACAAGGGAATCGGTTTTCACTTAACAATGGGAGAGCTGCACCTCAGGACACCGTATGTTTTCAGGAAACATTGCTGACTTCCTGTATCTAGGTCTCAGGAGGATTTTGGTATGAGCATTTAACCCCTAACTTACTCAAACCTGAACACTCCCAATTTTCTTTTATTTTGGTCAATGCAGATTACATACTTTTCAGTATAGCCAGATCTGAACAATTCAGTAAAGCTGCTTTCAGCAAAATGTAAGTTCTTACTAGCAATCGCCGGTTGGGGGGCAGTTTCACAGTATCCAGAAGTGCATTAAGGGCTTGCTACAAAGTACCCTGCTGCGCCCAAGCCATTTAAAATGGAAGAGAGTACCCAGCAGCATTTGCTTCCACAATTCCAGGAGGTAACGCTGCTGAACTTAACATGATTAAAGTGCACCACCTTCAATTTAACAGCCCTCCAACTAAGGGAGCAATAAGTAGGCTTTTATGTGGACTGTCTTCTATGGACTACGGATAGTGCAGCAAATACCAGACAGCTAACCTCTGTTTTTTAAAATAAAACTGTAAATAACAGTCAACAATAGTCTAAATAACAGCCAACATAGAAATAATCACAACATTATGCAAAATATAAAGTGGTTTCATCTTTTGGCAATGACTGGCAGTGACTGCATATTGCATCTACTCCAATATCTTTTCAGAGAAACAACTTCGACAGAGCTTGTTTCTGACAAGTATTGGGGCCTCCTGTTGCACAGCTGGCTTGTTATGACTGGACCAGCAGAAGGAGTGTGGAAAGCAATGGGAAAGTGCCTTGAGAAGCATCTAAGCAGCTCCTGATTCCACAAAGACTTTCAAAAGTACAGTGAGCGCGTTGCTCCTGAACTCTGCTAGCTCACCACCCAAATAGGATTTTCCACCTTGCTTGCACGGTATGAATGCTTGCCACAGCAAAGTGGGAATGTCTGTCTTCAGAAAGGAATGAACCACCTTCTAGGTCAGAGAGGGAATTATACAGAGGATGACAAAACGTGGGATTTACGCACTGTACTGAATTCAAACATCTGCACACCTGAAAGCTGGAGGTAAAGGCGCTATTGCTAATGCTACATGATATGCGCTCTCCCAAAGCCCTAGAGAACATGTCAAGAGATGTCTCCACCACACCTCTTGCTCACATTAGAGAACACTAGACTGGATTGGCCAAAAAGTATTCGTCAGCTTTACATTTTAAATAAATAATGACTTAGAAAACTAAAAGAGTAAGTTGATCGGCTACTCCTGTCTCCTCAGCACCATTCTAGGTAAGGAAAAAAAAAGAATCAGGAAAGAAGGAGAAAATGCGGGGAGGGAGGAGAAGTAAATTCCCTTTGTTTTGTAAATGTGTTTTAAGAGAGGAGAGATGGTGCTGGTCAGAAAAGGTGAATGATCTGCTCTTAAGTCTGCTAGAAATCTGTGCATGGCAGAGGTTGTGCTTGATGCTCGCTCACACAGTGCTGACTTTTCCACTGCCTCTGCAGAGGCCGCTGCCCTGTGCAGCCTCCCTGGAAGAGAAAGCCAGAACAGGGACAGAAGAGGGTGCCAGCTTCCTGGGATCTCAGGGCACCCAGGATGGTCACAGGCAGTTCTTCAAGCCCCTAGGCAAGTGGCAACAGTGACTGCTTTACCCTCCTGTAATTCTCCCCAGCTTTAGGGCCGCACCCAGCCACCTACTACACACTGGAAGAACAAAGCTCCTCTCCATAGGGAAATATTCTCTGAACACCAGCCCTCATGAAGACAACAGGCTGAAGATCTGAGCATGCACTAGGACTTGATCTCAGAGAAAATTTAGCTTTAAACTGCAAGTCCTAGCTGAGTTTTAATGGCCAGCTGACTGACCATGAACTGCTTTAAAGGATAATATAAATGCTGCAAATAGATTTGAAGCGCTCAATCACTGGGAAAGAAAGTCAGTGGAGGAATTCAAAAGCTAACACCAAGCACAGGAGACTAACCATGCTAATCACCAGACACAGACTAAATAACTGCAATCCAGTGCTTTGCAGGGAATATTTTTGTGTCTCAAAGGTCCACAGTATGTTAATAAATCTCCATCACACTCCAAAGAGAGCTTCTCCTGGACTGGCCTGATGAAGTAAGGCAGGTAGAAGCTGCAAAGGAGCTGTGAGCAGAAAACTATGAGAACATCCCAAAACATGCACAGAGCTGTTATAATTTAACTCAACCGGCAGGCCAGATTCTCAGCTAACATTGTACGGGCTTCAACAAAGCTATGCAAACCAACATAGCATTGTATCTGAATTAACCAAGAAGCAAAGTGTAGCACCCTATTCTTCTGCCAACTGATATATGACCTGAAATTGCTATAGATTAAAAGTTTGGGAGGACTTGTTCCAGYCTGGGAGCAAGAGCACCTTTACCTTATCTAATAAACTTACATTAAAAAGAAAATCAGAGATTATAAGAAACAGGGTATTCACTTCTCACTACCCTCGTGAAAACTGATCCTTGGAGAAATGGCTTATCTCAATTACAGTCCCCTTGGCTTACCCTTCCTTCCCATCCTCCTTCTGTCCCACCCCCACCACTATATTCTTCAAATATGGACTCCTCTCTTCAAAGGCATTGCACAGGATTTGACTTACTGGAGAACAACACTCCAACAGCCAAAGTTATAATTCTTCCCAAAAATTGCTTTCTGCAAGGACCAGTTGTCAAAACAGAGAATCAGTGACACCACAGAACTTCTGAAATTAAAAGATTTAGACAATTTCAAACCTAGGGCATTGATACCAATATGTCAGTCGCTTCCTGCTCCCTACATGCTTTAATTTAAATGGACATCAAAAACTGGACGTTGCTTCATTTGATGTGAGGGATTCCTCGGTGTCCTTGGTCAGTTGTGCATCTTAATTTTCTTTGGTATACACCAGCTGAGCTCTAAAGTTAGGTTTTGTGGGACTGCAAGAAAATCTGTTTGAAATCTTTTGGCAGAGGAGCCCTGAACTAACAAAACTACCCCATGAAGATTCTGATCACCATCTCAATCTCTTTCCTACACACTGGACAAGGTGACCTCTTTTTCTTCAGCATCTTTGCACACTTGAAACAGGCCACCAGGTGAGCAGTCCTTCCATGGACAATATTCCCATTTCGTGGTCTGTGATGGCATAAGAAGCAAGGATTCAGTAATTTTTTAATACTCTCTAAAGACTGTACTTCTTCCTCCTTTTTATGCTCAGTGAACTGCAACAGAGACTCCTTGCTTTCACATTCTCGTGCCAAATCCAAAGACTCAATAGAGCTGCAGGGATCTATACGTGATTTGTTTTCTACCCCATATAAGTCTTTGGGTTGGCCAACTGGAGCAGAAATAGTCCTTCGGCAGTCCGGGACATCTATCCCTTCATCATCATTTTTGTTTTGCATAGCATCAATGTTGGACAGCGAAAGAGAATGAGCCAGTTTGGGACAATCTGAGTACCAGTCTTTCCGTAAGGCCCAACAGCGATAACAGTACCGTTTGACTGGAGAGTTAAATTTCTTGCATTTGGTGCATTGCCAGCAGTCCTGAAGAATGATCGAGGCAGACAAAAACAGCAGCAGGTTAGGGTATTCTTGCATATGACTGCTTTCCTCTCTGTGACAAAAGCAGCTAAGCTGCTTCATCAGAAGAGGACATCTGTTACTGAGTAAAGGCTTGCAGATGCATGATCACTAGTTTGATTATCAGTACCTCAGAAAGGCTAAGGTATATTTTACTGCCCCTGTGTGTTCTACAGATTCAGACCTCTTAAACATTTAACTCTGTCCCTCCTCCCCCTCAGCCTTTAGCACTCTGGAAGAATGCAATGTTCTCAAGCTATGCAATTTATTGAATTTTAAAAATCCCACTCTAAATTCAAGGGTAGTGCTCCCGGAATCGTTTAGGAATATATTTTCCAGACTCAGTAATCACTTGGCATCTGTTGAATCTGTGCAACTAATAGTAGCTTACTTGATTACCTCACATAGCAAGGGCAAGAGCTGCCCAGGTTCAGAGCTATGATTTAGCTGTCCATTGCCAGGGACAATCTAATTTGTCAAGCATGCACAGTCTAGAAAATTGTGCTAAAAGATTTGTTGCCACCAGCTGCAAAGAGTATCATGATACACTTTTGCTGACTTGCAACAGAAGCTCAAAAGGCAGCCTGCAGGACTGGGAGAAAAAAGAAGTGCAGATGAAAGAATACAAATTCGATGTCCCTCAATATATACCATGAAGGAATTTAGAAGAAAAATGGGGTAGTGAGGAGGAGTGACAACCCAGTAATTATTGCTTATTCTCTCTTTTTATCTTATTTTTTCATTTAAACACAAACACTAGCTCTGATCTGTCCTCAGAGAGGCAGTGTGAGGACAAAGACATTAAACTAGCAGGTATCCAGGCRTTCCCCCTGACGAAGGCTATAAAAGTACCTCTGAAAAAAAAGGCTGAAATGGGCGGTGGATTCTCTTCTCATCTCAGAGCCCACCATGAAGCAACTGACAGATTCAGTCTTGTAGTGGAAAGACACTCATAGCACATATAAATCCTTTGACACTGCCACAAAAMGTGGCCCAAATCAAATATATACCAGTACTGCTCTGCAGCCACAAGAGATGTTTGGTCTTGTTGGTCTGGRTAGGTCAGAGCACTAATGGGCTGCCAATGCTTAATGTCAATTTAATTTAGAATTTAATGGAGCCCTATCCAAAACAAACTGGACCAGGTCAAGCCAACTTCGCTGCACTCCTTCRTGTAGGTTATAAAAAATAATGTTTGGGGGGGGAAAGAGAGGAGTTGCTTTCTTGATCTCTGAAACCTACACAAGTATCAGCTTCTTCTACCACACAACCAGTGGAAGCTGTAGGAGGAGTTTTTGCAACTACAGATGAGATTGTAGCACACTCCAAGCAAGGAACGCTGACTTAAAGGATGCCTACCTCAGAGGCAGCTTCTGTATCTGTGTCATCACTCAAGCACTGAGAATCCTCAAAGTCATGCAAATGTGTCTCCTCAGTCACCTGGAAAGTGTGGATATGGCGTTAGAAGCACTGCAGAAATTTGTATTTATGATAAGCCCAGCACTGTACACCAAAACTAAAATGACAGTATAATGGCCCTGAAAATTAATACATTTCTAGAAGCAAATGAAAAGCCATTTTATGTACTGCAGCTGCTCCAGAATCTTGCTGGTAAGTATTGCTTGGGTGGCTTATGTTACATTTTTCTAAGGTCAAATCATCTCTCTCCCTGATACACAAAAGAATCATACAAATACGGCAAACAAATTTGTACCTGAGCACTCCTACTAATTTCCATGCAAGAAATCATGAGCTCAGTCCTTTTAACACCAATCTTTCTACCACCTCAGTGAGCAGACTCAGACCAGCCTATCATATACTGAGAGCTAATAAAACATCAAGAGAGAGTTTCCTCTTTTCATTTATTAGTCTTCAGATAGTGGCCAGAGATGGGATAGAGAAAATTCCTGCTAGAATATTAAATCATTTTAAATCATTTTTAAGCCTTGAAAATATACACATTTAAACCAAAACCAAGCAGATCCTTCCTAATACCTGCACAACATCCTCAGAGAAAAACTATCACTCCATGTATGGCATGGTGACAGCCTTTTCTAAACACAAGTTAGAACTCTGGATGGTTACAGATCTAGCACCTCCCAGCTCTACAGCAGCAGGGAAGATGAAAAATTAAGGATTTTGCACAYCCATAAGATCAGTTAAACAAGGCTAACCTGTGGAACACATACACTAGGGATGCTTGAGGAAGTACCTTTTTGTCACTTTCTTTCATTTCCTCGCAGTCAACTGTTTCCACTTTGACCGTGGCACTGCTCTGATCTGATGGACATTCGTTGAGGAACCACAAGTCATCAGTAGTATCTGAAACAATGGCAGTGTCTACGTCCTGTTAGAGAAGAAACAGGAGAGAACACTTACGGCTCAGCCTTTCAGTAGCAGAAATACCAGTACGGCAGCCATGGCCACRGTGAATGCTTTTCCCCTTTTCCTCACTAACAGCCTGAGCCCTAGCCAGCTTATTCAGTTGCCCCTTGGGGAGAAAGGGGCAAGTCACTAACTGCTCTCACAAAGCTGCCCCTTTTTGCAAGCAGTACTACAGCTCATTCCCCTTGCTAGCTGTCCATACAGCAGCTGGTTGCCATGGTACAGGCATCTGCACTGTRTAACAACTTTCAATCCAGAAGAGGGGTGACTCCTGAAATACAATCAATGCTCTGGAGTGCAGAAGRACCTCCAATGGCTGAACACAGCCTTCAGAAAACACACAGTTTATTTAGAAACACCAAACGTAACCGTGTGATGTGAAAGGCTGAGACGGGAACACACAAGCGAAAGGCTGAAAGTCCTGAAGTGGGAAGAGGGAAGAAAGGACAAGAATATATTATTTACTTTGAATACAAAAGAGGAGAGGAAGAGAATACAGTGCACCTCTTTAAAATGTCTACACACCTGGTTAGTCTGAATATCTGTTGATCCATTACTTCTGGACTTGTAATTGCTTCTGAGGTTGCCTAAAAACCACCATGGAAGACCAGCTACATCCCATTCCTCAAACACTAGGTCCAGTTTAGGCTTCTTGCTTTTAGAGAGGTTTTCTATTAAGTCTTTGTCTGTAAGAGCCAAGTAGAATCTAAGTCATGCCACACCTAAATTATTTGAGAGACTAGCAGAGAAAAATCTGGCCCCATCCAATTTTAGAAATCTTTCTTGCTCCATTTTACAGCCAGAGTTACAGCTAGCAGCTCTGGTATTTATATGAGAGTACTGCAATGCTAGATATGCAGCACATCTGTATTGCTGTATCTAGCCAAGTGAACCTGGCAGAATAGTCACTGCACAGCCATTAGAGGTCAGAGAAACATCACTATGTTCCCAGTGTCTCTATAACTGTACAGATTCTCTTTAGCATTGCCTTACTAAGACCCAACACACAAATTAGTACACTTCTTTCAGAGCTCTACCCAAATCAACATTGAGTAAATTTCCAGAGTAACTTAGGATGTAGAAGAACTGTTTTGAATTTGGTCCAAATTTCCAGTGACTGGAATCCCTGGATTCCAAAAGCAGGCTCAAAACAGAAAGCAGGAACATAAGAATCTGTCCTCTGTAATTCCTTGCCTCAGCTTTCTTCTTTGTTTTAGCCCAGGAAGTTTAATCCATGATCCTAAATGCAGAGGTCTGAATGTCAAGATAACCTTCAATCCATCTCTCTTCAATGCCAAGAGTTTCAAAGGCACAGACAAGGACTGTTTCTATCTGCTTTGTATCTGCAGCYGGGAAAATTATCTAGTGTCCTCACTTGATCTGGATATAACCACACTTGCAAAGAAGATCTGGTTTTACATATTAAGTTCCTCAATATGAGAATGGATGTGAGAGGAGAAAGTGGAAAAACAGGAGTTGTTTCCGTAACATCAGAAATCCGTATCAGTGAACTACCAAGAAATCCCCAGGTACTAAAACAAAGGAAATGTCTAAATATGAAGGAGCTGTATTATTCTTAAGCTGGATAGAAAATATACACCATTGTTATTCAGTTTCTTGACTGAAGTAACGGTTTGCAAGTAATGACTGCAGACAGCTCAGTATGTGTTCTATGTAATCAGACGAAAGAGTCCTTTGGGAAGATAAATAGATACAGGTATAATTTCAGCATTTAAAATACCCTTCAGCAAGGTCTGTAAAATTTTTGGTGGCACTGTTTAGTGATAGATGCGCTTTTTGGCTTAATCTGCTGTTTTACTCAAAGTGTTGTTTATTTATGAGGCCAAATATCCAAGCCAGAAAACGCGTCCATCATAAAATACCTTTTGCAGACATTTGCGATTCTCTAAATCTTTGCCATAAAATGATGACATTTAAAGACTGCTTTCCACAATAGGTTTATTAATCTCCCAACACCCTCCTGCAGCAGTTTCCTGATGCAGAGCTCAGCGTGTCACACTGGAGAATGGGCAGAACAACTCATATACATTGTATTATGGGGGGATAAGGGGCACTCACCTTCATAATTTCCACATTTGTGCTCTGAGGTAGACAAAGCAGAAGCATTGCTTTCACCCTCCATTACACCAGTGTCTGAACCYTCCTGTGTGCTAAACTGCATGAAGGAAGGAAAATGCAGATGTTAGTCCATCAGAGCTTACAGGGACAAGGGGATGTAGCACTTCCATTCTGAGTCACCAGCAGCAGTATAACACCAAGAAGGTACACACAGGAATAAAGCTTACTGAACAAAAACTACACGCTATAACCCTTTAAAGTGGCTGCAATGCATCTGTTATCAGCACACACAATATACTTTCAACCCAGGAAAAATCTTAAGATTGGCAAAAGTCCAAAGTTGCCATCTTTAACGCAGTAACACTACGATCTTCATGACTCCCTGGCCCCCAGTGTCAACACACATCTCCCAGATCGGACTACCTTAACCCCAAAATATATCTGAAACAAGTCAGAATGTGCTAAGATTTTTCCTAGGTTTCAGATTCTGCCTGAAAGCTTTTGAAACAATCCTACTGAACACACAACCTGTTTACACTTTTAGAAAGTTTAATTATTTGGCAATTCTTATTTAGAGGAGGGAAGAAAGAGGAGGAAAGACATAAATACAGAGCACGCTGGAGGAACTGAGGACTAGAAGTGCTACACCCCAGAGAAACGCGCTCAGAGACTGGTACTCTGTTATGAAGAGAACAGAGAAGGGTCACTCTGTCCCTGCTCTGTGGACTCCAAGAACTTTTCAGGAAGGTGAGGACCTGGTAGCCAAGCAGCAAAAAGTTCTCGTAGTCCACCATGCACAGGTACAGAGAAGGGGCACTCTGTACAACAAAAGAAACCACCAGGCAGTGGGTTTACCTTCGGWTGGTCTTGGCTTGGCTTATCGATGCTCTGTTCCTTTGCGAGATTCTGTGCAGCATCTAGATGGCAGGTAAAACAAGAGAAAAAACCTTCCCTGGTAATAACCATTCTCACAACACAGAAGGCCTTCAGCAAGCAACCAACGAGCCAGGCTTGGCAGACTGCTAGGTAACCCTTTGAGAGAAACCAGAATCTTTTCTTCCTTAGGGAACTGGTCATTTCCTAYATATGCATTACTCCAGTATTCCCTTGGTTTTGCCAGGTATGTATGGAGGCAATGTGCGAGGGAATATAGAGTCTGTGCCTACTGAGAGACAAAGGTTGGTGAAATTTCACAGCATGTAAGAACCTTCTGCCCAATATGAAAAAAAAACAAAAAAACAAAAACTTCTTTTTCCTACAGTCTGTCCTCCCATTGTAAGCTCTAGGTCCCTTAAACAAGTTTGCATGAGGACAGGAAAGCCAGAGCAATAGCAGAGGGTGAGGACTCTCAATTGAAGGCTGTATCAGATCAGTGCTGAGGAAGGTGAATACAGAAGAGTAAGATTTTTATAAGAATCTGAGGACATTGACTTTTTCAGCATATGCAGAGACAGGAAAAATGTCATTTTTAAAGAAGGTGGGTATGAAGAACAAAAACTAGATTAAAGAAAATTCCATGTACAGCAGGTTCTTTCCTGGGTAACAATTTAATCCAGAAAATTATGCTGGCCTCAAGGGTTAATTAAAGGCCAACCTAACTAGCAAGAACAATCAAATGAATATAAATATTTCTACACAATGAGAGCTGCATTTAGGAAGTACGAATAGAAGGACTTGCTAGAGAACAAGACGTAAGGATGGCTTCTGCTTGCTCCCCTTTCAATTTGGCAGCAGAATTCCCACCAAATACCAGAGAGACATGCATACTCTGATTCACGTCATGAATCATGGCATGATATGAAGACATTGAAGACTGCTGCTATAGGAAGAGAAGTGGACCATAACTGGTCCATAAAATGGATCAAAAAACAGGACCATGAAATGACATGGCTGAATCCTGTATACTTTTCCATTCATGCATTATGGCTGAACTCCATATTCTTTGCCATCCACGCATCAGTTTCACTTTCCTTTTTCCCTTCCATCACCAACAGCTGTACAGATATTTGATGTCTGAAGCAAAACAGAAGCAAACAGGCTCAACCACAATTGCTTTGGCTCTGCAGTGGCATTAGAAGAGGTATAGACTTGCCTTTTTGATATTTTATAAATACTGCACACTAGTCCTACACTGTGTGACAATACGCTCCACTTACTGGAGAAGTGTTCCTGCAATATATATTAGGAACTGAATACAAAATGTCCTTAAAGTGAGGTATCCCTAAACACATCTCATATGATTCATACTTACAGTAAAAGCTAGACAACTAAGGATACCATCTGATAAAGAGTACTATGTAAGAGCTTAGTCTGTATTATCAAGATGTTATSCAGTCAATTTTCTTTCTACAAGTGTACTTTAAAGAACTGGTCAAGATAATCTGCAAAATGACATGCTGATAGGCCTTGATTTGGCTAGTGAATACAAGTGGCTGTTAAGAACACAATAGTCTCTCTAAGGCCTGTGATACTTCTTGTTATTCCTATGTTGAGATGAAGGAAAAATAATACCTTGAGTCTTCCTTCCTATGTACTTGTCAAAGGCCTGGTCTGCCAAGCTTGCTTCGTTTTGTAGTCACACACACATACACACATGCAGGCATGTTGGTATAACTCAATGGTCAGCTCACTAAATGAACCTTATTTCCTTTGGCAGATTTACGCCATGACCAGACCATACATGCACACACAGCCACATGTACACATAGCCATATGCACACACCAAGCAGAAGGGAAAAGGGCAGCAGAGGAGAGATCACTTCCCTGGGATCCTTTGCTCTCCACATACACCACCTATAGGTAAGAGGCTAGGGAATCACCAGCAAGGGAAAGAGCACTCACGCAAGTGTTTAGACAAGAAGCTGCTTAGGAAGGTTCTTCTATACAAACAGCAAAAAGAAGTGACCTCAGAGGCATGAACATATGAAGACATGTGGATCACAGCAGGGGACTATTGTGTTTAGGACCCCATTTTCTCCAAYAGTTTCTAAATTGGCACAAGCTTTTCTGCACTAGTGCAAAAATAGACTAAGTCCTTCTGAAAAACTAAGCCCATATTTTCTGCTTAGAGACCTTGCAAGCATGATGCAAGACTTTTTCTCAGTGCATCTCACTCATGACTTGCACTTTCATCAGAAGTTCTTTTTCACATAAAGATTGCCAGATGTACAATAGTAAATGGCTGCAAGGAAGTCATCAGCTGAGATTAAGTTAAGAATGCACTTTAATTTATGACTGAAGGACTTTTGATGTAAATGGATATGGTAACTTCTCCCATAAGCTGAGACAGTAACCTTTAAGGGTTTAAGGATTTGGTTAAACTGCAGAACTTTTTGGCTTTTTGACTTGCTAGGGTTTTCAGCACTCTACATTCAGGCTCAAGAACATGAAAGCACAAAATGAGGTAAGAGAGGGAAGTCACAGCATGCTATGAAACTGAAAACGATGGAGACACTGGTAATAATTTGGAGGGATCCTTCAGCCAAGTTGGTTTGCACATCCGCAGTATTTAGCCCTGTCTGTGTGCTTCCAGACAGAGTCTGTCTGCTGCTCTGAGGTTTGGTCATTGGTTGTGGGCAGCCATGTTACTCAGACAGCTAACTGATTTCAAATCACAGCTACTGATGGTAGAGACACACAAAAGACRCATACTCAAGAGATTCTCTCACCAAAGCCTTCATTAGCAGTTTGTTCCAACTTCAGAAACATTTTTCTTTTTTGAATGTTGTTACTTACCCAAGTTACATCAACACTGTACTGAATATACTTGCCCATACTGTGACAAACCTACCTGCCATAGCAGCAGAAGTCAGGTTCCGTTTCAGCATGTCATAGACTGGGCTACAGGAGAGAAGAAGACACGGAGTTTATTCACAATAACAATCAGTACTACCATTTTAAACTACAGACACGAATTCTCATTTATTATTCAAAAAGATGCTGGAAACTGCAATGGATTGTCTGCCTCTCCTAAATTCTTGCTATAGAGGAGTCTACTTCAGAACATGACTGAAGGATGCAAATTTTAACATGAATCTGAGATCAAGAGGCTGAGAAGGTGCAGAAATAAAAGGAGGAAAAGATGTAACCTCAGGCAGCTCACAGCCTGGATTGCTCTTCAAAACACAGTTTGTTAAATGGCATTCCAGAACACTAGCAGTAAGCCACTGAGCTGGGTATCTGGCATTCACGGAGTTTTCTGCTACAATGAACAGGAACAGTATCACCAAGGGTCTCCTGATTCAGCAATTTCTGTAATGCAACATAYGTTAAAGGCCACTTTCTCCTACCTTGGATCTTTTACAGAGAAGCTCTCCAGTCCCAGCAGTTCTCCCAGTTGATCTCCTCCACAATAGACCATGTGTTGCTGCCTTTTATCATATAGCTGCCTCACCATTATATACTGTCCTAGGTAATGCATAACCTGTGGATACATAGCATACCTTTAGTCATATGTGAAAGTGAAATCAAATCCCCAAAGGCCCTGGAAATTTGCTTTGGTTTATGGTACTTGCCTCTCACTGCCCTATGCAGTGTCAGTCAAGTAGTATGTACTTACTCGTCATTTCTGTCATGCATTTGTACGTCCCAAACAAGGGAGAGTTATGCTTCACCATATGCTTTAAGATTTGTAATTATTAACCCTTGACAGAAGGAAAAACTGTGTCAAAGACAGATAATTAGAAGTGTCTTTTCTAGCCCACATTAAAACAGAACATGACAATGGTAAGGACACTCTTATCTGGGCAATCTCCCTCTCAGCAACATGGAAAGCAAGTGGTGGAACTGTGGCTCAGTGAGAGCACCAGACAGGAGCCTGCCACTCTTCCAAATGCCTTTGGAAGAACTATTTGAAGCAGTGCAGCACAGCCAAGACACAGATAGTGCAGAACACCCTGCAAGGACCACAGCAGGTTGTTGGTTGTGTTCTCCCTTTGAAACACGAGGAAGAACAGTATTACATCTTGGAGTAAAGATCAGAAGGAAATGGTGTGATGGGGAGGGAGAAGGTATCACCAACTGAAAGGATAAGCTATTACTGAAGGATGACCACAACTATAGTGCTGGCCCTGAGAAGACAACTTGCTTGACAGATCACAAAGAAGCATGGAGAGAAAACATGCTCTGAGAGCTACCAGACACTGCCAGCCACAGTAAGAAATCTAGAGTATCAGAGGGAAAAGCAGTATGTGTTAAGCAAAACATAAGCAAAGTTCCACCCCTGATTAGCCATCAAAGCGACCCTCCTGAACATCAGTAAATGCAAGCAACAGGTTGCTAGTAGTACTCCATTCCTCGCAGAGAAATTGACTTAATTGAGTTAAAATGTTAATCTACATGAGTAACCTGCATTTAATACTCAACTCTCCCCATTTAAACCATTCAATTTGTTTTACAAAGATTTTTAGAAGCTAAGTAAGTTATTTAAATGCATAAGTGTTTGACACATTCACAATGAAAAAGCAYTGCATTTAATCCTTTGTAGGCAGAATACTCCTGTAAATCACAGTTATTTTTTTTAACCTTGTACACACACTGTATTTTTATCTTAAAATAAATGAATTCAGAGTCTCTTAGGTTTAGCTGACAAGCCATTTCRAAGGCAACTTAAGGGAAAAATATCAACTAGAATCAAATTTTCAAGGGCTGAGTAGACAGTAAGACAACAAAATCTCCCGCATTCTCTCCAGTGTGAGCCTATTCTACTTCACCTTTCTCTAATGTAGTTTCTGATTTTCCAAAATAAATAATTTTCTTTAGTATTTCACACTCCTATCCCAATTCCTTCAGAGGCTCTCAATGCAATTTAAGATCAATAGAATCACAACAGCCCCATGGGTAATGTACCCTATTTTACCCTATTTATAGGGCTTTGAAATACAGAAAAATCAAGAGTCAGCCTAATTCCTCCCCCACAAAGAATCATCTGCTAAACAACCAGGGACAGGCTGAGTTTCAGTGCCTAGAAACGAAGCTCACCTCCTTCAATGTGAAGGTTTCACCTTGTGCACCTGCAGCCTGCAGAATCTTCAGAAGCGGCAGTTTGGGTCGCATCTAAAATGCAAAGTACAGAGTTTTGTTTGAATTAAGCAGTGCCCTTCYATGTCACCCTGGCATCTGTGGCTCCATATCGTAGCTAGTAAGCCTGAGTTGCTTGATGCACATTCAACTGTCACACTAAGCACTGAGCAGACAACTATAGTATGAGTGGGAGGCCATGGAATATTGCTTGCCTTAGGCTAGCTTCCTGAAGGCTAGTATTCTTTTACAAATAATCTGCATGGACAAATGCTTAAAAAAGAAGTTGGAAGGACTGAAAATCAACACAATTACTCTGACTAACCTGCAAGACAAAAAAAGCCGGGAACATGGGCAATCAGCTCTAAATGCTTTAATCACTCACACTGTCCCATTAACTTTGATGTCATTCATCATATGAGGGAAGGTTGAAAACGCAGACCTTTAGTATGGAGTCCTAGGCAGCAACTAACCAAATGTAGCAAGGATGCTGTATTCACATCAGAACTTCAATAACAGGCAGGCATGAATTTCCTCAATTAGTGCGGTGAATAATCTGCTCTGTACAAACTTAGGGAGTATGTATTTGTTAGGATTCGTGAATAGACATATAATAATAAGACAGCATTAAACACAAGTCGTGGTTAATTAACAAGGATCGGAACCTGTATTTTCTGTGGATCTCAGTCATCAAAACAAATCTTTATTATACGAAACATAAAGCATCATGGGGAAGATGCAAGTGCACCACAGCCCCCTTAGGTTTCACCCACACACCCAAGCAAACTGAGCCTAGACAGATGATGCTATATAAAACAGCAGCAAGTTTTAAACAGCTATTCCCCCACRCCCCACCTCCTTTATTCCTAGGACAGTGTCACCCCATGAACTCGTGCTTTGTGTTCCTGAAAGTCAGAAAGCCTTCACTGTTCTGCCAGGAAGCTGTATGCTATACAACTGCATACAAATACTGTATACTGATGTAAATGTTTCCCACAGTGAATCTCTTCCTCTGTTGTCCTCCTCTGTCTGTCAAAAGCTAATACAGCAAGATACTTTAATCAGTCACATGACAAGAAGTCCAACACTCAGCATATGATGTTTGTTAGTTTCCCCTAGACTTTGACAGGCTTCTGCTCTCAAAGCACGTAATACTTGCTTTCASCTGCAAAGGCCTTCACCTGTCAGTTTTTGGTGGGTTCAGCTGCRTCTCATAAACACCCCTCCTCCCTGCCTATATAAATGCAATTGAAATACTCCCTTYCTTCTCAAGGAGTGAGTCTGCTTAGAGCTCTTACAGCAGCTCCTCAACATGCACCTCTAGCAGCAGCTGCCTTATTTTTCCTGCATAAGGTAAGGCAAGAGGGTTTTGGTTGGGTGTCACTGCTGTTGTTTGTCCCTCAGCTATCAGAGGGTATCTTGACAAGGTATTCATTTTGTGTTTGTGAGCACTATAAACAATTCATCTCCTCTGAATTTATCTATTGTTTTCTTATTGTTATGGCTGGTAGGCGTGTTTTCAAGCTCAAACAGAGCTAATGCTTAGCCACAAGCCTGTTTCTCAAGAACAGCTATTCTACCAGGAAAAAAAACTGAGCACAATTCAGCTAAATACTTCCATCAGTATGTGGATATTTAACACAATAAAAACATATATTTGCATGTATTTGTTTCTCTAATAACCACTCTCAAAAGGACTTTGAAATAGATTCTCAYACATCTTATTCTGAGTGAAGAAGTAATCTAGTTAACCTGATCATTTTAAATGAGCCCTTAGCCACTAAAACAGCCAAAATGGAAGAGCTGGTTTAATCACCCTGCCTAGGATACCAAGTGCTGACAATCAATGTTTTAGTACTAGTATCAGAGCCTGGTTATCCATAACTTATTCAAGCAAAGTGAAYTGAATAAACAAGCATCCAAACTTTTCACAGGACTTAAATTTCCCRACTTCTAAATTAACCTCAGATGGGAAGCTCTCTGAACTTCTCAGCAGCTTATCTCCCCTCCTGCTGCTTCCTTCCATATTATGCTTATATATATATATATATATGTCTTAATGAAGCAACTCCGGAAGATGGGCTGCCAGTCTTGAAGAAACCTGCCTGACTTTCAGACCAGATTTCTCTAGCCATTGCTTGAGCTGCAAGCTTTTCCTCTGACTGGCTGTTAACATGTACYGTGAGCCACGTTCCTATACACTATTTACACACCAGGCTGGCCTTGGCTCTCAGCTACCGCTTACTAGRAACAGTCAATAATGGGAGCACTACATGTTCAATACTAACCCAAGCTAATGYCAGAAAAGGCATAGGGATGTGTTACTGATAACTAATTTCAAAATGAGTTTATAATGCCCCAGGGCAGCTGTCACACAGGCCYGTATTAAGGAATATGAGGAATGTTGTATGTAATACTTGAGTATGGGTCCAGTGCAAAAACATGTATTTATACAATTTCTTGTATATCTCATTTAAATTTTCTCTCTTTCYTTCCATGAAAATGTTTATTGATGGTAAAAGTTCAGATCACAGCTGTTCAAGATAAAAKCCATATGCCATCAAGTGAAATCCTTCCTACTTAGGAGAACTTTGGTTTGATGGAAGAAGTCTGACCTTTATTAAGGAACTAGAGAGAACAAAGCAATAAAGGTAAGTAGAAGATAATTACCYGGCTGACTTGTCCAAGTGTGATTCTGCAGGCATTCTCAGCTGCTGGATACTGGGTAGAGCTTGAAGATGTCATTTTGGCAGTGATTAGCTGTTTGTAGTACAAACCTAGAAATTAGAAGGTTTATTTGCCAGTTAAGCTGAGAAACCTGATCTTAAGTTTAACCACTTCCACYTAGAAGTTTCAGGAAATTGGTGTTTAAAAATAAACTGCTGAAGAAAGCRAACACTACTGTGCCTCCCCCAACCTGTCCTGATGTGCTTGTTGCTGTTCATGCTGCATCTGGCTGCTCAATGCCTGGATGAGCAGCCATGGGACAGAACAGCTGGGACAAACTGGCAGGACTCAGGCTGCTGTTGACCTTGTCACTCGGCTCATCTCYGGGAACAGTGTGGTAGACTGAGGTACTTGGGGACCTGCCAGCTGGAGGAGAATGGCCAGTCTCACTATGGCATGGTAAGCTCTTAAAATGTTGAAATTTGAGTCAGAAGGGGAAAATAAACTGAGTCACAATTAACCCCAATGGAAATCTTTATCAAAGGGGCAACCCCCTTGGGGTGCTGGCAAGGTTCTCAGCTGTGTGCCCACTGCTGATGGCAGTGATTAACACATTCCCCACCTGCTTTTCAAGAAGTTAAGACTTGCTGGAGCCTTCATCCCAAATGACTAAATGCAGGCTACAAATTAACAGTTTTAAGTGTAACTGGGTGAGCAGGTAAAAGGATCCTTTCCTGGAAAGGAACAAAGGGGAAGTCCTGAAGCTATTTCAATAGTTTCAGTATCCACCCAAAGACCACAGCTTCAAATGCAGAATGATCTGTAATGACTCATGCTCAAGGAACAATTCAGCTTAGYCTACTCACCACAAAATAGGTTCAAAAACTTGGTAATATTAAAACAGAAAAAGGACACTATAATAACTACTTATTAACATATGTAACTTCAACATGCTGGAGAAGAAAGCAAAGTCTTAACCTGCTATTCTTATACAATAATGCTTCAGCATTAAAGTCYGGATTCATGTACCAGTAAAACTGTTCTGTCTCTCTGGACCCAGCTACAGTAAAATTTCAGCATGATTCTGGTCCTACTTCTGCAGGTACTACTAAAACAAGCCATGTRACTGATGCTGTCCTTTTTGGCAAAGTTAAGGCTAGAGTAAGAGATGAACTGAAGTGACATCTTTCCTTAAATTTATGTATATAGTTGTAAACTTAAAGTTTTTGTGTGGATTCTGGAAGAGGTGCCATCTTAACCCTTTCAGTAGTTTAAAATAGATTTGAAAATCCGAAGCTGAATTTTTCAAAAGCTTTCTAGGAAGTACCTATATTTTAGAATTTTCCAGCTACAATTTTTACCATAAGCTATAAAAAAAAAGCCAATAAGATTAGTTGTACTAATACTGGCAGAAAAACAACTTACCTCTGAAGAATACAATCAAACAGGGTTTTAAGAAAACTAGAGGCAGAATATCTATAGTAGTTAGGGTAGAAAATTCAGTCATGACTAAACATCTAGTTCTAAAACTAGTTTAACTCTGACCAGTGTTAATTTGGTCAACCTCTATGCCTCTCACTGCCCTGTCTGTTAACAAGTGACAGACACTCACTTTGAGAGCCTTCTGATGTGTTTCTTATATTGGTACACTTCTTYGAAACAAGGCACTATAGGGAATAAAATCATCCCCCAAATATCAAATATCTAAATACACAGGAAAGCTTGTTTAATGCATATCAAATATTTGAGTTCAGTAATCATCTAGATCTCTTTCACTATCAATATTAGCTTGCAAGCTGCTTATAAATGCAAAAAACTTCCATGTTATCAGCRCATTAAATTTCAACTAGGACTTCTACTTTGTAATGCCATGCACACTGCAGCAGCCTGCCTACAAGAGCCTTTACACATTATGAGCCGAGCTGTACTTTGTACTAGCTGCAGACTGACTTACTGACCTTGAACAGTCCCACTTCTCTGCTGTAATGAATATTACCAGGATTGGCAAGTCTCCTTGGTTCCTCAGGCAGTCCCTTTGCTTCTGTTTAAGAGTCAGTCCTTGTGCCTAAGAGCAGCTCCTGAGTCCTGCCTCTGCTACTGGTCTCCGGGATCTGAGTCACTTTTTCAAAAAATGCTCCTGTCTGTGCTGGCAGTGGTGAGGGCTCTCTTCCTCCTCTGACTATTTTCCTAGTCGAGAAAGGGAGGCACTAAATACATCAGTTTCTGATGAGARCTTGAATTGGTGTGAAAAACAGAACAGGAGGAAGCAATGCATTGCCCCTCCACCCTGCATTCCTGAAAAGGAATCTCTGCTAGGTTGAGACAGTGAACTAAGATGTAAGCATCATTTTAACTGCTTCAGTACTAGGTTTGTTAGAGAAACAGGCAGCCAAGGCAGTGTTTTGCCTCCAGTCTGTACAAGTAACACATTTTTACTTAATATTGCAAGGCAGAACTACATTTTAAATGGAAATTAAATTTGGGATTACTGAATGCTGTCTTCCCAAGCATGTCTAGGCTGCAGATACACACAGGATTTATGGAGGCACCTACTGATCTTGTCTCAGTACAAACAAGACAAAATCTTCTATTACTACTCCTTCTAAACAGGATAGCCAGAAATGGGAATTCCTAGACTGAAGCTTCTTGCTCCATCAATTTTGTATAACTTCCCTGCAGCTGTGCTCTTGCCACTTATTTTATGGCAAATATTTTCCCCCATAACCCTGGAAGTGTCTAAACTATGGATTGCTACTGAATTTGTATTCAACTAAACAAAGCACCAGTGATCTTGGTATTCTTCSCCTCCATAGCTTTGAAATGGCACATACAAAAAAATGACACTGAAACAGACTGATGACTCGGAGGAAACCATGAATCACAAGGAAAGTCATGAAATAACTATTTCTTCCATTTGAACACTTTATATGGTCATGTGTACTACAGGAACAAGTAGCTTCCCAATTCTGTGAGTACAAGTTTACAAGGCTTAATAAATAGTTCAAAACCCCATGAAACTAGTTTTTGGTGCTTGGGGAAGGCAAGGCTTGTGGCAAAAGATCATAACAGACCAGTGTAGTTAGGAGAAGAATGCAAGCTTTTGGGTGTATAACTTTTCTTGGCATCCAGTGCCTGTAAGGTTAATTTTGAAGCTAAATTTCTAAGGTTCAGAGTTTACTTAATTTTTGTTCCTTTAAGGAAATAATGCAGTTTCTTCTGTGTGAAGTGAAAATAGTTTTGGGGAGTGCAAAATAGACACTAGTGTTCTGTTTAGTGCATCTACAGAGTCAGTAGTGGTTAACTTCAACAGTGGATTACACTTAATGTCATCAAGTCTTGTGCTCAATAAACATCCTTCTCCCTGCTTTCAAATATTGCGGAAGTTCTACAGAAAACAAACTTGCAGTCTCATGTACAATATCATGCAGAGAGAAGCCCTGGAGGGGAGGGTTTTAAGTAAGCTCTAAGCTGACAATTAGGCTGAAGCTAACTAGGTTTGTTCCCATCAGTGAGTCCCTGTGAAAGTTTATATGCCTGAACATCCTTCTGTCAAGTTATTTGTTGGCTTACTAAAACACTCTGCATAAACCACGCCTTGCTTACATCTTTTGCTCATCACTGCTTTAACAGCACTTCTGCCTTTCTCTGAGCCATAACTTCACCTGATCACATCACTATTCCCAACAAGCTCACACATGTGACTTAAGAGCTGAGATGTGTCAGCCAAGGAAACCTTCAAGTTGCTCTTTCAGTGCCACCTCCCAACAAGTGCTGCCTTTCCATGATTTTATTCCATTGGACAGTGCAAGTGTTGAGTGTTTGGGGGGGAACTGTGGCTGGGAAGTGGCATCAGGAGGAGGAATCTGGCATGTGCCTGAACTCAAAATTTGTTATCCTGTTTTCAGTTTAGTGCTCAAATTTGGTGTTTTGATATTGACTTGGTATTCAATTACAAAAAATACCCTATGCTAGGAAAAGTATCCAGAGAATAACTTTCACTACCCAGTCTTTTAATGGATTGCCCACTGCAACAAGAGGCAAGGCAGTGGTACTATTTAATATTTAGCTGAAACACTCATTTTAAAATGTTCCTTTTGGGGAAATTACTGTAGAGTAAAATTCAGAACTATTTTAAAAATCCATTTTAACAGGTCTGAATTCCACCAGTAGCTCTGTTGGTGACATGATGCATCTGCCATAAAGAATTGAGTGTGCTGCTACCCAAAGATCTCCCAGTAACACACAAATAATCCCACCTTTGATAAATGTTAGTAGCTAACAAGTACAAATGTTATGCAATGCTTTTATTGCAAAAGCAGCTAAGCAGGCAGCAAAGTAAAACTGATTGTTTCAATTAAAAATGGAACACTGGCAAATTGCCCTACAAATCTTCCAAAATCAACTGCAGCTGACAGCATATTTGTCATTGGTGATGTGTCTAAAATCCTGCAGAGTTCCACCCACTACATAAGCTATTGTTTTCATTTCTTATTTAAACACATTAAGTTGGGCTAGTCTCAGGATGCTCTTTCTAATGGCATATGTTCCTTAACATGATGTCAAATCAGTATCACTAATACATTCAAATATGAAGCAGGAAATGATTAAGATCATTAAAATATACTTCTTTCAGGTAAGTGCTATGTAATACACTGAAATGACTGTGCTAGCTGTTTGTCACAGATGTAAGCCCTCAATTTGTTTCTCTTCAGTGCTGAGCCAAGTAATTTAGCAAATATGATGAATGAAACTGAAGCAGAGAATCAACTATTTTCTTGCAGCACTGGAAGAAAAAACCCAAGAAATGCCTTTATTTTAGTCATACCTTCAGTAGAACTAGCTGTAAGTATATAATGTTTCACTAGAGATTAGTTTATTACTGAACATCTAGAGACTTTTGCTCTACTCTTTAAGAGTTGCTAAATATATAAGCATTCACTCTTTTAAGTCCTCTTGCAATGTGTGCCATGCACAGAGTCCACAGTACAGCTCCCAAGAGACAGGTACTTGGGACACTTTTACTCTTTTTGATGAGCACATTTACCACAGCCTCCTAGTGATGGTTATCTCACAGGGCAGTAACTGCCACTTGCTTGGCATGAACAGTCCACACGACTGCTTGGCATACTGCCACTCATCCTAGCAATTGTAGGAGAGCAGGAAAGGATCAAATATCAGTGCAGAAATAAATTCAAGTTCTTGTAACATTACTTGCATTTCAGTGGGCTATTTGGTATTAGCAATCTCACCCTTGCTATTCTTCCTCTTCCAAAAAAAAATTTGCATCTGTTAAACTATGCTTCCATCAAACACAACTATTCAGTATTTTTAGTGGAGCTTTTAATCTGTTCTAACCCATTGAGTTAACTGCAATTCTGCAGTACTTAGACAGTGTCATGACTGCCCTAGAAACCGGGGAATGTCTTTTAAACTTCATCTGTGTAACAACTGTGAGACATTACACATCCAATCTTCCACTAAATCCTTCTCTAAAGTATTCCTTGATGTTAATACCACACTTAGCAGAAGAGGTACTTTCAATGGCTAAACTGCACAGCTTCTAGCAGAGCTCTGCCCTGCAAAAACATAGTGGGATCTAAGCTTTAAAAATCATGGCATGAAAGATGACACACAGCCACATGGCTGAACAGTCCCAGTCATAGCTTTCCTTTGCAGTCAGGTCATACTGTGTTCATCCAGCTGTTTACATGCCATTGGAGTTACCAGTGCTCGAGACAACCACCAAGTATGCAAAGACTTGGGACAAAGTGTGCTACAGAAAAGATGCAATAATGCAGAAACACTTGTCATATTTCCTTTTATTACCAAAACAGACGGTATAGGCATCAGCTAACTGCAAACCATAAGCTGTTGGAAATAAGAGGTCCTTAAAACTATTCAGCAGAAAATGAATATAATCAGAATAATACTTAACGTTTGGAAGTATATGTTAGTTTCTGAATGCTGCTGCTAGAGCTTTGAGAATGACTCCATGCAGGTAGAGCCCTTGCTGACTTTGGAGAAGAAATAAATGAACGTCGTAGCGCTACTGCGATCAACTAACGTGATGCTACTGAGAGGAAGGCAGCGGTCGAACGGGAAGGTTTGGGTCCCGTTTTTCAGCCTTTTTCGCTCTCCAACTCCCCCCC
>NW_028185739.1:355188-358506 GCF_003343005.1 Rhea americana | reverse complement strand
GGGGGGAGGGACACGGGCCCCTACACCCCCCGAGGGCGCCTCGCCACCATCTTAGCGGGGCTGCGCGCCGCCACTTCCCCTCGCAGGCAACATGGCCGCGGGGACGCGCCCGGCCCGGCGGCGCCGCGCCACAGAGCGCGCCGGAAGCGGCGCTAGAGGGGACGCGACCCCGCGAGGGCGCCTCTGCTGCCCCCAGGCGTTGGAGGACCGCGGTGCAGGAGGCGGGCACGTGTTGCCCCCTGCAGCCCCCAAGCCCCTCTGCCCCCCACCTTGCAGCTCGGTAAATGGCTGTGCCCCCCCCCCCCCACTCCTCTCCAAGCCCCGCTGTGCACCAACCTTCCCCCCAGCCCAGTGCAAGTCCTCTCTGCACGCCCCCCCTCGCCAGCCTAGTGCATGGTCGTGCGCCCGCCCCGTGCAAGCCCCCTTTTTCTCTCCCAGCCTATTGCATGGCTGTGCCCCCCCCTCCTCCCCCCGGCACGGTACAGGGCTGTGCACCGCCCACAGCACGTACTATCCGGGGCGACGTGGTTACATTAGCGGCCGCAAGRCTGTTTTTCCGAAGCCCGGATAGCTCAGTCGGTAGAGCATCAGACTTTTAATCTGAGGGTCCAGGGTTCAAGTCCCTGTTCGGGCGGATAGTTTTTCTTTGTGATCTGTTTTTTTTTCCTCCTCTTTCTGAGGGATTTTTCCTCCTCCAAAGCTGTTTTTTAACCCCTATGAAGGGGGACTGCTCTTCCCATCCGCAGGTCCCGTCTGAGAATCCTGACAGTCCGCTCAGGGAGCAAAAAAAAAAAAAAATCCCACGGAGGGAGCATTAAGGAAACTGGGAGGACGAGAAGGAAATACAGAAGGAGTTCAAAAAGGTGAGAAAAAAAAAATCGTTCGCCCGAACAGGGACTTGAACCCTGGACCCTCAGATTAAAAGTCTGATGCTCTACCGACTGAGCTATCCGGGCTCTGGCGCAGGAGTTCCCCCGGCCTCCACCTGAACCTGCTCCGCGGGCCCCGCGCGGCGTTCGCACCCCGCTCCCGCCGCCAGCCCCGCGCTGGGGATTCCTCTTCCCTGCCCCGCCGCCGCTTCACATTTGTCCCTTGGCAGCCGCATACAAAGCTTTTGAGCTAGCTTTTTTGCTTTCTTTCTTTCTTCTTTTTTTTCTTCCCAGCTGTAGCTTGAGGGAGATCTTCAGGGAAGGAGCCCGCCCTGCTCGGAAACAGCCCCCGTGCAGGCTCGGGCAGGAGCTGAGCGAAGGACCAGCTGCCTCTGTGGGTGTCTTCGAGTTCTTGAAGGTGCAGGGTGACAGTATGGACTCGTTGGCATTTTGTCCCCAAAACACAGGGGACGGACCTGTCCCATCCCAAGATGCATGCACCTCCTGGCRAAGCGGCGTAGGCTGGCCTTTTCCCACTGCTGCTCGTTCTTCCCATGTCGATGGCAACGACAACGTTCATCGGGGCCCCCAACGCTCAGCATTGCTGATTAACCCCACRTTTATTGCGTATCTTGAAATACACATGACATAATGCAGGCTGATGCTGGATGTTGTTCTTAACGTAGACTCAACATAGGCTGCAGGAACCCAGCTTCCCACCCCATGCCTTTGCCCAGCCCRAAAGAAGTTCCACGGAAGGAAAGAGGTTGTCTCCCAATGCAGCCTAGGTATCCGTGTCTGAAGGGGCACCGGAGGGGCTGGGACATGGAGCATGCTTTGGCTATGAGGATGAGAAAGCAGCATGGGAACAAGCTGCTCAAAGAAGTGGGTGCAGGGGTGCAGGAGGAGAGGCCATGCCACAYGTCTCAGTACAAGCAGATGAGTGTTAGGGGTATATTCACCCTCTGCCCAGGGAAAGAAACTGAGAGCTGGGGGCTGGTGGAGAGCAGGGCAGGGGGAAATTGGGCACAGGGCTGATGCACTGGGAAGGATGAGACCGAGCTTCTGGCTGGGTCCCGCCGTGCAATGGGTAACGTTTTCCATCAGAGGGCGGATGCCGCCCGCGTGGTTTTGCAGGCAGACAGCACAGCGGCCAGAGCCATTTTTTCTGTAAAGGCCTTCTGCACAGGCGTGCAAAGCTGCGCCTGGAGCACCCTGCCCCCGCGAGCCCCCATCGCCCCTCCTGTGCAGGAGGAAGGTCTCACGCCCGGGGCCGACCCCCCCACGAGAGCCTGGTGCGGGTGGCGATGGGGCGCTGGCCCCGGGGGACAACGCATGCTGGCGGGATGGGGGCCACGGCGTGCTCAGCCCCGAGCGGCACCTGCTCCACCTGGCYCTGCACCAGCAGGGGAGATGTTTGGAGAACCGAGTGCTGATTTTAGGCACTGCAGTTGTTYGGAAACGTGGCTGGGCGCTTGCTATCTCAGTTCCTAGGAGTGTCCACCGCCGCACCTGTAATCACCGGAGACACAAGGACCCGGCTGCTACCAGCGATAACCTGCAGTAACTGCTTACATCCAGGGATGTCCAGGGGCTCCAGAGTGGGCAAATGCAGCAGCAAACTCCATCCTCCAGCCTCCTTAGAAAAACAGGAAGGTTGGAATAATGTGTCAACACAACCAAAACCACCTGGCCCAGCCACCGGCGGGGCCGAGCCGTGTCCTCGGCCGGCTGGAGACAGGCCAGGGCTGTAAATGCGCCACCCTGGGAAAGGCTCCGGGGGAGTTAATGCAGGGAAGAARCCCCAGCCATGGGGCAACGCCTGCCTCGCGGCGATGCCTGGGAAGGAYGTAACGAAGCAGGCACCGTCCTGCACTCTGGACAGCTCGGAGAGGGGCCAGTGGCCTCCCCGCAGCCGTGCCAGCGGGGCTGGCAGCTCMCAAGCACGGCTCTGGGCAGCGCCAGGGCTGCGGAGGAGAATATTACCCTCATCTGTGAGAGCCTGGCAGGGACAGCTGCCTGGAAAAACAAATTACGGCTATTGCTGCGATCGCTCCCAGCACATCTGCTCGTGACGCCAGTGGCTTCTCCAGCACCATGTGGGTCCCTGCCCACCCCAGGGCCGGTGGCCATGGCAGGCGGGGAGCCGGGGGGCTCCTGACCCCCTCACCACCCTGAGGACCCACAAAGGCCCCCACGGGGTGTCAGAGCATCCCGAGGGGACGTGAGAGGAGGACCTGCATCCTCGACCCCCCCCCCCGCCACCCCCCGCGGGAAGCAGGGTGCTGAGGGGGAGTCGGGAGCCAGCAGCTGCCCCTGCAGAGGGGGGGAGGCGCAGGGGGGAGCAGGAGCCCCGAGAGCTCCGCCGGGGACCCTGTGAGCGGGGCGGCACGGCTCGTCCCCGCGCCACCGCGGGGGTGCTGGGGGGAGACGGGCGGGATGGGGGACC
>NW_028185739.1:348253-353428 GCF_003343005.1 Rhea americana | reverse complement strand
GGTAGGTGGATCGGCCCCGCAGAAGGGGGCTGAGCGACGCACGAGCCGGTCCCCGAGGYGGGCTGCTCCGGGGCTGGCGTGCGGTGCCGCGGTGAGCTGCCAGCCCCTCTTGCACCCGCCGGGGCTGGCGAGGTGGGTGCAAAGTAGAGCTGCCGCTGGGCGCCCTGCCGGTGCGGCTGCGGGAGCACCTGGGCGAGGGCGAGCCCCCGAGCCCGCGGCAGCAGGGAATGGCTCTGCCAGCACAAGGCACGGCAAATTCGGCTGCGGTCGCAGCAGCGGCATCCGGGCCGTCGCGTCCGACACGTTGGGTCAGCGGTGGCGCGGCGAGGGCTGGCRTCGGCGAGCCCGTCGCGGCTCTCTGCTCCGCGTGGGACTCTGCTGTTGGGGCGGCAGTGCCGGTGCAGCGCCCGTTGCTAAGGCCGGGAGCTGTTGCATTGCCGTGGTTTCTGTTGCTAGGCTCTGTCTGAGTGTACGCAGGGGTTAAACCCGTCGCTGCCGGGAAGAGCGTCGCGCAGGAACGCTGCCAGCCGGCCCACGTGCGACTGCMCGCGCGGACACGCAGACCGCCCCGGAGACGGTCGTTCGGCATCGTGCACTTGCAGCCAGGTGGAAGCCGAGATTTGCATGAGAGACGAGAGTCAGAGCCGCTGCGTGGGGTAGAGCCCGACCGCAAGCGTCCCCCGGGGAAGCTCAGTCTCGAGGAGACCTGGGCCGGGACGCGGGTGCAGAGCGGCGGAGGAAGGAGGGTTGAGTAATTTAGAAACTCCGAGCTCAGGTGTGCCCCAGGGCCGGGGGTGGGAGCAGGCGCGGGGTATTTCCCCCCCTGTCTCCGGAGCGAGCAGCCGACCGACCGACCGGGAAGCCCCGGGGCAGGAAGCAGCTGGGGGGGGGAGGCGGTTTGCAGCGAGGCGCCGTCCTTCCCGGCTCCCCCCTCGCCTCGCCGCTGGCCGCGCAGGCACGGGGCCGGTTTGACGCCCGCTGCGCGGCCGGGCGTGCGGCTGCGGCACCTCGCTGCCGGGGCGGGCGACGACGGGTCGTCGTCCGCCGCGCTCCCCGCCGGGCCCCGCTGCCTCCTGCCCCGCGGTCCTGCCGGCGGGGCCCCGCGTCCCCTCCGCTGTCCCCGTCCGGCGCGGACCCCGCTCCGACGAGGGGCGGCCGCTCTGCGGGGCTGCTYGCTCTGCAAAGCTCCCTTCGTCGGCTGCCCGGAGCGAGGGCTTTCCCGTCCCAAACCTGACCCATCTTCCCGGGGCAGGATTTCCTCCCGAGGGTGGAAATGCGTAGAAAAACGGCTGCAGAGCCTTTGGCTTCAGCAAGCAGCACATCCTGCCTGCTCCAGAGAGCCGGGACTGGGCTGGACTCTGCTATTAATAGGAAACATATTGGCTTAAAGAGGAAGAAACTCCTAATGCTCTAAGGCAACAGGTTGGGAGCGAACGACGCTGTTGCTGTTTGTTTTCAAGGTGTTTGCTCAGCTCGGTGCACGCAGCGCGGTGCAGGGTGATAGGCGGATAGTGCAGTTTATTGCCCTTAACTGACCGGCTTAATCCTGCATGGCGCTGAGCTGCCGCAACTGCGGGCGCTCCCGGGAGGTCAGGCGGGGGCTGCGGGTCTCCAGGTTACAGTGGGCTCTGGAAACGTGCTCCAGCGCGCGGGGCAGAGCTCTGCCGGGTGCCCCGAGAGCCCCGGAGGAGGCGAGGGCGACCCGGAGCGCAGCTCCCCTCGGGGGGTTCAGGGCRGCTCCTCGGCGCGGGAAAACGCCGGGGCGGCGTGGGAAAATGCCGAGAAACGCTGCCAAAAGACGGGCTTCGGATGCTGGGGGGGGAGCAGGGAGAGGGAGAGGCCTCAAACCAGCCTCGAAAAGTGGAGCCGGCTCCCCGCAGGAGAGAGAAATGGGTTTTGGTGAGAACAGCAAAGTTTTCCGCAGAGCTCCCCGGGGAGCCCTGGGTGTGGGGGAGCGGGGCTGGGGCTGGGGTCTGGGGCTGAGCAGCCCTCGGGGCTGCTCGTCCCTTCCCTGCGCTCTGCTCTGTTCAGGCCGGTCTCCGCTTCTCTTCTGCAATGGAAACCTTCTCTCCTCCTCCTCCTCCTCCTCCTCCTCCTCCTCCTCCTGCTCCTGCTCCATCGAGGCTCTGCCGGCGCGTCCCCTTGCTGGGCTGACGGTGTGGCCTTGCTGCGCGCCTGCGGCGGCTCCTTCCTCGAAAGTTTTGATTGCAAAATACTGATTTATTCGGGCCCTGCTGGAGGGCAGTCGCGGCTGCGGGTCGGCCGGGGCTGCAGCCGAGGGCCGGGCGCGAGCCGGCTCCTCTCCCGCGCCGGCGCCTCCCTGCCCGTGGCCCTCCCCGTCCCGCGGCGCTGATCCGGGTTTCTGGCTCTGCCCTGGGCGCTTCTCTGGCCTTGGGCACGTYGCTTGATCTGTCGTGTTTGGCTTTTTTTGGAGAGGGAGCGAGCGGAGCCGCCGAAGGTGTCCGTCGGGACCAAACCCGGCGCGGAAGCGTTTCGTTCTCGCTGCAAGGGCTTCCGGAGCTCCAACTTCACTGGTTTCGGTTCCACGAGGGGCGTTTGGGCAGCGCCAAGCGTGGCGTCAGAAACGAAGCATTTTGCTTTGGGGTTTCATTTTCAAATAACCTATGAGACCAAATTCACTTTTTGGAGCTCGGGTTTCAAACCGGGGTGAAACCCGGAGTTCCGGCCGCGTTGAAATGCAGCCTCGGGACCGACGCCGAGAGTTTTTGCCGGTCCTTGCATCGCACAGGCGGTGTTAGAGGCCTGGTTAACCTCCCGCCTGGGAGCGGGAGAGGCGAACGAGGAGCAGAGCCAGGGCGAGCTGGGTTCCCGCGCTGCCCCCTGCAGCGGTCCGCCGCCGGCTCCCGCTCMCGGGCGGTGCTCCCCGGGCTTGCCTTGCCTCCTTGCCCTCCCGTGCTCCGTGTCTTCCCAGATGCTCCAGACATTTCTATCTGCCTCCGAAAGCAGCTGCCTGGGAGGGGGAAGGGTCCGGCTGGCCGATCCGCTCCGCTCCGCAATCGGGGGACGCTCGCTTTCGGACCTGGGCGCTGCCGGCCGAGCCGCGCGCTGAAGCAGCGCTAAGCGAGCGCGGGGAAGGGTTTCGCCGGACGGTGGGACACCGAGCGCTCGCTGAACGGGTCTCCTGGGGCTGACGTGACCGCGGCAGGCGCCAGGAAATTTAAAGTCAGAAAAAATATTCCTATACTATTAGCGGCATTATTTCAAGGAGGAAAAACACAGTCGTCTCTGCTCCTCTGGAATTTGCATCCAGCCTCCTCGGCTCCCGGGCTGAGACCTCGCCCGCCAAATTTCAGTCCTATGTAATTTTTTTTTTCTTTTTTAATAGGCTGCCGGATGGGGAGAGGTGCGCGGCGGGGAAGCGTGGCCGGCCGGCCGCTGCGGCGCACGCGGAGGCCCGCGGGGATGGGGCGCAGCGGGGCGTCCGTCCGCCCCGGCCTTTCGGGGAGGTCTGGAGCGAGCCGGGCGGGAGCGTTTCCGCGTTCGGCGTGTCCGCGTTCGGCGTGTCCGCGGGACGCGGGCGCTGCTCCTGGGGACGGGAAAGCGTCGGCGGCTTTGTCAGCTGCAAAAGTCGGTTTGGTTTTATTGCTTTGGGGTTAGAAGCAGCTTCTCTTTGTTGAGCTTCCAGGAGCCCGGGACTGCCAGCTTTTGGGATTTCTATTTTTCTGGGAAAAGCCCATGGCTGTCAGCAGGGGCAGAAATGCTGGGGGAAGGGAACATTTCCAGCCTCCTCCAGGAGTCATTTTTCCCTGTTTGGAAGAACMAAAAAAAGCAGGTTTAGCGAGGGGTCTGTTGGCCGGCGGCAGCGGGTGCAGCGAGTTTGGCAGGTCTCAGCGCGGAAGGGCGAGCGGGGGGGGGGGGAGGAGAGGCGGCAGCTCCCGCCCGGCCCCGGCGTGGCATGGGGGGGGGGTCGTTCCTCCCCGGCTTGCCGGTTTTCTGCGCTCCCGCAGCTGGCTGCCCCGCTTTGCTCGCTGCCGCTAATCCCGGCCTGGCCGAGTTTCGCTGCGCAGCGGCAGCGCTGCAGCTTTATCGCCCCGGCCGCGCGCCCGGGATGCCAGGGGGACCGCGGGGCCGCGCGTTCGGGGAGGAGGCGCGCTCGCAGCGGGCCAAGCGCAGCTTCTCGYGGTCGCGGGGAAGGGCGCTTGCACCCTTTCGCCTTGAATCAGAGCATYGGTTTTGCGGCAGGAGCTGCAGCGCCGATCCATCCCTCTCCTTTCCAGCCCCGGACGGAGCTGAAGACACTCAGCTGCCTCTCGGCTCGGTGCCGAGCATCTCCGGAGGCTTTGGATTCACTCCCTTCTCCTGTTTAACATCCACTTAGTTATTTATTTTGCTAGGAAGGGAAGAGGAGGTGAAGGAGCCCTGCTTGGAGAGCGTGCGGCTGGCCCGGCGCGGCGGCGCTGGCCCCGGGCAGCGGTCCAGGGCGCGCGGCGCTGCGGCCGCTGCGGCCGGGACGCTTTGGGCGGGTGCCAGGAAGGTGGTTTCAAATCCATCTTCTCCTCCCGGCTGCTCTGCCGAGGAAGGAGCCGTGCTCGGCGGCGCGGGGAGCTCGCCGGGTCTCGGCTGCGACGGCTGAGACCTTCAGCCCCGTGCAGCCAGGCTGCGGGTCGAGCCAGCCGCAGGCGCGGGTGCCGTCCCCGCCGCCCTCCCCGTCCCACCTCGTCCTCGGGGAAATCCGCCGGGCGCCGGCGAAGCGCCCCGGCAGCTGCTGCGGGTGCTTTCCCGGGGGCGCGGGGCCCTGCCGGGCGCCTCCGGGCAGATTTATTGCAGCCCGCGAGCGCTTCGCCTTGCCCCACGCTTAACCCTTCGCCGTGCGCTCCTCCTAGGTGGCCGGCGCGCAGCATGCCTTTCTCCTGAGCCCTGAGCCGAGGAGGAGGAGGAGGAGGAGGAGCAGGCCTTCGTCCCGGAGCGATGTCTGCCACCCGCGGCAATGGGGAGCACTGGCAGTCCCTGGAGTCGGTGGGCATCAGCCGCAAGGAGCTGGCGCTGGCCGAAGCGCTGCAGATGGAGTACGACGCGCTGTCCCGCCTGCGGCAGGACAAGGAGGAGAGCCGGGCCAAGCGGCCGGCCGAGCGGCCCCTCGCCCCGCGGCACGACCCCCCCGCGCCCCGCGACGGCGGCGGCTGCAACGGCATCCGCGGCACGCGGGGGCTCTCC
>NW_028185739.1:332706-348008 GCF_003343005.1 Rhea americana | reverse complement strand
GCCCGGGCTGGAGCTGCGCCGCGGCGGAGCGCGGCTCGCCCAAGGGCCCCCGCCAGGACCCCCCGCCCAAGGACGTGGCCGCGTTCTCCGCGCCCCGCGGGAAGCTGCTGGGGCGCCGCATCTCCGAGGAGGACCCCTACGGYCTCGCCGGCTACGGCGGCATCGCCGACGCCATCACCTGCCTCAACCTCAAGTCCACCTACGAGGCGGAGGTGCTGCGGGAGGCCGCCCGCGGCTGGAAGGAGGGCAGGAGCATCCTGGAGAAGGAGGCGGGCGGCAAGCCGGTGGCCCGCAGCAAGACCATGCCGCCCCAGGTGCCGCCCCGYGCCTCCGCCTCCCGCTTCGGCAGCCGGAAGAACCTGGCGCCCACCAAGGACCGCCGGAGCGCGGTGGAGCCGGTGAGAGGCTGCTCCGCCGGTCCCCGTCCCCCCCGCRGGCTGTTCCCGGTGGCCAGGGCTGCGGGCGGCTTGCAGCAGGGCTCGTGTCCCCGCTCTTCCCGCCAGCTCCTCCGACAGCTTGGGAAACGTTGCCAAGACCTCTGGAAAGAGATGCAAACCTCCTCCTGGGAGCCGGCGGCCGCCTTCCTGCTCCTAATACCCTTTCGGATTCGGGCTCCGTTAAACGGCGAGCGGGATTCCTCTCTAAGTGACCGGGAAGCCGCCTCGCTTGCGGCTCCCGGCCAGCGAGCGATGCAGCCGGGGCCACTCTGCCTCCTTGCTGCCGGCAGCTACTTAGGAAAGAGCATCAAAACCGTCTTTAGCGGTTGCTGCCTCCCCCCTCCCGCCGCCTCTGTGCCCCGGCCAGGAGCGATGCTCCGGCACGCCGCCGGCTCAGGGGCTCGCGCTCTGCCCCGCAGGTCGCCCCCCGGCCGCACTCCTTAGCCAACGGCTACGAGCTCTTCGAGGTCTCCGAGGAGCGAGACGAGGAGGTGGCTGCTTTCTGCCACATGCTGGACGTGTAAGTACCCGGGCGATGCCCGGAGCCGCTGCTGCGCCTCTCCCTAAAGCACGAGCCGGGCCGGTCGGAGCAGCGCGGGCTGCAGCCGCCGAGGACCTGCCCGCAGGCACCGGCACCCTGCGGCCGCGGCGGAGCAGCCCTGGGACGGGGACGCCCCGCGGCAGAGGCGTTTGCGGGGAGCAGAACGAGCGTGGGTGAGGAGCGAGGTGCCAGCCCGACCCCCAACCGCCTGTCCCCTGCCCGCAGGCTGCGCTCGGGCTACAGCACCCAGGACTATTCCCTCACCGGCTACGTGTGGAGCGCRGTCAACCTGAGCCCCGAGCACCTGGGCCACGGCGTGAGCCTGAAGGTCACGGTGGTGTGCGACAGCCTGCGGGAGCCGCTCACCTTCACCTGCGACTGTGAGTGTCCGGCGGGGCAGAGCCTCCTGCCCGCCGCCCGCCCGCGGCGCCCAGCRCGGCCCACGATGGTGCGGGGCAGGAGAAGACTCAAGCAACCACCGGGCAGAGCCTTGGGGGGGTCTCCACCGAGTTTGGTGGCGGCTGGTGGCCGTGCACGAGGCTCACCGCGCTGCTCCGGCTCCCCCCCCCCAGGCTCCTCCACCGTGGACCTGCTCATCTACCAGACGCTGTGCTACACGCACGACGAGCTGCACGCCGTCGACGTCGAGGACTTCGTGCTCAAGCTCTGCGGCCTGGAGGAATTCCTGCAAAAGTGAGCGTGCAAAGGGGTCCCGCGCGGGGACGGGGGGTCTGCGGGCTGGCGCGCCGGTCACCCCTTAACCGGCTCGCGCGCCCCGTGCGCGGCCTCGGGAGGCAGCGACGGGTGCCCCGGGGGTTTATCCTCGCGCGTCCAAGTGCGCATCAGGAGCCTCTTTGCTGCTCCGTTTCCTGCCTCCCGGATCAGCACGATGCTCTTGCCAAAACCAGCGTGTCAGGAGCATCTTTCTCAACCGCAGGACGTAAGTCACCAGCTGACCCCCACGTGCCTGCAGCGCGGGCCCGGAGAGCGGCCTGAAAATCAGGGAGCTGCCAAAAAAGCTCTTTGGAAGAGTTTTAGTAACAGCGATGTCACTTTGCGGAGTGGCCGGGCCCAGCTGTCCAGGCGGGAGCTTGGCTTCTCCGTGCCTGTTTTCAAATTGCAGAGGGAGGCTTTAAAAGGCCATTCCCAGGGAAAAGGCAGTGGGAGCGAGAGGGGCTTCAGGGGCTTTCCAAGGCTGCCTCGGAAATGCCCTTTTCTGCAAAGAGGGAAGAAAAGGGCTGCTTTTCCCTTCTCTTGGGAAACGCAACCAAAGCCGACATGTCTTTTCCTCGGCTCTTCCTCGGCTGTGGAGGAGCAGCCCGGGAGCTGCCCCAGGGCTGGGGCCCCGCGGCGGCCGTCGGGCCCCCCGTGCCGGCYGCTGTCCCGCGGGGCGGGTTAAGCGGGGAGGGAGGACGCCGGTCGCGGTTGCAGCTTTGCATCGCTGGAGCTGGCGGCCCGGCCGCGCTGCCTGGGCACGCGAGCTGGCGGGCGGAGAGCAAATGCCGCTGCGGCCGGGGAGCAGCCGCCGCGCGGGGCGGTTTGGCACGCGGGAGGCAGATCCAGGGAATGACTCTCCCAGATCCACTGCAGTTTTCCAGCACGGAAAGCAATAAAAGCTTTCTAARCCTCGGGGCTATTTCCTGTTGCTGAGCCGCGGGGAGCGCGCGGGAGCCTGGGGCCGCTGGCCGGGTGCAGGGATGGGGCTGGGCGGTCGGAGCGGCGGCCCGGGGACTCCCGGCTCTCGGCCGCCCTCCCCGGCTCGCTGCTCCCCTCCTGCGCTGCCTTTAGCCCGAGGAAAACCGCACTTCCAGAGCGGTTTCTGCRTCCGATCTCCCCAGAGCTCTCCCCAAGGCCGGGTGCTCTCTGGAGGCAGGGTAGACACCACGCACGCACGGGCACAGGCAGCATTTCCAGCTGGCTCCGTGCGGGGAGCCAGCTCCAGCTCTTGGAGAGCTGCCCCGAGGCCTGGCGTTGCAGCCTGAAATCCGTGGGAGCTTTGCCACTGCCTTCGAAAGCCGCAGTTTTAGGCCCTAAAGGGGCAGCTGGGAACAGCTCAGCACGGGAGCGCCTCCGTAACGGCACCGCGTAGCCTCGGTGGAGGGCGAGCAGAGCTCGGCGGAGCCGAGCCGGCGGTCTGGCTGGCCGGCAGAGGCGTTTGGGGGCTCGCCCCGTCTGCGCTGCACGCAGCTGCGCAGCACGTGTGCATGCACGCGCGTGCATGCCGCGGGTTGTGCGTGCATGCCATGGTGTGCGTGCAAGCCGTGGGGTGTGCGCGCATGCCGCGGGGTGAGGTTGCACACTGCAGGGTGTGATTGCACACCACGGGGTGCAATTGCACGCCACGGGGTGAAATTGCATGCCATGGGGTGTGTGATTGCACACTGCAGGGTGTGACTGCATGATGCGGGGTGCAATTGCACGCCACGGGGTGAGATTGCATGCCGTGGGGTGAGACTGCATGCCATGGGGCGTGCAAGCTGCTGAGTATGCAGGGACACGGGAGCGTTTGCGCAGACCCGACCCACTGGGGCTGCCGGGAAGCACCGGCAGGGCCGGGCTGAACRCAGGCAGCTTGCAGGGAAACGGCCCCCGAAGGCACAGCGGGAGCAAAGCTCCCGCGGGCGCAGCGCACACCCCCGTCCTTGCTGCGCTTCAGCTGCGGGGCTTTTCTCCGTGAATGCTGCCGTTGTCAGCAAAAAGATAGTCTCTGTTTTCTCTAATGAGCCTTAACTAGAAACAGCCTCTGTTGGAAAAAATGGGATTTGCATCAGGCCAGAAAACAGCACTCGCCGTGTCTTTTACAGGCTGCTCCGCGGCGCTGGTTTTTACAGAGATTCGCGCTCGGGCTGTGCAGGGGGAAGGGGCAAGGTCGGCTCTTCCTCACCCCGGAATCACCCGCTGCCTGCGGGATGCTGCAGCCGTCGCCCAGACCCCGAGGCCGGTTCGGCCAGGCCTGCAGTCTGCAGCGCTGCCGCGTGCCCCGGGGGAGGAATTCCCTCCCTTCTGCCCAATTTCTCCGTTCGGAAAATGGGTCACAACAGCCCCGTCCCCTCGGCGCGCCGGTCGCGGGGCTCCCCGCCGCGGCAGAGCCTTCTCCGCCTCCCCGCGGGGCCCGTGCCTTGTTCTGGCAGGGAACGGAGCATCCGGGCGCCGAGCGGGACGCGCCGTGCCCGCCGCGGCGCCAGCGAGCCGCTCCCCGGGAGCCGGCACGGCACGGCACGGCTCCGTCTCCCGGGGGGCCTCAAAGGGCCTTTCGGAGAGCCCCCCCGGGAATAAAGCCCTTTTGTTCCCGGCTTTTTTTCTGCRCGCGGAGGGGGTGCCGGAAGCGCCKTGCGGAGCCGGCCGAGCCGCCAGCGAGGAACGCCAGCCCCGGCAGCGGCGGGGGGTGGGAGCGGGCGCCCCGGGATGAATTTGCAGGCTTTTCCCGGAGAGGCTGCGGGCACAGGCGTCTCGCGYGTGTGCCCGCAGCCAGCACCCGCTGGGCAGCCACGAGTACATCCAGCACTGCAGGAAGTTCGGCATCGACATCCGCCTGCAGCTGATGAGGAGGAAGGCGGTGCGCAGCGAGCTGGCCAGGACGGTGAGCGCGGCCGCCGCCGGCGCGGACCCGGGCCGGCGGGATGCTCGGCGGCGGCCGGCTCTGCAGCTCCGCGGCGCTCTCCTCCCGCAGGCGAACGACGACCGGAGCCCCTCCACGCTCAACCACTACGTCCACCTGCAGGAGCGGCCCGTCAAGCAGACCATCAGCAGGTGAGGGGCGCCCGGGGGGGGGGGGGCCCGCTGCGCGCGCCCTCCTCGCCGGGGCTCAGCGCCGCTCCCTGTGCCCGCAGGCAGGCGCTGAGTCTCCTCTTCGACACCTTCCACAACGAGGTGGACGCGTTCCTGGCGGCCGAGGTGAGCTCCCGCGCGCGGGCGAAGCCGAGGCGCCGCGGCGGCGAAGCCGGGCTCTCGGCCGCCGCCGCCCGAGCCCTCCGCCTTGCCTTCCAGGGAGACTTCCCGCTGAAAGCCGAGCGGGTCATCCAGTCCGTCATGGCCATTTGCAACGCGCTGGCCGCCGTGGAGTCCCAGGAGATCACGGGAGCCCTCAACCAGATGCCCCCCTGCCCCTCCCGCATGCAGCCCAAAATCCAGAAGGTGAGCGGCGAGCCGCGGCGGCCCCGCGGCAGGCGACGCTCGCCGCCGGCTCCTCCTGACGCCGCTCTCCTCCTTTCTTTCTTTTTTTTTATTTCTTTTTTCCTCAACAGGATCCAAGTGTTCTGGCCAAGAGGGAAAACCGAGGTATTTCTATTCCCCTCCTCCCCTTCTGGGCTGAAGTTCTTGGTACTTTTAATCTTCAACCCCCTTCTGCTCAATTGTTAAGACCAAAAAATGGGTTTGCAACTTGTCTGTTTAAGGAAGGAGGGTTTCTCGAGGCAATGGCTCTCGTGTCTCCCGTAAATTCAGCCAGAGGGGAAGACTCAAATTCTTCCTCTCGCCCGCTCAGTCCCAGAGGAGCYCTGCCCGCGGCAGGACCCGCCGGGTCCCGCGCGCCCAGCCCCGGGGCGTCCCCACGTCGCCGTCCCGCGCGGGATGGCGGCGGGGCAGGGCGCGCGGGGGCCCCGCGGAGCAGCCCGGCTCACCGCTGCCTCCCCGCCAGAGAGGATCGTGGAGAGCCTGACGGCCTCCATCCTGGACCTGGTGGAGCTCTACTGCAGCACCTTCAACGCCGACTTCCAGACGGCCGTGCACGGCTGCAGGAAGCACCACCCGGTGCAGGAGGCCCGGCTGCTCGCCTGCCCCCTCTCCTTCACCGTCTACGCCACCCACCGCATCCCCATCACCTGGGCCGCCAGGTGAGGGCAGCGGCGCGGGGCACGCTCAGCTCCGCGGCCGGCGCAGCCCCGGCCCCCATCTGCAGCAGGCGCCGGGCTGGAAGAAGGGCCGAGGCRCCCCAGCCCTGCCGGAGGGCACGCTCGCGCCCGGCGGCAGATGGTCCCGTCCCGGCCGGAGCCCGGTCCCGGCGGCGGACGCGCCTTTGTTAGCGGCTGCCGGCGCTCGGCCCGGCACGGGGCCCGGCGGCGCCGCTGGCTGCTCGCGGGCTCGCCGCGGGGAGGGTGCACGAGGCGGCGGCGGCGGCCGCCCCGCCGGGGACCCCTCGCCTTTGTCCTGTCCTTAATGTATTCCCACTGGTGACTGCCTCCGAACAAAGCGGGTAGCCTGGGAAATGCCGGCAGCCCCTGACCTCCGGCGCCCCGCGGCCCTCCCCGGATTGTGGCTCGGCACCTGCCACATGGCGGGGCCCTCCCGGGAGACCCCCGTGCGATGGCATTCGCGGCGGCATATGGCGCTCCGGCGGGGAGGGGTCCCCACTCCGCGCCCCCCTCCTCCAGCACCGGCGGGGAGGAAGCGGTGCCAGCGCGACGGGCAGCCCCGGGCACGCGGGTGCCTGCAGCGGGGCAACCCCCGCGCCGGCTCTGCCCGGCCCGTGCAGAGCCCCGGGCACCTCCTGCGCCCGCCCCGGCGCCTGCCCTTCACCGTGCCTCTCCTCGCCTTGCAGCTACGAAGATTTCTACCTCTCCTGCTCCCTCAGCCACGGCGGCAAGGAGCTGTGCAGCCCCCTGCACACCAGGAAGGCCCACGTCTACAAGTACCTCTTCCACCTCATCATCTGGGACCAGCAGTAAGGAGCTCCCCGGGGGCTGGCGGCCATCCGGAGCAATGCTGCCTCCTCCTCTCCTCCTCCTCCTCCTCCTCCCTCGGGCACTCCAGCTCCAGCTCCGCGCCGTTCCCCGTTTCGGAGCGGTCGTTGCACCGGCGGTGCTTGGGCTGGAGGGAGCGCGAGTGTCGGAGGCGCTGGTGTCATTCCCGGGAATAGCGCTGGCTCGCGGCTCCGGCCCTGTGATCCCCGCGCCCGGGCGTCTGCACCCAGCTGCCCCGGCAGAAAGGGGATCTGCTCTAAAAATAGCCCTGGGAGCAGGCAGGGAGGCTGTGCCCAGCCCTTGCCGTGCCCGGCATTTGCACCAGGGATGGGAACGGGATAATTTTAGCAGGCGCCTGTCCCCCGTTCCCTCCTCCCCGAAGGGCACGGAGAGGAGCCGAGCCGGGGCCGGTCTCCTCCGCGCGGCTCTTCCCTTCGCCTGCCCGCGGGCAGGATGTAGCTCTCGCCGGGGGCTCCCCGGGAGCGCTGCGGGCTGCGAGAGGAGCCGCGGCCCCGGGTGCTCCGGGGCGCGGTGCCGGCGGCAGAGGCGTTTGCCGGCCTCGCCGCTGCCCGGGGCACGGCTGAGCCGCCCGCCGCTCTCTTCCAGGATCTGCTTCCCCGTCCAGGTGAACCGGCTGCCGCGGGAGACGCTGCTGAGCGTCACGCTCTTCGCYGTGCCCGTCCCGCCGCCCGGCAGCTCCTCCGAGGCCAACAAGCAGCGGCGGGTGCCCGAGGCTCTGGGCTGGGTCACCACCCCGCTCTTCAACTTCAGGCAGTGCGTATCCTCCCCGCGGCTGGACGGAGGGGTGGGCGAGGGGGACGCGCCGSAGGGTCCCCAGCGCCGGAGGGTCCCCGTCCGCGTCCCGAAGAGCATCGCTGCGGCGGGAAAGGCAGCCCCCCGCCGCCGGGAAAGCGGGGCGCTGAGCCCGCCGCTCGCTCCCGCAGGGTGCTGACCTGCGGGCGGAAGCTCTTGGGCTTGTGGCCGGCGACGCAGGACAACTCCAGAGCCCGCTCGAGCGCTCCCAACTTCAACCAGCCCGACAGCGTCATTCTGCAGGTGCGTCATCCTGCCGCCGCGCCGTCCCCCGCCCGCTCCCCCCCCATCCCCGGCTCACCCGCCTGCCTCTCGGCCAGATTGACTTCCCCACCTCCACCTTCGACGTGAAGTTCACGAGCCCGCCGGCGGCCGACGGCAGCCCCAGGTACGAGTTCGGCAGCCTGGGCGAGGAGGACCAGCGCAAGCTGAGGGAGGCGATGCAGAAGAAGTCGCTCTACTGGTGAGAAAGAAGTCGGGGGGACATAACATCGTCCTGCCCTGGTGGGACTCCACGCACACGTCCCTCCCCAGCAGCCCCGGCCGAGCCAGGCTGCCGTGCTCCGGCGCTGGCTGTAAACACGGAGGATCGGGTGTCGGCAGCTGCACCGGGACCCGCCGCCCCGTGCAGACCTCCCCGCTGAATTTGCCTCCCTGCGTCGTGTCGTGGCGGGGGCAGAGGGATGGGATGCCCCAGCCCCAGCCTCCGAGCTCTTGGGCCGTCCTCTCCCTCGCAACTGAGCTTGAACCGCGCGTCCGGCGCGCCTCTCCCCGCTGCCCTAGGCTGATGGACGCCGATCGGAAGCGGCTCTGGGAGAAGCGCTACTACTGCCACGCGGAGCCCAGCGCACTGCCCATGCTGCTGGCCAGCGCGCCCGGCTGGGACTGGGGCTGCCTGCCCGACATCTACGCCCTGCTGAAGCAGTGGAGCTACGTCAACCACCAGGACGCCCTGGGGCTGCTGCACGCCACGTAAGCCCCGGGCGCGAGGGGCCGGGGGCTGCGCCCGCRGCGCTCGGGCTGCCCTCCGGCACCTGCCCGCCAAGAGCGGGGAGGGCAGCGGTGGAAACGGGGTCAAGTCACCCCAGTGCCACCAAGTAACCCGGGAGCTGAAGGGCATCCGGGGCCGCGGCCGCTTTGGCGCGGTCCCCGGGGGAGCGGGCGCTCTGCCGAGGCCCGGGGCCGGCGGCACCGCTCTCCCGGTGACGCCCGCTCCGGCCGCAGGTTCCCGGATCAGGAGGTGCGGAGAACGGCCGTGCAGTGGATCGACTCCATCTCCGACGCGGAGCTGCTGGACTACCTGCCCCAGCTGGTCCAGGTGAGCGGCAGCTCCCGCGGTCCCCGGGGCACGGCCCGCCGGTCCCCTGACCCACCTCCGCTCTCCTCCCTCCAGGCACTGAAGTACGAGTGCTACCTAGACAGCCCGCTGGTGCGCTTCCTCATGAAGCGGGCTATCTGCGACCTGAAGATCACCCACTACTTCTTCTGGTAAGGGAGGTCCGGGGAGGCTGGGGCAGCGGGCAGCGACGGGGGCCACCGGCGGGGCCGGCCTGACCCCACGCTGCCACCCAGGCTGCTCAAGGACGGTCTCAAGGACTCGCAGTTCAGCATCCGCTACCAGTACCTGCTGGCCGCCCTGCTCTGCTGCTGCGGCAAGGGGCTGCGGGAGGAGTTCGACCGCCAGTGCCTGCTGGTCAACACGCTGGCCAAGCTGGCCCAGCAAGTGCGGGAGGCCGCGCCGTCCGCGCGCCAGGTGAGCCCCCGGGGCGGCGGGGACGGAGCGGGGCTGCCGCGTCGCGCCGTGCCGCGTCCCAGCGCCATGCATCCCCCCCCCCCGGCAGGCCATCCTCCGCGAGGGGCTGGAGGACGTCAAGCAGTTCTTCAAGGCCAACGGGTCGTGCCGGCTGCCGCTGAGCCCCAGCCTGCTGGTGAAGGGGATCGTGCCCAGGGTGAGTGGCAGCGCTGGACCCTCGTGGGGCCACGGAGCGGGGCATCACGGCTCGGGGAGACCCTAGCCCTCTTATCCCCTAACCTTAATGGGCTGCTCTTTCCTCTGCCGGTGGCAGGACTGCTCCTATTTCAACTCTAACGCCGTCCCCTTGAAGCTGTCCTTCCAGAACGTCGATCCCCTCGGGGAAAATATCCGGGTCATCTTCAAGGTGAGGCTGTCCYGCCAGTGATGCTATCCTGCTCCACAGAGCTACTCTGCTTTTGCCTGGCGTTTCCCAGGTCTGATCGGTCTCCCCTGGGGGTTCGCAGTGCGGAGATGACCTGCGGCAGGACATGCTGACACTGCAGATGATCCGGATTATGAACAAGATTTGGGTGCAGGAGGGGTTGGACATGCGCATGGTCATCTTCCGCTGCTTCTCCACRGGCCGCGGTCGAGGTAACCTGACATTAGGGCATCCTCAGGTGCCGGAGGCCCCCAGGGTTGTGATGGTCCTGGGTTGGTGATAGTGYTAGAGGGCCACAGCCTCTGCAGGTACCTGTGGTCCACCTTGGGGGCTGATCCCACCAGTCTGCCTATAGGAGCGTGGTTTTGTGGATTGCCACCAAACAGTGGCAGCTGGGGAGCAGCCGGGTCAGTGGTGAATGGGGCCAGGGTCTCTGCGCTGCCTCGAGTTGGCAGCACAGGTCTCACCCTCCTGTCTTGTCTGCCAGGCATGGTGGAGATGATCCCCAACGCTGAGACCCTGCGCAAAATCCAGGTGGAGCATGGTGTGACAGGGTCCTTCAAAGACCGCCCGCTGGCAGACTGGCTGCAGAAACACAACCCTGGGGAGGACGAGTATGAGAAGGTGAGGAGGAGCATGGCAGGGTCCCCGCTCTTCATACCCCCTTTCCAAGGACAAGCTACATCGCTTCCCAACTTGGAGGGTCCAGCAAAGCCCTGTGCTCATCATGTGGCTGTCCAGCCTTTCTCCCTGCCCTGGATGCTCCATCCCTCCCCTCCTCTTCCAGGCCGTGGAGAACTTCATCTATTCCTGTGCGGGCTGCTGTGTGGCTACGTACGTGCTGGGCATCTGTGATCGGCACAATGACAACATCATGCTCAAAACCACTGGCCACATGTTTCACATTGACTTTGGGAGGTTTCTGGGCCATGCGCAGATGTTTGGCAACATCAAGAGGTGAGAAAAGCCCCTGGTATCCCCTTTCCCTCTGCTTTAGCACCCACACTGCCTGGAGCAGAGGTTTGCCCTGATTTCGTAGGTGAGCCCCTCCATCCCTGGTGATGTCATGCTGTGGCCCCAGCAGTGGGTGACCTTAGTCACGCTAACGTGGCACTTTCTGTGCGTTTTTCCCTGGTGCAGGGATCGGGCCCCGTTCGTCTTCACTTCGGACATGGCGTACGTCATTAATGGAGGGGATAAGCCCTCCAGCCGCTTCCACGACTTCGTCGACCTGTGCTGCCAGGCGTACAACCTCATCCGCAARCACACCCACCTCTTCCTCAACCTGCTGGGGCTGGTGAGAGCCAGGAGGCCACGGGCAGCCCGCCTGCCCCTCTGCAGCACAGCGGGCACGGCTTGAGAACRGGGTCCCCCAAGGGCTGGTGGTTCTCCTCCCACAGCAAGCCCCAGCCTCACCTGCCCTCATCGGGTTGCTCTGCTCCCCAGATGCTGTCCTGCGGCATCCCCGAGCTCTCCGACCTGGAGGACCTCAAGTATGTCTACGATGCCCTGAGGCCGCAGGACTCTGAAGCCGATGCCACCACTTACTTCACCAGGTAAAGGACGTGGGTGTGCTGGCTGAGAGATGGGGCAGGACAGGACGGTGAGAGCAGAGACCTCTCGGTYGGAGGCAYGGGCACCAGCTCATTCTCAGCAGGKAGCTGGGCTCCATAACCTGGCACTGCAGCACCAAGAGTGGACGGACCCCTCCATGCTGAATGTGTGGCCTTCATCGCAGGTTAATTGAGTCCAGCCTGGGCAGCGTGGCCACCAAGCTCAACTTCTTTATCCACAACCTGGCACAGATGAAGTTCACGGGCTGTGATGCCCGACCGACCCTCTCCTTTGCCCCCCGCACGCACACCATCAAGACATCCGGCCGGATCCGCGACGTCTTCCTGTGCCGCCACGAGAGAGTCTTCAATCCCAGCAAGGGTTACGTGAGTTGGGAGGGTTAAAGCTACCTGGGGGCATCAGGCTGCCGAACCACTCTAAGGGACAGGGAATGGGACTCCTACTGATAGCAGCTCTGGTGCTGCAAGGGGAAGAGTCTCTCGTTGGTAATAATTAGAAGCAGACACGACTGCTGTGTCCCCAAGGAGGCTTAATTTAATTTCTCCCTTCCTACTCCTGTCATTCCTCTTAGCTGGTCCCTGCTCTGGTTCGCAAATAATAGCAAAGGGAACAACTTAGTCTCTAGCCTAGGACAGTTCTGTCCTGCTGCTTTTTCCCATCCCCATCCCTTAATGCTGCTAAACCCAGAGCCGTGTCCTTGCCTGGTGGCACCAGCTCACGTTACAGCTGCATCTTCCCGCAGACCTACGTGGTGAAGGTGCAGCGGGAGAGCCCGGGCGAGGTGGCCTTYGTGCAGCGCACCTTCGAGGAGTTCCAGGAGCTGCACAACAAGCTGCGCCTCATCTTCCCSTCCTCGCTGCTGCCCAGGTACCCCGGCAGGGCCATGTTTGCATCCGGGTGAGCGCGGGACCACGCGGTCCCTTGCCCCAAGSGATTCACCCACTCTCCCTTCGCTCGCGTGGGGCAGTTTCCCCAGCAGGTTCGTGATCGGGAGGTCACGGGGAGAGGCGGTGGCTGAGAGGAGGAAGGAGGAGCTCAATGGCTACATCTGGCACCTCATCCACTCGGCTCCCGAAGTGGCGGAGGTGAGGGGGGCACTTGGAGCGAGTGCTGGGCAGGAGAGGGCTGCTCTCTGCAGCGGCTTTTCCTCCTGAGAAGTAGGGATGGTACCAGGGATGCTGGGCCCTGCAGGGTTCACCCGGCCTAGGTGGGAAAGGCCCACGGGATCTGCTGAGGTGAACATGCTACGTGAAACGTCAGAGCGTGCACCGCACGCTCCTTGCGAACGGTGAGACGGGGCGATGCGTGGCCACCTCTGACACTGGTAACGGCCAACTTGCCTTGCAGTGCGACCTCATCTACACCTTCTTCCATCCTCTGCCACGGGACGAGAAGGCAGCTGGCATCAACCCGGCCCCAAAGCCTGCAGGTACCTGTTCCCACGCCCCATGGAGCAAAGGGAAGGGATGCCCCACGGCCAGGTGTTGCATCCCTCCCTGGCCTTTCTGAGCAGGACAGACAGACTGATGACTGCTGTGTGGGGCRGCTGCTCTCCCTACCCCATGCTTGGGTGCTGGTACAGAGCTCCCTGCCTGGCCACGTGGTGCCTGTGCTCACTGCCCACCCTCCGGCGCTGCTGCCATCCCTCCTCTTGTCCTTTCCAGATGCCACMTGGGCTCGGCCTGTGGGGAAGGTTGGTGGGGAGGTGAAGCTCTCCATCTCCTACAAGAACAACAAGCTCTTCATCATGGTGATGCACATCCGGGGTCTGGTAGGTGCCCGGCTCCTTGGAGGTGTCTCCCAGCTCTGASTGCATGTCCCACCACACAGCTAAGTGGGTGTCCCCACTCCTCTGCCCCACAGCAGCCGCTGCAGGATGGCAATGACCCCGACCCGTATGTCAAGACCTATCTGCTACCTGATCCCCAGAAGACCACCAAGAGGAAAACCAAAGTGGCCCGGAAAACCTGCAATCCCACATACAACGAGATGGTAGGAGGGAGTCTGGTGGGCCAGAATGGTGCCATGGCTGGCCAGATCCATGCTAYGGGTCTGGTAAAGGGGCTTGGGGCTTGGCTGGGAGCAGGCGTGAAGGTGTCCATTGGGGAGGGTGAAGGATGAGTCCACGAAGGGGGCTCTGCACCAGGAGGGTGGCCTGGCCTGAGGCCCTGCCTCRCTGTGCACCTGCAGCTGGTCTACGACGGGGTTCCCAAGGGCGACCTGCAGCAGCGGGAGCTGCGCCTKAGTGTCCTCAGCGAGGAAGGCTTCTGGGAGAACATCCTCCTCGGTGAGGTTGGCATCAAGCTGCGGGACCTGGACCTGACACAGGAGAAGATGGGCTGGTTCGCACTGGGCTCCCGGGGACACGGGACCCTCTGAGGAGCCTGGCGGTGGTGGCAGTGCCCTCAACCCATGTCCTGCCGGCGCGGGGGTCCCACTCCAGGAGTTGTATCCTGGACTGACGGACGGATTTCAGGGCCCGCCGGCAGGGGCCGGGGACGCTGTCGCGGGGACTTCGTTCTCTCTGTGTTTTGCCTGTAGGGACTGAGCGCTCGAGTCATGGTAGGCCCCTATCGTGACGTGGAAAGCTGCAGTAGACGTCTTCTTTTTTAAGTTTACCTTGTGTCAAGGGAGCAATGTGGGGGGGACGGGGTCAGGGAGGACTGCTGGGGGCCGTTCAGGGGGGGCTGTTTCTTCCTTTTGGGATATCGGTATTTTAATTTTTTTAATAACAATGAGTAGCGTGCGTCCAGACGGGGCTGGAGGCCTGGGGGCGGAGAGGAGACGGAGCCACCGGCGCTCGTCTCCTGGCCGTCCTCTCCCATCTAGCGTTGGAGCCGGGGAGCGCCCGGCGCGCGCGGCTCCTCCGCCCYGGGATGCAGGCTTGGTGCCTGTGGTGCTTTGTTTACAGCGCGAGCTCCGTAAACGGATGAAACGTTTCTCAGGATCGAGAATAATGAACTTATCTTTATATGAAAAAAAAAAAAGGGAAAAAAAAAGTTTTAAGTATTGTACCTAGCAGGGACGGAGGTTGGAGGGAAGCCGAGGGTGCAGAAGGACGCGGCGCTGGGCCGTCCCCGGCGGCGCGGGGAGGGCTCCTGAAGCTGGCTCCTTTCTGGCACTGGAGTCCTCCCGGCTGTAACACGGTGGCATTAAAATAAAGGAGATGAAATGCAGCAAGGGAGCACGCGGAGTCTTCAATCCCCCCTCCCGGAGTGTCTGGCTTCACCCGCGCCCGGCGTGGGGTGATCCTCTCCAGGCACCCTGAAAAACACGAGGGTAAATTACTATAAATAATAGTGCATTATTGCGCCTCTGGGCGACTCCGAGGACCGGTAAGGCTTATCTGACTGCTACCGCGCCAAGGCTGTTCTAGCCCTGCGTAAGATCTCGTTTGAGCAAAGACGGGCTGCAACCTAATTCTGTCTCRTCTTCCCCATGCCAGGGAATATAGTAATTTTTCCCTGGACTGTAATTGCTGGATATACTGACTAAATGCACCCACACTGAATTGAACATGAAATAGCTTAATTACCAGTTAAAATGGTAATTAATACGCCATTGGGYGTCAATGACTCCCCACTAAAGGATGATTGCAGCCTACTGTCACAACCCTAATATTGTGCTATAAAAGCAGCTAATTGGCCTTTTCCCGTCCACATGGACGCACGGGCCTGCGGGCTGGACGACAGGTTACAGCGGCTGCCTCGGCTTCGCCTGGGAAGTTATTTTAGCGGGCGCCGCTTCGCTGGGTGTTTTTCCCAGCCCTCACCCGGCGGCTGCCCTTGGCCCGCGCCCCGCTGCCATGGTGACCCGCCTTATCGCTGTTTGCCTGCAGCCTTGCCCGCCGCCGATAACCGCGGCACCTGCGGCTCGTCCCACCCGCTGCCAGATGGAGGGCCAAGGGCAGCCAGACTTTCGSGGCTGGAGGGTCCCGTCCCCCCGAGGGGTTGGGGGGGGGTCCTGTCCCCTCGGGGGTTGGGAGGTCTCGTTCTCCGGAGGCTGGAGGGGTGCCGTCCCCCCTGGGGCTGCGGGGGGTCTCGTCCCCCGTGGGGCTGCGGGGGGTCCCATGCCCCCGGGG
>NW_028185739.1:312789-332521 GCF_003343005.1 Rhea americana | reverse complement strand
GATGCAATCCCCACGCGCAGGAGTGGGCGGAGCCTCCGCCCTTAGCAACGGCTCCGGAGGGGGGCGGAGACCCTAGCAACGGCGCGCCGGTGCCCAATCGCCGGCGGCGGCGCACCGTGACGCGCGGCGCCTCCGCCCCGCCCATGGGTCACACGCCAGAGGGCGGGCAGGCGCCTGCGCGCTGACGCCGCTCCGCCCCCCSCAGCGGGGGCTCGCGCCGGCCGTGGGCGGATTTAACTGTTGCGCCCGGGTCGCCGCCGCCATTTTGTCTCGTCGGTTTTCTCGTCTCATCGCATCGCATCGCGTCGCCTCGCACCGGATCGCCCCGCCGCCGCCGGACCTGGCTCCCCGCGCTGGCCGCCCCSCAGCCCTCTGCCGCAGCACGATGAAGCCCAGCTCGCGAAGGAAGCCGCCCATCGCCAGCAACAGCCACCTCCCCGCCGCCCGTCGCCGGACCGCGGCTCTCCAGGCTCGGCCGCGCCGCTGAGGAGCCCCCGCCGCCGCCCATGGAGCCCAGCGGGCGCGAGCGGGCGAGCCCCGCGCTGGGGCGGGCGCAGCCCGGCTCCTGGCTTGGCTTCACCTTGGCCTGGCCCAAGCTGGCCGCCCCCGGCGCGGCGCCCGCCGCCGCCGCCCCGCCGCAGGCGAGCCCTCCTGCCTCCTCCTGGACGCGCCTGCTGTCCCAGCTGCTGTCGCCGCTGCCCGCCTTGCTGCAGCGCCTGCTGCCCGGCCCCGCGCTGAGCAGCGCGCTGTGCCCCGCCGCCGGCGAGCCGCCCGCCAAGCCTCCCCCGCCGTCCCTCCTGCTGCTCTCGGAGCCCGCCGCCTCGCTCGACTGGGGCGAGGGCAAGCTGCCCTGGTCGGAGGAGCCGCTGGAGCCGGGCCAGGAGAGCGGCCCGCCGCCCGCCCAGGCCTGCTGGGGAGACGGAGTCGTGCGGAGCAGCTTGGTGCCCTTGGCCGTTCCGCACGTGGATTTCCTCTCCTACGCGCTGGGGCCGGCGCACCGCCTGGGCTCGGACTGCGGGCAGCCCCGCTGCTGCGGTAAGAGCCATCTGCCGCAGCCGCTGCGCGCCGAGGTCCCCATGGAGGCCTGGCGCGGATGCTCGCGGCGGGGCGGCCTGCCGGAAATCGAGCTGCTCCGCGCCAAGCGCCTGGAGTTTCTCCAGCAGCGGGGTCTGGCTGTGCCTGAGCCGGACCACGGCTATCATAGCTTAGAGGAGGAACAGCAGCATAGGGGTGTCGGTCGAGGAAAGGCAGGGCAGCAGCAGCGGTGTGATGCCAGGGAGCTGAAGTGTCTCGAGGAGCCGCACAGTGCAGAGGGGCAGTCTGGAAACAGCAACTTGGAGCAAGAACTAAGGAGTTCCCCTGAGATGGCTGCTTTCGAGGGGGAAGCCTTTACTGATGAAGATGACACAGACTCTGAAGCAGAGCCAAACCTGCCGGCTTCAACCAGGCCTGCTTGTGCTAATAAACTAATCGACTATATCATAGGGGGGCCTTCCAGTGRGGAGGAGAGTGCAGATGATGAGGAAGACTGGGATGATGACGATGGGTTTGATAGCGAAGGGCTCCTCTCAGATTCAGATGCTGGCAGTCAACATGGGGAAAGATTACATCTCTGGAATTCCTTCTACAGTTTGGATCCTTACAACCCTCAGAACTTCACAGCTACTATTCAGACAGCTTCCAGTGATCTAGAAAAGGATATGCACTGTGGGTCTGACATAGAAGAAGAGGAGGAGGAGGATTTGTGGGCAGAGGAGTCTTCAGGCTCTCCTGACCCTAGTTCTGAAGAGGACGATGAATGGGAGTGTAGTAGTGTGGATGAGGCAGAAAATTTGAAACTCTGGAATTCATTCTGTACCTCAGATGATCCATATAATCCTCTTAATTTCAAAGCACCCTTTCAAACAGCAGAAAGAAAAGRGAAGTCTGGTTTAAAAGGAACAGAGAGGCCAGCTTTGGTCACTTCTGAGGGTAGTCACTTAACTGTCTGTCTGGTACAGTTGGAAAAGCAGAATTGTGGCATCACAGACTCTGTTCAGCAGGGCATTCTTTCTGGTGAAAAATGTGGGAGTTCCAAGAGAAAAAAGGTATACTTTGTTTTAATTCACACTTGCGTTTTTATGTTTTGGGAATGTTTTGTTTTGTTTAAAAAAAAAAAACAATATTGTGCTAAGTAGTATGTGAATGGTGAGGTCATTTGTAGTGGAATTCCAGCCGCAGTGGTAGGCAGATCATGCCCACATGAGCTTATGGTCTAATTATTTGGCTGAAGTCAGTATGCCACATGTTTTTTTACATGATAGCAGATTTTGTAGTTCAGTGACGTGAACCAGAAAAATTAATTTCTCTAAATTTCCTTTCTAGACTTTAAAATTTCACTTTAAAACATAGTTCTCTCTTCATTCTATATTACGTGTTATAATGTAGTTTTCTTCAGCTGAGATGAGAACTGTGAGGTGCGTTTTATTTTCCTCTGGAAAGAATCCTTTGAGTTATGATGATAAAATACTGTGGGACTTTTGTGTGCATAGAATAACTGAGATTTTAAACATTTAGTTGTAAACATGTAGACCTCTAACCGGCCAATTTAAGTACTTTATAGCAACTGAGTGCCTTCAGAATAGGAAGAACTCTTCTGTTGTAGGTTAACACACTACAGTAAGACATTAAAGTTTTCAATGTATATATTACTGCTCCTATTTCCGGTTAAGTGATTACTACTTGTAATCCAAGTTTGTTTTTTAATAATCTGCAACTTAGGTTCTAAATACACACACTGCACTTCCATTGTGTATGAGGAGTTGGCTCAGTAAAAGACTTGCTATTGTGTGGCCTAAGRTCTAGGTAAATAGTAATAAATTTAACTTCTAATAAATCTTATGTTGCTACTAATGCACAACACTACTTTTCAGGAATAATATACTTCTGAGTCCTGCCTAGTATTTCAAACGTGTGAGTCATAGCTTGTAATACAGTGTCCCTGGATAATACTCTCGTGTAAYAGTTTAGCAAAATAGAAAAGTTGTATAATGCTTTCTGAAACATTCTTAGTGAAGACAATTGATTGCTCCTTTGAGACACTGGCTTGGAGGTAACCTCATACTTATTTTTGCTAGGGCAAGTGACGGTTCTAGCCTTAATATAACAGACAAGCTGTTGCATTTCCRTCTACCTCAAAAATACTCCAAGCTGAACTGTCTTTGTGAGAGATATTTGGTAACTAATCTGAAATGCTATAACTTGGCATCGATGAGCTCTGCTCTAAATTCATACTTCTATGGATTAAAGTCTTCTGGCATGTTAAAGATGAGGAGTTCTTGTTTGCTGTAGTAATTTTCTGGCTACCCTACTTTCAGAATAGTTTTCCTATAGCAGTGTAAGCTTTCTAGTGGCACCATGAAAGAACAATGATCTAGTTGCAATATTTAGCATGATGTTACAAAATCCAGTAATTGTACTCARGGGCATCTTAGACTGATGTAAAAAGGATGAAAGGTAGTAAGTCACAAAGGGATAGGCTGATGTAACAACTCTGTATGCTTGAAAGCAGATGCTTAATTAGGCCTATCTGCAAAATGGAACAAAAATCTCTGTACAATGATTGAGGTGTTCCAAAGAAATCCTTAGGTCATTCATCCTGCTCCAAGGCTACTTTCTGTGTGACATCCTGCAATCAAACAGCAGTATTCTTGTTTTTAAAGTCATAAAACCTGGGAATATTTTGTTTCACTTAGGATTTAGCAAATGTATTAACACTGCCATAAGCTAAATAAAGTATATTGTCTTTGTGTGGTCTTAAAGTAGCTGTACCAGAGCAAATTTCACAGTGTATACCGATTATAGAATCGGATGTAATTACAGGAATTAGCTTGTTTTCAGGAACTAGTTCTAGTTCAACCCTCAATGGAATCTTTGAAAGCTAGCTAGTTCTGTCCTTTAGAACTAAGCCTTTTATATGAAGAGCAATACATAGTTCAGCAGGAGTCTAACATACAGTTTGGCTTTTGCTTATTGTTTGAAAAACAGAAAAGGTGACATCTTATTATAGCAATAGGCTAAGTTCTGTTAAGTTTGGTTCTGAGCCTACAGGTTTCTTTGTTTTCATAATGTAGTTCTATAGCCCTTAAAAAGAGTGTAGTCTAGCTTAGAGTGATGCTGATGTTTTACTTCTAGCTTTTKTTAAAGTGATAGAGTGGAAAATTCTGGTTATGGTATATTTTAAAGCACTGCGTTCATTTCATTTCCTTATATGAACTTGAATACTCTGGAATTTCATACTAGCTCTGAATAGATTGGTTTATTCCAGTTACATAGTAATGAGTGTTGCTTCCTTAAATGTAGCATTCCTTTCCTGGTGCTAAAGTACAGGCTGACTCAGACGATTGCTCATTCTGTAGAACACTTTTTTTTTTCTTTTTTAAAAGATGCTTTACTAATCAGACCTCGGTAGGAAGCGCATTTTTAGCTGTAAATAAGTGTTCTGGCTTATCCTAATGAGTAACCTCCTTGATTAACTGTATGTGTGAGGTTCCAGTCCAGTACCGATGTCAGGGAGTATGTTATTTCACAGGGCCACTTGAGTCTGRAACATTGTGGGATATTCCCTCTGTTTAAGGAGGCCTCTTGGACCGTAGTTCAGAACCTGCTAAGTTGAGCACTGCTTTCAGTAGAGGAAGAAACCAAACCTGGAAGTGAGGTCACTTTTAAAGCTGAAGTGTAATTTATCTGTTTTAAAAAGATAAAATAAACTGTCTGGGTGGTACAAAGACCTGTGTAGCATGAACTTGTTGATACTTGAGGTTTTTTGTTAGTTTAGACATTTAATAAYCTTCTTTTTCATAAAACATAAATAATTGTATGTGCAAATAAGGATTGAGCTCTTTTTGCATGAATGTTTGCTTAATGCTTTAATGCTTGTCTTCCAGGTAACCTTCCTTGAAAAAGTTACTGAGTATTATATAAGCAGCGAGGAGGATCGTAAAGGACCCTGGGAAGAACTTGCGCGAGATGGATGCAGGTTCCAGAAACGTATCCAAGAAACAGAAGATGCCATAGGATACTGCTTAACAATAGAGCATAGACGAAAAGTATTTAATAGACTCCAAGAAACTTACTACAAAAGGCTTGATCTCTTCTAGCACCTTAAAAGATGTGGTAGTTGTGACCTAGACACTCATAAACACCTTCAAAACAAAAATGGCAGCTGCCTGTGTTTTGAAATGGGGTAGGGTGGGATTTTAACACTTTGTCCCAGTTTAATATTCAGCCAATGAATTTACCAATGTGTGTCCCCTTTTGGTATCTAAACAAAACCTTTTGAGTATCATCAAAGATAGTGGTATAATTGCATTCCTTTTAAGTAGCACTTGAGAAATGGACTGGTTTAGATTAAATCCATTCCAGAAATGCCTTGTCTGCCGTATGTTGGGAAGTGATGGCTATTAAGTTTGAATTTTGCACTTTGAAAAAGCAAAACCTATTTTGAAGGAAATATTTATGGGGCTCAGAACCCAGTTATTGCAGTTTTGATTTAAAGTTTGAAAATATGTGCTACTTTCTTGTGTTTCTCTATTTTCTTTAACTYGTTTAAAAAAAAAAGCATCTTGAATTTTACTAGCTATTAGTGTTAAATTTACTGTTCAAAGTAGATACTTTTTTGTTCATTTTAAGATCCTAATTTTGCATGTAATTTGGTGTTTGAGTGTTTACATAACCTTTACTCTGTCTTAATATTCGGTCCAGAACACTGGGGGGTTCAGGTGAACTCTGGTGCACTATGAGCCCTTTGGTTTGTTTTTATATAAATAATATCTTTGGTACTGTTCCAAAGGGTGTAGGCTGCTTGTGCACCAACGTTGTTTGCTTTCAGGACACTGAAAGGCCTCATCTTGATTGATAAGTTAAACTTAAAGATGTGTGTGAAACTATGGRGGTTAATCTGAGTTTAGGTGTACCCATGCATAGGGAACTGAGCCTTAGTTCTTTGGTTACTCTTGAAGTAACTTCACCATAATTGATTCTACTTTCTGAAGATGGATTCAAGTGGAGGATTTTTCATATTTGTGTCCAATGTACTTGCTCTGGTACTTGTAAGGAGAGTTATCTTTGACTTATGGAAATCTAAGGTTACAAATTTCTGCATTCTTTACCAAAAGCCAGTATTAATACCTCTGTATGCACTTTTGTTCAACTACTACCAAAATAACTGCAGTTTGGGTCTGGAAGTTGAGAAGTCCTGGGCGGAATAAAAACACTCCTTATTTGTGTTCTCAATCTAAAACATTTAATGATTTTTCAGCTAAAATAAAAAGGCAGCACCATTTAGATATGCTCTTAAGAGTTGAAGGATGCTGGGTGACTGCTATCTAAGCAGTATTGAGGGAGTGCAATAGAACAGATAGATCTAAAGGATTCAGATCTGTTTTCATGAAGTTGCTTGAATAGATGATTTACTACTTCAGCAGCTGACTAGAATTGCTTTACTTTTGGAAGGGAGAAGCTAGACAATTTAGATGTRTAAGCTCAGTAAATTGAAATCTTCTTTCAAGAGAAAGATAAGGATACATGGAGAGAAGAGCATATCCAAAAGACAGACTTTGTGAACTTTAATGAATTTTCTGCATTATCTTGTGATCTTTCTGGCCRTTACTTCTAATTCTGTCTTGAAAATTTCAGAGCTTGTTTGACATGTTATTCTCATTGCATAAAGTATATTGTTTGGATTTAAAAATTATTTTTCTCTGCTATAATTTAGAAGTGTTACYGTTGTGAAAGTCAGAGGCTTAGCAGTGAACTGTAGTAGAGTTGTCACACAGACTTAAAATATGACTTAAATTCAGGCAGTCTTGAAAGCCATGAAACACTTGTGTTTAATCCTGGTGCAATAAAAAGGTCAGGTTCTCTGTTCCTACAAAAGATCTTGTCTGTGAAATCTTAAATCATGCTCTCAAATCCTATGAAAATTTTAATTTCTAGAAGTTTTTCTGTATCATATTTGATAACAATTTTTCAGCTTTTCATTTAAAGCATGCAGGATGATAAATGTATTATAATAGAAAGCTTTTTTGAGTTAAAGTCCAAATGTGGCTCATAAGTAAAAATGTTTTTTATTGCCTTTGGTAAAAATGATTCAGATTCCATCTCTCCACCCCCCGACTCAGCTAGTTTCTTTGGTCTTGGAGAACTTGCTGCTGTTTCAGTTACTCCAGATAATTCACTTAGTTTACCAGTGTTTGTAAGAAGCCTTAGAATAATATAAACACACAGATACTGGTGTGCTATTTGCAACAGCTAGGAAAGGACTACAGCTGAAACCGAACACAATACACAAATTAGATACAAACTAGATTAAAAGCTGCTGCTTCCAAAAGTGCTTCTAACATCAAAGAAATCCTGTCTTCATTGGAATGTGTCCGCTTGTGTAAGCGTTTGCCCCTTCCTCCCCCTGCAAACCTAATGTTTTCCAAGTGTCAAATGTAAGGTGCTAGGGAGTTATTCTCGCACTAACTTTATGATCGTAAAYGTTGAGAAATAAAGCCACTTAAAAGCAAGCGAAGCTTATTTGTCACCATTTTCCTGATACCATATTTTAAAATGGTACAATCGTACAAGATGTGTAAATGTGTAAGTGGCTTTGAGTGAGACAGTAAAAATAACACTTAAACTTTAAATCAAAACTGTAATTATCAGATTTTATTTTTGTATGATTTAGAGAAGTTAGAAAACCTTCAACATTGGCTTTATACAGATTTTAATTGATTTGTGTCACGTTTGTTGGGTTTTTATATCTAAAGTTATATTTCTGTATATAAAACTATTCAGAACTAATCTGTAAATTGTAATAAAGATATTTGCAAGATAATGAGTTGTTTTTCTTTGAAAGAAGATACAGGTGATGGCAAGTAACTTCACAAGGCATGATTTATATACATACTGAACCGGGTGGCAATTGTCTAGATAATACTAAATACTGGTTCTAATCAGCATATAAAGTAGAGATGCTGTGCCCTGTGTGCTTTTTTTTTTCCTTTTAGCAAGAATGTGTGAACAGTTCAGTGTTTAAAGCTTAAATTTGTTTAGTTTAGATGTTTATGAGAACATCAAGTATTTTTTTGTCAGAATTGGTGATAATGAGCAGGTTGTAGGCAGTCTTGCCTTTGAACTTCCTTCTGAGCCAATAAATCTATGTAGTTGTAAAGCATACTGATGAATTCAGCTTTTAAACTAAAATACAAAGTGAACTATACAAAGTGAAATTGCTTGTATTGAAATTTAAGTTCTGTTTTATTGTAGATAGTTTGATTGAAAATGGATATTGTAGATTTAGTTTACTTACTGGTTAGCACAACTGCTTATATATGAATACTTTTGTGGGTTTGAAGGTATTTCAGGGGATTTCTCTGAAGTGCTTTTGGGCTTCTGTCTTGAAATTAATTTGAAGTGTCTTCTTGTGAATAGGAGTAATCTCAAAGTTCCAAACATCTAATCCTTAATTAGAGAAGAGCTGGAAACACTTTTCTGTATTTTGCTGTGTAACACTGACTTCTAATGCAGTGAATTATTTTCTTGGTTTTGTTTAATGAACTAGACTAAAATGTTTGATAACGAGTTTGGAATATGCAGGAGTATAGAATTGTGACTGTGTGCAGTGAGACCTAATTTTGTACAGGATTATCCAACGTTTTTTAATGTTGAAGTAGGATCTTAGGAGATTGTGCAGCTTAACTGACTGTTTGGGTCAGCAGCTCTTGGCATCTCTGGGTGGGAAGGAGGAGGCTGGAAACACAGTTTTGTTGTGGGTGGTAGGTCGGATGGCAGCAAGACATGCACCTCTTCTCWCAGTCATGGGGAGAAGAAGCCATGTAGGATGACTTGCAGATAGAGGAGAACTGGTTTTTGGAGTTCCCGGAGGAGTTACTAGGAAGTGAGGCTAGCCTGGTTGTGCATCCCAGGTATTGAGGATAGCAGGCTAGCTTCCTCCAAAGCAGAGGCTTTGATGGCTAGTGACACTGGCAGTGCAGCCCTGTTGGTCTTTGTGCAACATGGCTGTAGCATAGAAATTACCTGAATGAATTCCTGAGCCATTTGGTTAGCCACCCCTCTTCTAGAATAAGATTTTGAGGGGAATTTTCAAATTGTTTTCTTTAGTTAATACCTTAAAGAAAAGTGATATTTAGAGCTAAGCATTAGAATAAGAGAGAGAGTACTACTTGTTCATGTCTTGCAGCACAAGCAATACTTCACTTTGCACTTGCATCTTTTCTAGGTATCTCTAGAATGAGCGTTGTCCAGTACTTGTTTCTGTAATGATGTCTTGGATAGAAAACTGCTAGACTAGGTAAAAACATTTTCTGAACTTTGTAGAATACTTAGGCATACAGCACTCAGTTTAAAATGGTGATGAAAGCTTTGTAGTTAACTTGTGAACTACTTTCTAGAAAGTCATCTTCACCTGTTCAGTTGGCTCTAAAATCTGCCCTATGGAGCAAACAGTGAGTGCTATGTTCCCTTTATTCTTTGTAATAGTTTAAATATAGCTGGTGCACAAGATGAAAGCTTTTATGTATCTGGCAGTGCATCAAGATGYCATCTGGAATGTAGAAATCCTGCTGGGATTTCTTTATTCTATCCCCACTGAAGTCTGCAGTCTCTTATTAGAGTAGAATTCTTGTTCTGGTAGCTGCATCTTCTCCAGGGAACTTAAGAACTTGTTTGTCAGCAAAGCACGTGGGGTGTAAATAAGCTACTATTTTTGTAGTCACTGCTGACTACATCCGCTAAAATACTGTTTGCAAATTAATATTGCTGTAGAGCGTGCTTTGTCCCCAAAAGGTAAGTTTCTTCTGAAGCTGGCAGACAGGCAGAAGGAAGTGACAGTGGCAGAAGGGCTGTGACTCATGACATGATTGCAGTTCCAGGGGAAGTCCACAGCTTTTCCTCTTCAGAGCCTAGAACTGGTCTGCTGTAACTCAGATGTAATCCAAGATCTTTCAGTGTTTGGCTGTTTACGTCACTGGGTGCAGAAGACTCCTGCTTTGGGTTGAAGGGTGAGGATGGGAGGAGATAAGTCTTGCAAAAGCTGTCCATTAGTCTTGAGGGTATAAAGTATTAGAGCCCATCAGCAGCAGGCATCCATCTGCCCCTACTGCTAATGCTCAAGTTAAGTATGTTAGCGGTAAAAGCGTTGGTTACTTTGAAGCTGTCCTGACTGTATGAGCCCATTTTATATTCATCGCTTTCCTTGCCTCCCTRTTGCTGTTTTCATGATGGCATACAGTCTGTTGTTAGACACATGAACAGCCTTCCCCATTCTTCCTGCTACAATAGCTAGGTGTTGCTTTTAGCAAAATATATATATGTGTGTGTGTGTGTGTATATATATATATGTATAAAATACAGTGCATAGAGCTTCACTTGAGCGGGCTGGACTAAGCTTCTGTGTGTTAACAGCCCTCATAGCAGAGGCTGTGCAGAAGGATGTTTTTCTCAGCATAGTTTACTGGTTCAAATGATTAATTTGATTTTGCACTAACCTGCCAGCTGTAAAACACAGATCTGAAGAACGGATTCCTGCAATCTCTGTCAAAGATGGTTTGGACAGCTCTGGATGGCAATATCTTAAACATCTGTCTGTAAGAGAAGATAGCTGCTGTAAAGAGTAGCTGATACAGTAACAACATCAGGAGAAAGGAAGGATCCTAGTTGTAAAATAGTGCTTTGATGCCCAATGCGGTTGGCATAAGAGAGTAAGTATGTTAAAATTACTGTGGAGCAGCTCTTCATATCCCACTTGCCACATGACAACTACATGTGTGTTTGGCCCTACTCTGTGGGAAATGCCGGGTAGCTTATTCGTCTTTCACTGAAAGATGAGGTATCTCTTGAGAAACGGCAAATAGCTATGCAGGCTTTGAGCCCTTTTGTAAGGAAACAGCAGTCTTCGGCTGAGAGCASTTGGTTGTGATCGCAGGCTTCTTGCACAGACTTTGTGCTGAGAAAGAAGCGAGGAGCTGGCAGGGGCTTTCGCTCTGTTTGTATTCAACACTCGCTTTTCCCTTTCCTGGTGAGGCACAGGCTTATGTTAAGCTGAGTGTTTCAGATTGCTTCTCAGCTAAAATAACATAGACCAGGACTGAGGTGAAGCCAGACTCTTCTGGCAAGGGGGAAGCGTAAGCAGATTAGGACGATTTTGCCTTCGGAATGAGTAGGGGCGGTGGGAATGGTTTTCTGGTGGCACCTTTCTGCGTCTCCTATGATATAGGCTGTTAGGAGCTATGGTAACAAGCCTTATGTAAGCGATGAGTCTTAGGGTAGATAAAGAAGCATTTGGTTGCCATGCCTGATGTTGAATGTGTTACTCAGATTTGCTATAAAAGGCTGTTAAACATCTGCTTGCGATCTTAATGTCTGGGCTCCACCATAGCAGCTCAGTAGGATCCACCGAGCAGCACCCACTAGCGCTCCCAGCAGCTATGTTCATTGGCACCGTACATTAAATTACAAGTAGTTTACACTTGAGGTGACGACTAGTTTCTCTGTTACRGTGGGAAGCCAAGAGAAGCGTGCTCCTCTGTGAGCCCAGTGACTGACAGCACCGCGAAGCGCGAAGGCTCAGGTGTCATGGGTGTCATGTTCTTAGCTTGGCATCTGGCCCCAGGAGGGGGAGTTTGTTCAATTTGGTGAGCGAGGCTAGAGAGCACTGTACTGAGGACGTGGTATGCAATAGCTTGAAGCTAGGGGGAGCAGGCTGCGGCTTCTTTTTAGCTCAATCTGTTGTGAATTAACTACTGGGGAGAGGGGCAGGAAATGCATCTTACTGATGTGTTTGGTTGGGCCCCTGGGAAGTGCCTTGCTTGCTGGTTCTGATCTCAGGTTTCTGGTCTTGTTTTTGTTAGGAAAGCAAAAAGCTTTTGTCCAGGAGGTGGTGCCAGAACTGTCCAGGAGCCTCCCGGCGGGTGGCTTATTCCAGCTCTGGGGAGAGTCTCCTTTGCACCAGGTGGTGCCACCCCAATGCGACAGCACCCGGTGCAAGGCGGGGACTCTCCTCCCGCWGCCGGGGGCCTCTGCGGCAGTGCTGACTGTACTGGCGCGCAGGCACGGCCAGCGTCCCTTGGCGACCGTCCCCGCCTCGCTGTGCCGGTTCAGGTCGGTAGCCGGGACRTGGTGTTTCGCTTCCCCGTGGCCTCCTGTCATGGCCCGAAGGTGCTCTGCCTCCCCGCCTGAGAATCAGCGGTAGGACGGGAAGGTGAATCTGGGGCAAGTGCAATCGGGCAGCGCTTTGCAGAAACGCCCAGCTTTGTAACATTCCTAACAGCTGACTCGTGAAGACGCCACGCAAGTGACCTTTGTGCAATAAACGTCCCGGGCCTCGATTTATCTTCCCCTGAACTCTAAGTCCTCCTTGCTGAGGCTTGGAGCTGTAGTATCAGGCAGCAGCTAGTGCCAGACTTCCTCTGTCACCGTGATTAAACTAACAGCAGTGGCGATGTAACATCGTTGCTCACCTAGCACAGCCCTTTTCCCGGGACTGTGTCCACCCGTGGCCRCTACGCGTGGGCTGCGATGGCGAGCCGTCTCCCGACCCTGGCGCGCTCCGCAGGGAWGACCCCTCTGCACCTCGCGGACGGGTCTCCCAGCCTCGTGCACGAGGGCTCGTTAGTCAAATGCTGTCATTTCTGAGCTTGCAGCCTCTCTACTAAAAACTCGGCTGGGCTGCTCTGCTCCCCGCAGGCCTAGGACAGCGTGTCTCCTGTGCTCGGAGCGCACCGCGCCCTGGCACCTGCCTGCCAGTGCTGTAACCCAACCTTCCCGCGCCCTCCTCGAGCTCCTCGGCTAGCGCCGGGGCTGCAGCACGTGCTCGGCCCGTGCCCGCAGCGCGGCCGGGCTGTGCGTTCTCGCGCCAGCGCGCCCCGGCGCCGCGCTGTTCTTGGGCGTTTTGGAGGCCGCGTGCCTGCAGAAGATGACCGATATGCAGGGTTTTGTTTTTCTTGGAGTAAATTTACTGGGCTTTCTTCTCCATCTCCTCCATATGCCTAAGCATCACGGAGCTACGCAAATCTATTTCTGCACTGGTGGGGAGGGCTGCGGAGCCAGAAAATCTGAGTGGATTGAATCTGCTGTTAGGACGGTCCTTTGGGAGGCTGGGTGCACCCACATCCCGCCGGGTCCCCAGAAAGGATGGGTGCAGAGCCCGTGGCACCTGGTGCTTGGGGCACCTTCCCACAGCCCTCTGCAGAAACACCAACCACAAGTGTTTTTCTGAAGAAAACATTGGTGTTTGGCTGTTTGCTCTCCCCTTCCTTCCTAACCTGTGCAGTAGTGAATAAAGTGTTTTTTAAAGAATTTTAAACCAAATGAAAACAAAAAGCCCTGCTGGTATTTCCCTTTTGAATTTGCACTGGATTAAGATATAAAGAAATAGGGAGAAATTCTTTACTGGAAAGTAATAAAAGCTGATTTATTTACCTGACAGAGCAGAGCCTGGAGCGGCTCGGGATTCTTGGCTGGGTGCGTAATAAAGCCTCCAACAACCTCCGCGTCGCTCGCCCCGGCCTGGAACGGCTCCTTCTAGTTTCCTAGGTTTTAGTGTCGGATTAGACGGTTCCCTGCGGTTGGCGCGGACGCTGCCCCGAGGACYTGAGGGCACGCGCGGTCGAGGGGCCGCCGTCCCCACGGTGGGGTTGCTGGAGAAGGAAGGGGCTCTTTCAAGATCAGGTGAGCTTATCTCCCGCGGACCCTGATCCTATGTACCCTTAGGGAATGTGCAAGAGTAATTTCACGGTAATCAAAGAGATTTTGCCCTGGGCTAAAAGTTAAGAGGTGTGTACAGCGAGCTGTTAACCCTGTGTCTGCAGAGCAGACTTCGTTTGGTCCTGGTCCTCTTCAGGTTTCTAGTTCTTACCTGCAGGAATGAATTAGCGCTGGTTTCTAAAGCTCTCRGGCCTGAAAGCTGTGTCACACGCAGAGATCGCTGGAGACGCTGGTGGCTCCGGAGGGGTCCGGGGAGGCCTGGCCCACTGGAGCGGCTCACGAAAATGTTTATGTTGATGCACGAGTCGGCGTTTGAGGAGCGACTCGGATTAGGGGCTGCCCCGGCAAACAAAGGCGCTTCTGCAAGCGGCCGCTGGGACGGGCCGGGTGGAGGGAATCCTTGTTTCCAGGAATGCCGCTGTTATCCCCGCGGCGCCTCTCCAAATACTGAAATAGGATTAGGGCAGATCAGGAACTGATCTCTTGCTGCGTTTGACTTTATAAAACTATTTTTGACTTGAGCCCCAGCGCCCAAATCGCTGCTCGGCCCGTGGCTGGTCGCGGGGCGATTTAACGCGGCGCCTTTGGCCCCGGCAGGCTGCTCTTGGCCAGAAGCTGCGTGTCCTGGTGCCCGGGCTAGGGAGAAGGGCTGCCGGAGGCGCCCTGGGGGAAGCGGGGATCCTCAGCGAGGTGGAGCACCGTGCCGTCCAGCAGCTTTTGCCCTCCCGAGTCTAGGCCGATGAAGCAAGAATCCCCTGGCCCAGAGGCCCGGTGTTTATTCGCTGTATTTTGGCTCCCGCAGGAGAGCAGAGCCCGGCGCGGGAGCCGAGCTGCCGGCCCCGGGGTCGTGCCGTAACCTCCCGATCTCGGGGCGCCCCGCGGGATCCCAGCCCCGGGAGCTCCTGCGGTCGCTCATCAGGGAGCGACTGACGCCGAGGTGTCAAACCGTGCGGCTGGGGCAAGGTGAGAGCAAGCGCGCGGGCRGCGCAGCCTCCCTTGCGGATGGTAATTTGATAAGAGGTGGCAACGCACTGGTTTCACCCCCATGACCGTAACCTAACCGGGCAAGGCAGGCACGGAGCAATGTCATCCCTGGGGTTCAGCCCAAACCCAGACAAAAAGCCCAGTCTTGCAAAAAGCCAGCYGGTAACCTCACACCGGCGAGCAGCGCGCTGAGCTCCCCCGGGACGGCTTGCGCGCGCTCCCGAAGCGCGGAGCCGTGGCCAAACGAGGGCGCGGGGGCGCAAGCAAGACTCGAGTTTGGCCTTCAGCTTGCAGCCGAGCGATTCTCCTGCGAAACGGCRCCCCGGGACCGTGGCGTCGCTCCCTGCTACGCCGGGGTCCGGCAAACGTCCCGACCGGCTCGCTGCAACTAGCCAGGGCCGTTTTCCTTACCTTCAAAGGACGACACGAGCATCCTTCCCAAGGCTTTGGGTGGACTGTTTTCCCAGGAGCTTGGCAGGGAGCTGGGCTTCGACTGCGCGGAGCAGCCCCTTCGGGCACCGGCTCCTTCGGGCACCGGCTCCTTCCTTTTCACCTTTCAGGCCTCTGCAGAAAACGCGTCCTTCTCCGTGCGCGGCTTTGAAGAGGCTGCGGCCATCGCCTGCCCGGCGGTCGCCCAGCCCGGCTGCCTCCCACCCCCCCTCTTCCCCTCCAYGGACCCTTAATCGATGGCTAAGAACAAGCAGGGGGAAAATACCCATCGGGCAGCTCCGAGAGGGCTCYGGGGAACGGTCAGGGCGCCCTGCATCCTGCCTCCGCCCGCCCGCGCGATCCGAAGCGGGAGAAGAATCCGACGTTGCTTAAAATGAACAGGAGAGGGAAGGAACAACTTCGCAATTACTCGCCCCGAGTTAATTAGCGGTAATTGCGCTGAGTAGGCAGTGGAGGAAGCACGATGGGCCGGCCCTGCGGAGCCGAGCCCGTGCTGTCGCCGCCGTGGGAGCCCTGCGAGCTCCGCTCCGAGGCGAGGCGGCAGCGCAGGGGTTAAGCTGATGGGTTTGGTTTCTTTTATTTTTTTCCCTCCCTCCTAGGTTGTTTGCAGTCTCAGTGGAAGGTCTGAGCAGAGCAAGAGTTTGCTCCTGGGAGGGAGGATCGGGAGGTGTTTTGCACCTCCCTCGCCAGGCACCGGTGCACCTTGCTCCTGGCGCGCGGGCGGCAGCGCCCAGGCAGGGACGCGGGCGCGAGGGGTCCCGGCCGCCCCGGCCCCGCCRCGGTTGCCCATGGCAGAGGACATCGACTGGCTGGACCTGCCRGGCCGCTGGACCTACGGCGTCTGCGGGGACGGGCGAGTCTTCTTCATCGAGTACGGTCCTGCCCGGCGGTTTGCCTGGCGGCACGGTGCGCGCGCGGGCTGGAGGGGGAGAAGGGGCCGCGGCCAGGTTTTRATCCGGGGCACTGGGAAGCCAGATGGGGTCTGTGCTAGTGGCACCTCTCGCTGCAAACCTCCCATCCACCTTCTTTCCAGTTGCACAGGGTGATTCTTCCTTCCGCCCTGCTTCCCTCGCTTCTGTCCTAGGAGCTGCCTGGCGGGTGCTGTTCCCCCAAACCTGGCCCCGGGCCGCGTGCCGAGCCGCCCCTGCCGGTGCTCACGACCTGCTTCTTGTCTTTCGCAGCGATGAGACGAGATCCACCAGCTGGGTGCACCCCGGCACAGGCCACGCCGTCCAGAGCGGGCACTTCTCCTGCGCCGGTAAGGGACGGGCGCCGGGGTCCCCGCCTTTGCCTTCAGCCCACGCCGGACGGCTCTTAGGAGCAGTCGCCGGCAGAGAAACCCCCCTGCGGTCTCTGAAACTTGTCGCTTTAAAGCCTCTCCGACGGGAGGGGACCCAAACTGCCGGYGCCTTTGGAAAGGCGGTTTGGGCGCGTGGCCGCCGCGGGCGGCACGGTGACGGCCGCCCGCGCTGTGTCTTTGCAGGGCTGCCCCGAGGCTGGGAGGTGGACACCACGCTGCAGGGGGGCTCGTACTTCATCAAGTAAGTGGCGAGGGCGGCGGGGGCTCCCGAGGGCTGCTCCCCCCCCCCCCCCCGAGCAGGTTCGCGCCCGGGGCTGCCGGAGGCAGCTGCGGTGAAGCAGATCCCCCCGGCTGCAGAGCTGGCACCGAGACCCGGGCTCCTCCCCGGGGCTCCGGCAAAACGCGGGAGAGCGCAGCCTGGGCTGGTTTAGTGCAGCGTGGGGAGCACCAGGGTAGTACAAGGGTGGTTTTGAAGGCTTCAGAGCTATCACTTACTAGAGGTGGTGCTGGAGTCTGTGCTGCCGGTGGGTGCCAGGGCTTGAGCGGCCAGAGCCGAAACGCTGAGGGGCTGTTGCCCTGCTCCGGAGCGGCTTGTGTTGCTGCTGATGTGACTCTGGGACCATCSTGCTGGCCCTCGTGTGCCAGAAGCTGAACCAAACCGGAGCTCTTGCTGGTGGGAAAGAGGGCAGCGCGTTGGGGGCTTGCTGGACGCGCGCGGGGCTGCACGGAGGCCGCGTGGGTGCTGCCCGCGGTGGCAAACGGCTCCTCCGTGCGCTGCGAGCTGGCGTCACCCCGTCCTTGCGTCCTTGCGTCCTTGCGTCCCGCTGCCTCTGGCCTTGCACAGGGATATTTCCTCCCTGGAAACTGCCGCCTTCTCCCTTGCGCTTCCCTCGCCGCAAAAGCCGACCAAGGGCGCTCGGCGGAGGCAGCAGGACCTGCTCTGCGCGTTGCCCATGCTCCCTGCACCAAGGCACCACTGCAGATGCAAATAGTTCTTCCGAGGGCGCTGGGGAGCTCTGCAGCGACAGCGTGGGCGAGCCGGCCGGCCCGAGCTGCCCCGCGCCCGGCGCTGCCGCGCCRAGCAGCGTCTTCCCTTTGGCGAAGGCCCTCTGGGCCCCAGCGGGGACTTTCTCTAGGCCCTGGCACCGTCCCATCTTTGCTGCTCCGCGGCCGGGACRGGGTGGTTCTCTCCGCTGTCGGGCGTCCCTGCATGCTCGGCACGTCTGATGCTGCAGCCTGGSGGTTTCCTGTGCCCCGCGATCGCTGAAAACAGCCCAGCAGAGCAGGGAGCGGGGCTCGACCGGGGCTGGGCGCGCGGGCTCCCRCCTAGGGCTGCTCTGCCCGGGCCCGGCCGGGTTTGGAGCGCCGGGGCCGCGCGCGGTCCCGCTGCGGCGGTGCCTCCTGCCTTTGCGAGAGCACCCACCAGGTGGCATTGACGCCTGCGCCGGGCGCAGCGGTGCATGTCCCGCACGTCGCCGCACGCGTGCGCGGCCCCGGCGCAGGGCCTTGCTAGCGGAGCAGCTCTGCGCCCCGCCGYGTTAGCCTGGGGGGCCGGTGCCGCCGCGGGGCCGCCGCTGCCTGCGCCAGGCTGCCGTGCGGGGAGGGCAGCGCCTGGCCCCCGCRTGGAAGCTCTGCTACAAAGGGCCCTTTTCCGCCGCGCTCCTGCCTCCGGCTCTGCGCCCGAACTGTGCCAGCGAAAGAAAAGGCTCCACTGTCTGTGCCGCGGGGCCGCGACGTGCCGTGGGGCCGCGTCCTCTCCTCTCTTTGCCGATGGGTAGGCAGCAAGGGGCCCGCCAGCCCCTGCTGCACCCTGTCCCGTCTGGGGCTTGGGGCCCCCCGGCTGGGCTTGCTGGGGGGTCCCCGAGAGCAGCTTGCTCCACCAGTTGCTCAAGTGTTTACAGGGCTGTTTGGGAGCGCTCGGAGGGCAGTGAGGTTGGAGAGCAGCCCCCCCCCCCCCCGTGTACAGGTGGCAAGACAGGGGTACGGCTGGGGACAGTCACCTCCAAGAGGGGGGGGACCACAGGTGAAGCCGTGTAGCTCCTAGGCCTGGGGATGCTCCGACCCCTCTGCTGCTGGGTGGCCGGCAGGGAGGGGAAGGAAGATCTGGGCCCATCTGCTGTGGGGGAAGGAGGACGCGGAGGGTGGGATGCAAAGCGTTCAGTGAAAGCCAGTCCCCTCCCAGTCCCTGATGCTTTGTGGCTAATGGTGGGATTATAGGATCAAGGACAGCGTGGTGTGTTCCCCCCCCCCCCCAAGAGAGCCCTTGTCCCTCCCTGCACCAGCTGGGCCATGCCGAGGACGAAGGGTGGGAGCGGGCTGCAGGGCCTGTGTCTCCGGCGGTGCCCGCCAGGCGCTGGCCYGGCCTCGGTGCCAGGGAGCTCGCAGCTCTGGCGGGCAGAAGTAGGGCAGTGCCATAGATCRGGGCACGGTGCCATCGCTGTAGGGCCTGCAGCTCCCCAGAGCTTCTGCTAGAGCTGGGTGCTGCAGCCCAGAGTCACCATCGCCGTTGGGCAGGGGGCTGTGAGGCCTGCATAGGGCTGGGGGGGGGGTTACTGCCAGCCCCCGCTGAGCCATCGCGAGCCCCCAGCGCAGCACGGGACCCTCGCGCCCTGGAGAACGAGCCGYGGTGGTGCAGCTGCTCCGCTCCCTTCCTCCCCATGCCGTCACCTTTGCCCGCGGGCAGCTCTCCTGGGGGTGCAGAGTGTGGGGCAGTGCCCCAGCTGGCCGCCCGGGGCAGGCACAGCCCCTCGCACCCGCTGCGGGTCCCACCGGCTGGAGTGGGGACAGATAGGCTCCCCTCCCTGAGTGATGCCCAGATGCAGGGGGGCAGYGTGGTCCAGTCCTTCCCCACCACCACACCAAGGGATGGGGAGATGGGGGATGTTGGTCCAGGCTTCCTGCCCCCCCTGCCCCCAAGTGATGCTGGGATGTGTGGACTAGCTTGTGCACCCCTCTAGTGAAAGGTGCAGGGTGGCAGGAGGAGTTTGATCCAGCCTGACCCCCAAATGATGCAGGGGTGGTGGTGGGGGGGCACAGTGTGGTCCAGGCCACATTCAGAGTGATGCAGAGAGTCAATGTGGTCCAGGCCGCTCGCCAGGGAACCAGGAGGTCGGTGTGGTCTGGGCTGCTCCCCAGGGATGCAGGAGGTTGGTGTGGTCCTGGCTGCTCCCTGGGGATGCAGGGGGGTCGGTGCGGTCCGGGCCGCTCCCCGGGGTGCGGGGGTCGGTGCGGTCCGGGCCGCGCCCCCGG
>NW_028185739.1:309918-312683 GCF_003343005.1 Rhea americana | reverse complement strand
GCTCCGGCTGCGGCTGCGGCTGCGGCGCGGGCTGGGGCTCCGGCTCCGGCTGCCGCTCCGGCTGCCGCTCCGGCTCCGGCTCCGTGGGGGGATGCTGCGCCCCGGCGCCGCGCCGCCTGTCCGGCCCTAGGCTGCGGGGGGGGCCCCGCCGGCCGCCGCTGCCCGCCCCGCACGGTGAGTGCCCTTTCTCCCCTCCTCCTCCTCCTTCTTCTTCTCCTCCTCCTCCTCCTCCTGCCGCCCGGCCAGGGTGCTGCGGGGGAGTCGGAGCATCCCCCCTGCGGGGATGCGGCACAGTCCCTGAGCCCTGCACGGTGCGTGTGGGGGGGTGTTCGTGGGTGTGGGGTGGCTGGGCTGCAGCCCTGTGGGGCTGGATCGGGGGCTCTGCTCTCCCCGGGGTGCCGTGGTGCTGCTGCTGGGGTCCTGTGGGTGCTGGCAGGGCTCGGGGAGCTGCTCTGCGGGAGGGCTTGCGGAGCAGGCATCCTGGCTCRTCCCCGGGGACCTCTTCCCTTGGAGCTACTAAAGGGGCTGGGGGAGCCCCCAGCTCTCCCAGTCCACCTGCCCTTATCGCTCCTGCCGCGCTTTCAGCGAGGAATGGGGTCCTGCTTAGTGCTGCGCTGGGGCTTGTTTGCGTGCTGTGACGTTCGCTGCGTCTCCTGCTGCCCGCGGCGTGCGGGAAGCCGGGGCTGCGCGGGGTGGCTGGGGTGCACACGAGCACGGCGCTCTCCGAGCTGCCTCGGACTGGGCGGGCTGGCAAAGCCGAGGCCCCAGATGCTCTCTTGCAGCTTAAGGAGAGCCCTGGGCTTTCGGAGCCCTGGCTCTGCGCCCCTGAAGCCGCCGTGTTTGTCGCTGCGAGCTCAGATGGGCTGATCCCGGGCCAGGCGCTCGCCAGGCACGCGCGTTGGGTCGGGGCTGGCGGCTTGGAGAGGTGCTGTGCTTAGGTTGCAGCCAGGACAGGCCGCGATCGATGGAGTCTGAGATGTCGTCTGGCACGAACGGGAACCTGAGCTTTTCCCTGGGCTTCTCAGCTCCCAGTCTCGCTACCCACTTGTTAGTAACAGAGCGAACCTCCCCCTCCTCTGCCGAGAGCAACAGCTAGCCTGGATCTGCGGCGCATTTCGTTAGCGAAGATCCCGATTTGCTCGGCTACCCCGTGCATTTAGGTGTCTGGCGCTGCCGGAGGAGGCGAGCGAGTCCCAGCCGATACTCTGGGCAGTCAATTGCTGCTTTGTTGCGCTGCTGTTAGATCTCAAGGAACACGATCTGATTCATCACATGATGCATCTTAAATAAGCCACGAGTCTATTAAACCCCGGCGTGTTTGGCTCTGCGCTGAAGGCTGGCGGAAGAGGCTGCACCGGCTGCTCTGGCCTTCATCCCAAGAGCGGCCTCCGCTGTAGGCACGCTGCTATATGTCCTGTAGGAAAGCTGCCAGCATCACCTTCCTCCTCTGCCTTTGCTGGGAAAACCGTCTCCGGCGGAGGGATGTTGTGCTCCTCTGCAGCGGGGAGGCCAAACTCCTCCTCCGCCTGTTTGCAAAGGGTGGCGGGTGTGCAAAGCGGGGAGGGCAGCGGAGCTGCAGGCGAGTCCGCTCCAACCCGGCGCAGGGGGAGAGGCGCCGGCGGCGGGGGGGGGGGGGCCGAGCGGGCTGAGCTCCCGCAGAGGCCCCCGCAGGCTGCAGCCCTGCGTGCGCGCTCGCGCCCTGCTCCGCCGTACCGCTCCGGGCCCGGCCGCCTGTCGCCCTGCCTGCGAGGTTAGCCGCTGCGGCGCGGCGTCCGCAGCCGACGGGCTCTGCGCCCCGGGGCCGGGAAAGCCGGGGCCCCCTCTGCTCCCGGCTGGACGCGCCGCGGCTGGGAGCGTGCCTCCTCCCGTTAGAGGGCAGTGGTGCACAGTTGTGCGTGCGTGAGCGTGGCTGTGCACGTGCACACGTGTGTGCACACGTGTGCGCGTGCACGCTGTGCTTGTGCGGTCGCTCTTAGGCTTTCCTTTCAGCTTCTCTTGGCATCTCCTCTCTGAGGAGCCCTCCCGGCCCGCTCCGGCGTGAACCAGCCGTCCTACCCCTCGTTCGGCCAGAGCAGCGGAGCCGGTCAGGATTGGCGCTTTCCGGCTTGGCCCCTTGGGACCTGCTGTAGCCTCCCTTCCTCCTCGGTCCGGCAGGAGCCGGGCCTGCTCCGTCTCCCTGCGCTCCCCTCCTCGCACGCGTGYCCGGAGCCGGCCCCTCGGGGCCGCGGGCAGTTCGAGGCGGGAGACCGCCGGAGAGGGGGTGGCCGAGGCATTAAAATTCTTGAGCGTCTGCTAGAAAATCACATGGCGAGTGCAAAGCCTCTCCCCCCTCGCCGGGGGACCCTCCGCGTGCCGCTCGCTTTGCACGCTGCAGGCAGCCCCGGCTCAGCCGTGCCCGGCTCCCAGCACCGCCTGGCCTCGGCGGCCCCAGCGCCCCGTCCCTGGCGAGGTCTCGCCGGCCGCCTGCGCCCGCAGGGTGCCAGCAGCAGCGGCGAGGCAAAGCCTTTGCTGGGGAAGCTCGTTGCATGGGTTTGGGCGGYCGGGGCCGGCGCTGACCTTGCTGGGAAACCGTGTTTTCCTGCTGAGTTCCCATAGTAACGGAGGGAGCAGCAGCTGGCCCCGGCACAGCGGCTCGGAGGGAGAGGAGGGACGCGGAGGAGCCGGAGACGGGGAGCGCCGTGCCGGCCGCCGGGCCCCAGGCCGGTGCCAGGCCTGCCTGGCRTCGGGGCAAATTGCACCCAGCGCAAACGCCTCCGGGGCAGGCG
>NW_028185739.1:305239-309763 GCF_003343005.1 Rhea americana | reverse complement strand
TCCCTGCTCCATCTGTGCCCCAGGAGCGGCTGTCTGGGCTGCTCCCCTGGGATTTGGCCGGGCTGGGGATTTCTCCTGCCTTTCTTTGGCTCTCCGGAGGGGCAATCACTGCTGTGTAGCTGTTCCTCCGTCTCAGGCTTTTGTAGTAGCAGCTCCCTCACCACCCCCCCTCCCTGCTTCTGCTTTCCTTAGCTGGAAACACGATAATCTGCCGTAGGAACAAATCGTGCATCGAGGAATGCGCTGTCTCCTCTTTAGCCCGGTTTCTCCCTAGGATCTGACAGCTCCGCATCCGCCCGGGGCAGCGGTGCTGCCGCGGCGCCCACGTAGCCCAGCCTGCTCCCACCGGGGCCSTTTGCAGCCCTCGGGCTCCCGGGGGCGGCTGCTTTCGGCCCTGCTCCCTGCGAGTGCCCCCCGCTTTCTGGGGCCCGCAGGCGAGGGCTGGCTGCTGCAGAGCGTCCGGCCGTGGCGGGCGAAGCGCGGGCGAGGAGGGCACCTGCGGGGAGAGGGGGCGGGAGGAGCACGCGCGCGCTCCGGCCCCCCCCCCCCGAGCCCCGCTCGCTCCTAGCACGCAACGCCTGGAGCTGTCGCGCTCCCTCCTTTCCAGCTCTGGAGAGCTGCGGGGGGTGGGGGGGTTAGCAAGATCTACGTGTCGGGAACAGCGGGGAAGCCAAAACTTGCTTGAGCTGGAAGAGGAAGCCGGGGTTTGCTGGATTCGGGCTCGGTTTGCGTAGGCAGGCTGGGGCTCTCGTGCTTTTCTGCGCGGAGCTGTTTTCGTTTTAGTTTAACGCGGCAGCTGTGCAAAGCGCCCGGCGAGGGCTCGCTGCGCGGCAGCCGTCGCGGGGTGAGGTCCCTCCGGCCGTGCTACGCAGGGAATCAGGCTAGATGATCGCCGCGGCCGGTTATGGCCTTAATCTGTGAATCTACCAAAGCTCTTTAATAAAGATTCAAAGTCACCAACTTCTCAATTAAGGGATGAGACAGCTCTTGATCCATGTTTCTGGGTCAGCTGGAGAAAGGCTATTTAAGTCCTCGGYGATTGCTTTCCTTTGATGTTTCTAAAGGAGACACCCTTTGCATAAAAGCCTTGCTGGAGCCTCCTCTGCACCGCGTGGAGGTGGGAGAGGAGGTGTGCAGGGCTCGGGAGCCGGCGGTCCAGCCCTCGCCGCTCCTGGCTGAGCTCTGGCAAGTCTCCTCCTTGCCCCGCAAAGCCCCGGTGCTGCCTGCTGTGCAGGGCGCAGAGCAGCCTCCAGCCCGGCGGCAGCCTCGCCGCGACGGTGGGGACGGCTCTGCTCCGGCCGGGCTGCTGCCGCGCGCTCCCGTCGTGCCGCGGGGGGCCGGGGCGCGCGTCGCGCGGATCCGTGCCGTGGAGCGAGTCTTAGCAGTGCTGGAAGAGGGGAATTAGCGCGTTTCGGAGGCGCTCGAGCTCCTCTCGGTGCTTGCTTTGCAGCGGGGGCAGCTTGTGGCGGGTTTACGTGTCCCTCGCAGTGGCCTCTGACGGTGGCATATGGCGCTTTTGCCCTTAAGCGGCCTTCTCCCGTACGGATGCGGTGGAGTCTCCCAGCGTCACAGCTCTGCTCTGGATTTGGGCAGGGGGATCGTGGCCCCGAGTGCTCCGACCCTCCCGGGCTCGGCCTCGGCGCCGGCCCCGGGGTGGTCCGCGCCCGTGGCTCGAGGGGCCTTCTAACCTCTGTTTACCTCAACAAGAGCCGCCTGCATGGGTGTTAATTGCAGGAGCTGGCAAGGCACTAATTAGGGATAAYGAGAGGGCTTCTGTGTGCGCCAGGCGTGCTGTCGCCAAACGCCCTGCTCGCTGCGGGCCGCTGGCCTCGTGGCACCCCAGACGTGGGTGCTGCCTCCCTCCCCGCCTGCGCCCAGACCCTCTGCTCCAGCCCGGGGGGTTCCTCCCTGCCCGTGCCCCCGCTGCGCCGCGTTGCAAAGCAGCCCCTCRACGCTGCTCTTCTTAAAGATGATTTAAACCAGGGGAGTTTCTCTCTCCGCTGCTGAACGGCTCCGGCAGCCGGGCTGCTCCGAGCCCCTGCCTCCCTCCCGGCGTTACGCGGCCGGCGAGAGCCTTGGAGGGCCCCTCCGCCGGGGCCCTTTCTGCCCGTCCCTGCACCCCCCCGGCCCTCCCCGGGATAAGCGTGGGGCCCGGAGCAGGTCCCTGGTCCCCGGGGCGGGGAGGCGGGATGCGGAGCGCCGCTGAGCCGCGGCGTGACCGTCCTGGCGGGCAGCGCGGGGGTGCCCGGAGGAGCCGGCCGGCGGCTCGTCCTCGGGGCTTGCTCAGCCCTCGGGGCTCTCTGCCCCGAGCGTCCGCTCCGCACGGGGCTCTCCCGTTCCCTCTTGCGCGTGCCTGCCGAGCCGCGAGAGGCTGTTGTTTCTCTCTTCCMGCCTGCAGTCGCCAGGGATTTGGAGGCAGCACTCCCCTCCGAGGCTTCATTATATAACAGCCGGCAGCAGCGGCGCAGCTGCTCTGACGGCACCGGCAGCTCGGTGCCGCCGCGGCCCGGAGCCCTCGCCGCGCTGGCCTCGGCCGGACGCCGAGCATCGAGGTAAGGGGCTCATCGCCTCGGCGGGCGCGGGGCCGCTGCACGGCGCTCGCAGCCCCGGGCTCGGCCGGGGGAGCAGGAGCGGCGGCGGCGCGGGCCTGCGCGCGGGGCCGTTTTCCAGGCGCAGCTGYGGCGGGGCAGGAGAGCCGCGCTGCTGACCCGGAGACCCGGGGAGGAATGCGCACGTGGGCAGGGCTCGGAGCTGGTGCCCGGCAGAACAGCCGAGACCAGTCTGGCAGCAAACGCCGGGACGGGGCGCGAGGACCCGCCGCCTCCCAACCCTGCTCTGCCGGTTCCGCTCCAGCCGGCGCAGCAGGCCCTGGCGCTCAGCTGCCTCTCGGGGCATCACGCTGCCGAGCGTCGCCCTGGCACGGGGCCTGGCTGGTGCCTGGGTCCATCCTGCTGCCATCTGCCCTGTGCTCTGCACGGGGGACGGTGCAGCGGGCGCTCTGCACGGGGGACGGTGCAGCGGGCGCTCTGCACGGGGACGGTGCAGCGGGCGCTCTGCACGGGGGATGGTGCAGTGGGTGCTCTGCACAGGAACGGTGCAGCGGGTCTCCTGCGCTCCGCATGGGGATGATGCAGCGGTTGCAGGGGGCCCCCGTGGAGGGAGGACGGTGCTCGTGTGCCTGCAGTGCCATGGCACAACATCCCAGGCAGCAAGAGAAAAAACAGCTTAAAAACTCCACCCCAGCGGCGTTGCCCCCACCAGCCTTGGGCTTCCCGGCCGGGCTCGGGGGGAGCCGCGGCGGGCAGGAGGCCTTGGCAGCAGCGCGCTCCCGCAGCCCCAGACGGCGGATGGGTGGCGCGGTGCACGTGATCTCATCGGCGGGGGCTAATTACAGCCCAGGGCGGGCTGGGTTCAAAGGGCTCTGCAGGCTCTGCCGGCGCAGGTGGGGCCGGGCAGGGTGAGCCCGGGCTCGGCGCTCGCCCTGCGGCTCCTCGCCGCGCGCCAGGCTCGCCGCGGTCTGCTCGCTCCTGCTCGCACGGCCCCGTCCTCCCAGCCCAGCTCCTGCTGCAGGCCGCAGGCCGGARCTGCTGGCAGCTCGTCCCAGTCTCGCGCGCCGTCATCTCTGCACCTCCCTCCTGCCTCTCTGCTGTTAGGGGAGAGAAATTCAGCCCGGCGTTGCAGGGATTCGCTACCTGTTGCCTGTAAAGCGGTTTAAAATCGTTGCGCGAGGGAGGATTTGGGAGCMCGGGCAGGGCTGCGTGCGTCCCCTGGTTGCAGGAGCTCCGGTGCTCGGGGCTCAGCCGGCTGCAGCGCTCCCAGGGGAGCGTTCAAGCCTTCTCGGCCTCTCTGCCGGGTGAGTCACGGCTCGGGGCTGCCAGCGGACGCCCGAGCTGCCCTCGTCACCTCCCCGAGGTTCTCCCCGAGCRCCCCGGGGTTGGCAGTGCCGCGGCAGCCGGCCGAGCGCCGACGGGCGCAGCGGCACCCCGGAGTCACGGAGCGCGCCCCGGATCGCCGGGGGTGGCCCGTGCGGGCTCCTCTGGCCCGCGCCGGCGTGCTGCTCGCAGCCCCTTGTGCAGCGCGGCCTCCGCGTTCGCCGTGCGCCTGTGCGGACTGTTGTTGTTGCTGGCGGTTTTTTCTAAACGCATGTTTTGCGAATGTGCAAATGCAGTGACCTTTCGCGGGGCTGCCCGGAGCTCCAGCGCTGGCTGCCGCCTGCTTCCCCGCTCGTCAGCGAGACGAGGGTTGCGAGAGCTACGTGCAAGCTCCGGGGCCTCCGGGCTCCAACACTCAGCTGCAATCCCTTGCGGGAGGYAGGGGGGCTCCTCGGGGCGCCGCAGGGCTCTGCGGGCTGGCCGGGCTGTTTGCACGAAGGAAGGCGCTCGCTTACGAGCCAGCTTTCCACGGGGCGATCCCGTTCGGTTTGCAAAGGAGGAAGGCGAATCCCGCTCCCTGACCGCCGCGAAGGCAAGCAGAAGGCAGTTTTCTGGCTGCTGGTTTCCGCGTCCGCCTCCCCAGCTGGTGCTG
>NW_028185739.1:303236-304922 GCF_003343005.1 Rhea americana | reverse complement strand
GCTTCCTGCTTCCCTCTGCCCCGCGGGAGCCGCGCTCGGCCCCCCCCCCGGCGCCCTCCCCGCGCCCACGGATGCCCGCGCGCATCCCGGGAGCCGCACGGAGCATCCCCGGACGGGGGGTTCGTCCCGGGGGCCCCGGCGGACCGTCGCCGCTCCCGTTCTCGCCCTGCTGGCATCGGCTCCCTCTGCCTCCGGGGTTTCTTGGGAATTTCCTCCGACTCGCCCTCACTTGTTTCTACTGGCAAAAATCACCCCGTTGACGTGGGTCCGGCTCGCCTGGCCCGTGGCCGGCTTGCTCCGCTCCCGCTGCTCCGGGCAGGGCGCCGCTCCGGGGCGGGAGGCGGCCGCCGCAGAGCCGGCGCAGCGCGGCCGGGCGGGTTGTGCCGCGGGGGGGATGCCCGGTCCCGCTCGCCCGGCCTCTCTCTTCCCCGCGCCGCAGGGCCCTTTTCCTCCGCTCCCTTTTCAGCCCAGCTCGCCGGATGCTGCTCAGAGCGGAGTCGCCCCGCGCCCGGAACGGAGAGTTCCCGTTATTTATAGCCGGGGGTGGGGATAGGCGCTCGAAGGCAAACGTGCCGGGGGAGGGAGGGGGCTGCTTTGCCTTTCCTTTCTTTTTTTTTCTTTTTTTTTCTTTTTCCCCCAATCCTCCTACTTTAAAGGCCGGGCTAGCCGGGGGCAGGCGGAGGGCGCCGACGCGCTTGCGGCTCCCAGGAGCACGAGCAGCCRGCCAGCGTGCCGGGGCACCGCGCTGCCGGGTTGGAGCGGGAGGGAAAAGAGGCTTCGAGGGGTTTCAGGACGGGCCGGCTGCAAGGGACCGGGGGTCCCCGCGCCGCGTGTTAGCAGCGGGGACAGGCCGGTGCCTTGTGCTGGGAGCCCGGAGYGGCCCGGCGAGCTGGCCCGGCTTTTGGGGGGCTCATTTTCCTCGGCAGCGTCAGGATCCTCTTCGCGGTCGGCTGAGCAGCGGGCGCCAGCGACTCTGGTGTTTGTGGCGAGCCCAGCGCGACGGATGGGGTTTGCTCTGCCGCTGCCTCCCGCTCCTCCCTCCCCTTCCCGAGGACTCTGCTGCCAGCTTTCCCGAGACAAATTGTTTGCTTTGGTGTGGTGTGCGTGTGCGTGTGCGTGTGTGTGGTTTGGTTTTGTTTTGTTTTTCCTTTTTCCTCTTCCTTGAATCTTATTTGGAAACAACAAGCAACTGTTAAGCGCGCGAACGTAAYGCGCCTTGCAAAGCTCGCCGAAGCGCGAGGCTGCGTGAGAGCGGTGCCGGAGCCCGGCGCCCCAGGCGGCACCGAGCCGCAGCCGCCGTCCGGCGACCCCGCCGCGCCGGAGCCCGGCAGCCCTCGGCCTCGGCTCCGGAGGAAGGGCTGCCGATAGCGATATGGTTATCTCCCGCCCCGCGCGCGGGGCTTATCGCSAGGCGGGCGATAAGGAGGGCCTTGGGGTGGGCGCCGGCTGCGCCCCGGCACCGCTGACGGCTCCCGCCTTGCCCGGCACYGGAGGGGGCAAATAACAGCGGTGCAGCGAGCTGCCGCTTCTCCCCCCTCGCCCTGCAAATCTCTCCCTGGAGGCGCTTGCCCGACCCCGGCCGGGTGCTGCAGGGAGGGAATGTGCCGGGCGCGGGGGGCATCGCTTGGGCGCCGGCGCGCTGCCCGTGCATCGCCCCGTGCCGAGCCGAGATCGGCCTTGGGCAGC
>NW_028185739.1:293463-302407 GCF_003343005.1 Rhea americana | reverse complement strand
CGTGAGAGCCGGCGCGCGGGGGTGTGCGTGAGCTGCTGCTTATATACGCCGGAGCCAACCTGCAGTTTCAGATTTCAGCCCTCGCTTATCAGCCCTCCCGGCGGCTGGACGCGGCCCAGCTCGGAGGCGGCCGCCGCTTCCCCGCCGCTCCGCTCCCGCCCGGAGCCTCCCGGCCTCAGCAGCCCGGCCGCGGCGCCGGCGCCGGCGGAGCAGGTAGGTCCGGCTGTGCCGGGGGGCCGGTGGCCCCCGTCCTCGCAGCCTGGCCGGGGCTCGGGGCGGGGGGGAGGGTTGTGGAAGAGCTTCCTGCCCGCCAGGCACAGGGATGCAGGCGAGGGGGGCTCGGAGCAGGCAGGATCCGGCTCCGGCAGAGCTGTTGCAGACTCAGCCCAGGCGCCGGGGCGACGTCTGCCAGCCTCTGCCCTGCGCCTGCCCGTGCCCGGCGTCCCGCCGGCGCGGTGCTCGGCCACGCTCTCCTGGGGGTTAATCTGGAGAGAGATCCGGCGGTGTCACCTGCTTTATTCCGTTTGCAGGGATGTTTTAAGAAACGCTTTTCTAAAGCAGCCCCCTGCTGCGCCTCCTCCCTGCCGTAGCGGAGACGCTGCGGCCGCTGCCTGCGTYGTGGGGTGCGCGGGCGCCGGTCCGCGCGCTCGGAGAGCCGCCCCGTCTCGCGGGGCTGCTCCGCTCCTCCCGCCCCGCAGCCCGGAAAAGCCCCTTCCTCCCCCAGTCCCTCCGGCAGACCGGAGCTGGGAGGGGAGGCGCCGGCAGCCCCTTGCCCGCGCCGGAGGATGCTCGTCCCGGCTCCGGGCGGCGGCGCGGGCTGGGGGAAGCGATGCTTCGCACCGGTGCCCGCGTCGCTCTGCCGTGCTCGCGGCAGCCAGGAGGGTTTAGGATCCCGTCTCTGAGCGCGGCAGCGAATCTGCTTCCAGGGTGGTGGCGGCGCGTTGCATCCGGGAGCAGGGGCCGGACCCGGCGCCGCGTCCCTGCTCCGACCACCGGCAGCACGGGGGGAAGGCGGGCAGCACCCACCGCCCGCCGCAGGCCCTCCCGGCTCCGTCCGGCCCCGGCGGCGCCGCGCTCYCCCGGCGCTGCAGCGCTCGCAGCGTGCTCCGGCGGTGATGGGCGAGGAGGCGGTTCCCGGGTCGCAGCGCAGCGCTCGGCCCCCGTGCCGCGGCTGCCTTTTCTCCCCCTCACTGCTTCCAAAGGGATTCGGGGTCGGTGATCTTGCTCCTCTGTCCGTACYCTTGCTTCCCGGGGACTTCTGGGCTGGCATCGGCCAAATTCGGCTGGGGGACCGTGGCCTCCACTTATTACGTTCCCGTAAGTTTTCTGAAGGATGGACGGCCGGGCAGGAGCCGTGGCGTTAGGCAGCAGCAAAGCAGCGCAGGGGAGGAGGCTCAAAYGTCCCGCCGGTGTTTTCCTGCGGTTTTTACTTCTTTACGAGACAGCGGAGAATCCACTGCTGATTGGTCTCCGTACGGAAGCAGGCGCTGGCACCCGGCGCTGCGGGCCCGGGMGCGCGGCGAGGGCCCGCCGGAGCGGCTCCCGGCTCTCCAGGGTGCCTGGTGAAGGGAGCTCCCAGCCCGCCGCCGCTCGGCCGCGCGTATCGGCCCCGTCCCGGGGGGCCGAGTGCGTGGGGGGAGCCCGGCGCCCACCTCGCACCGCGGCGGAGGGAGGGCTGGAGTTGCGTTTAGTCACCTGGTGTTGGGGAGAAAGGGAAACTGGCAGCGGGCTCGCTTGCAACTGGGGTTTCTGGGAAGTGGAAACCTGGCTTGTTTTCAGCCTGGAACAGCCCCGATTTCCAATTGGAAACATCCCACGATGAATAAACTTCCTTCGGGGGAAGATCTCGTGCTGCAGAGCTGACGCCGTGCTAYGAAGCTCACCGTGAGGTTTCCGCAGCGCTGCGGAGGGGCTGCGGGGGCGACGGGCAGAGCGCTGGTGGGTGGCGCAGGAGCACGGCGCCGCCGTCCCGGCCTCGCGCGGGCTTTGCGCCTTCCTGGGGAACCGGGAGGGTCCGGYGCAAAGCGTTTGCATCTCCCTTGCCGTCCCCCCGGCAAAGCCCTGGCATCCCCGGCTGCGGGACCGGCGCTCGCTCGGCTGCTGCCAGCGGGGAGCGCGACGGAGGCCGCGGCTGGGAGACGGGAACGTGCCGGTGATTCACCGGGAAGCCGTGCGCGGCTGCTCCGGCCACGGCCCTGCGACACCAGGGCGTGGTGGGCTGGAGACGGCAATAAAACTCGGGCCCGACCCAGCCGGCCTCCCCGTCGGAGGGCAACCCGGTCACGCCGACGCTGGGAGCAAACTGCTGAGCTGCTCCCGGCGCCGGACTGCGTGGTCTGAGCTCCGGGCTGTCCCGCTGCCGAGGSCTGGGGAGACGGCGGCCAGGGCGCCGGGTCTCGCGGAGGAGAGCCGGGACGACGGCAGGGAAAAGCCCTGCAAAGGCGGCCGCGCCGCCGTCTGCGCCCGGGGGCTGGCGTCTGTTTGGTTTGCTCGGAGATCTGTTTGCTTAGAAGCAAGCCTCCGTGTTCGGGGGACCTTTGGTTCCTGCTGTGTTTGCGCACGGGGGCCGGCGGCACTCGCGCCTGCCCCGGCCGCCCGGGGCACCCGCCAGAGCGGGGCACCGATCCACGGGCACCGCGCTCGGCCTGCGCTGGCGGCAGCTCCCGGCCCCTGCCGCGGCCGGGGGCTCGTGCCGTCCGTGGGGCGGCTCGGTGCAGGGCGCTGGCACGGCCGCCCCGCCGCACGCTTGCGTCGCCGCTCGGTTGCAAGCTGCTCCGAGGCCGGCGAAGGTGCGGGATCAGAGCTAAAACCGGAGAGTTTGCCCATACGCCGCCATCGCACCCATGCGAGCGTAAAGGGAAGCAGGGCAGGGTGGCAGCCAGGGCACGGAGCTCGCGCCGCTGGAGAGGCGGCAGGCTGCGGGCGCCGGTGAGCGCTGCCAGCAGCGCAGGGACCTCGGCTCGGGCACCGCTGCAGCCGGGGCTCTCTGCAGCCGCCCAGAGGTGCCTCGCTGGCCTCCGCCGCGCGCAGGGCTCCCCGCAGCGCCCCAGCGCCGGGAACGCCAGGAATGCGCTGAATGCGTCGGGGCTTGACTGCGGGAGGTCTGGTGCCGGCGGCCGGTGAGTCACTCGGAGGGCTGCGGTGCGCCGAGCCCGCCAGCGGCAGAGGGGGCCGAGCTGCGGCGCCCGAGGCCGGCACGCACCCAGGCCGGCGCGGGAGGCGCCACCGGACGCGGCAAAGCTCGGACGGGGACGTGGGGCAGCGCCGCGGCGGGGGCCGAGCCGCCGGCGGCGCCGGGCTAGCAAGCAGCCTGCTGCCTCCGCGGCCCCCAGCACCCCGGGGCTGCGTGCGCGCTTGCTAATGCACTTAAGTGCTTTGCCCCTAACAGGGAGCAGCTAGTGGGAGATCCGGCGGGGAGCGGCGGAGACGAGCGAGCCCCGGCGGCGGCGGCCGCGGGGACCGGTAAAGCCGATGGCCGTGGCCCGGCATGACGGGGCCGCGCGCAGCACGGCGAGGCCGTCTCGGCCCCTGCGCCTGCCGGGGTGTGCAGCTCGCTGCCCCCGTGTTTCGGTGGCCATTCGATGGCTCTCCCTCTTGATTGAAACCATCCGCGCGGCAGCCCGGCGCTCGCCAGCCCGCTTGCGCGGGGTGCTGCCGTGCGGATGTTTGTCCAGGGCTACTCTCCGGGCACCTAGGGCTGTGGCTGGGGGCATTGCTGGGGGAGGCGAAATTCCCTGGCTGTCGGTGTGCAAATCCCACCATCCCGCAGCGCGGCGCGGCGGTGAGTACCCCCGCGGGCCGGGACCCAGCGCCGGCGCTGCCGGGGCTGCCTGCCGGCACGTGGGGGCTCGGCGCCGCCGGCTACGCTGGGGGCTGCGCTCCCGCCGTTCCCCCTCCCGGGAAGTCTGGGGGCAGGGAATATTCCTGCCTGCCGCGCCAGGCCCGAGGGATTAGCYGTGCCGCTAATAAGCCGGCAGGCGCTTGCTGCAGAGGCGACGGCGTTTGTTAGCGGTGCCAAGCCGGCGGGGGGTGCGGGAGGCTGGCGCAGGGCACGCTGCCCACGCAGGGATGCAGGCGCAGGAGCCGGGGCGGCCGCCCCACGCGCGGGCGCCGAGCGCCGCGGACGGGCTGTAGGCACGCTCGGATAGAGTTACAGCCGTTGCCGTTCCTTGGAAGCGCTGCACGCGGAGAGCTCCGGGGACCCGAAGGATGATCTAATCGGTCTCGTCCGGCCCTGGCTGCCGCGAGCGCGCGGGGACGGGGGCGGCGCATCGCGCTCCGGAGCGCGCGGCGGGGGCTCCGCTCCCTGGCACGTCCGCTGCCTCCTTCGCGCCGGAGCTGCTGCTGCAGAGGCAGGATAGGACCCGGGGAGGTGCTGGCGGGGGGACGGCTTGGGGCGCGCGAGACGCCGCTCAGTCACCCCCCGAAGCCGGCCGCGCCGCTGCCAGGGGTCGGGGACGAGGGCAGGGCGCTGCCCACCGCGGYCCCGCACGCCGGGCGCCTCGCGGAGACCCCGTCGGGGCCGTGCGCGGGGCTCTGGGGATCCTGGTTTGGAGCCCGCCGGGACCAGTCTGCGCAGCAGCCGAGCCGGCGCTCCGCCGCGAGCCGCCCGCCCCGCGCACCCCGGCTCCTCTGCCCTGCGGCAGCGCCGAGCGCTTCCCGCGGCCTTTACCGGGGCTGGCGAGCAGGCGCGCGCGCCTCGGCCGCCTTCCCGCGCCGGTGCCGAGGGGGTTAAGCCCTGCCGGCGGCCGCGGTGGCGGTTAATGATTGATAGCAGCCACCGGCTCCGGAGGAAATCATCATCCCGCCCGGGCGGCTGCGGCGAGGGAGCCGGCGGGCGGCACGGAGCGAGGGCGCCTGCCGCGGCACCGGTGAGCGGGCGCTGCCGCGGCGGGGGCACGCGCCGCGCGGCCACCCGGCGCTGAGAGCGGCGGGGCGGGGAAGAGGCCGGCGGGCGCGTGGCGGCCGGGGTGCTGCCGGCTCTATCGCCGGCGGTGTTTCGAGCAGGTGCCGAGGCCTCGTCTCGAGGGGATTTCCCAGCGCGGCTCCCTGGATCCGCCGCTTCCGGCCTCGGCGGGCTGCGGCTGCTCCGGTGCGCCTTGCTGTCTCGCACGGGCGATTGCTCACGACAGGTATTTCCGCGCGCTGGAAGCGGCTTCGCTAAGGCGCTTAGGGGGAGGTGTAAATCCTCCAGGTCTGGGTCTGGCTTGCAGCACTCGGGAGCTGGTCCAGAGCCGCCTTCGGCGGAGGCGGCGCCGGAGGCCGCACGGCTCCTCCGGGGATGGACGCGGCGGCCGCGGCCCCCCCGAGCCCCTCCGGCCGCGGAGCCGGAGCTGCGACGGAGCCAGGGTTGCCASGGAGATAAAACATAAACACCCAGTGCTTTTTCCCCGACTCCTTTTCCCTCCGTCCGGGAGCCGGGAGAGGGCTGGCTCATCCATGCCGTGGGGCGACGCGCCTCTGCCGGGAGCCGCTTTGTTCTCCGGGAATCCCCGGCCTTCCCGGATGCTCCCGGCACGGCCCGGACCCCAGCGGGGCGGCGGGGGACSCCGGCCGGGGGAGGCAGCCCCCCTCGCCGCCACCACCGCTGCTGCGGATGCGGATGCTCCCGCTCCGCCTCGCCCGCTCCCGAAACCCCTCCGGCGCTCCCGCCGACGGCGCCGGCCGATGATTTCCAGCGGCCGACGGCTCGCAGAGGGGCGAGCGGGCGGCGGATGATTAACCCGGGCGCTCCCCGCCCGGCACGGCGGCCGCAGCAGCCCGCGCACGCCCCGGCCCCTCTCCGTTAGCGCGTGCGGTGGGTCTCCCCCTCCAGCCCCCRCGGGAAGCCCCCGCGGCGGCTCCGCACCAGGCGCCGGTTTGCCGGTGCCCCCGAGGCGCTTTCTTCCCGGGGGGGGGGCCGATCTCGCCGCAAAGCTGGCGGGCGCCAGGCGGTTCCCGGCCTGCCGGTCGCGGTGCACGGCGAGCGCTGCCGCGCCGTGCGCGCAGCCCCGGCTCGGCTGCAAGCCTGCGGGCCGGCCCGGCGCCGGGGCAGCGGCTCCGGGCTTTCCTTCCCGTCCTCGCCTTTGAGCCTCTTCTCCCCCAGTCCTGTCTCCTTTTCTCCCTTTTCCCGATGTGCTTTTCAGGCCAGGGGAGTTCAGAAACGCTGAGAGCAGCAATTCCCAAACTTCTCCGCTGTCAGCGTTGCTCCTGGCCTGCAGCTCCCGGCTCTTCCCTTTGTTCAGCTGAATTCCTGTCGGCTTGCGCTGCCTCTCCTCCCACGGGGTTGCGACCTGGCTTTTGGCTAGGAAGCTCGGGCTGGGGCGCGGGAAGCCCCGGAGTCTGGCTCGGCCCTGCCAAGGAGGCAGCGAGCGCCCAAATCTTTTTTTTTTTTTTTTTTTTTTTCCCACCCGGATTGGCCGAGGGGGGTGGAAGTAGCTGCAGCGACGGAGCTCGCCGGCTCCTCTCCCGCGGCTCGCGCTAGGCGCTGCGGCTGCCTGCGGCCCGGGGCCGCCCTTCCCGCAGGGCCGAGCGCGCCGCGGGCAGCTGCTTCCCGGCAGAGAGGGGCGTCCCCGCGCCCCAGCCCGGCCCGCGCGGGCGGCCGAGGGGGAGCGGCAAGGAAGGGGCTAGAAAAACGGGGAGGYGGGAGCCCCGGCCGGGCGGCACCTCTCYGTCTCTCCCTTTGGCAGCGGCTCCCAGCAGTCGGCGGGTCGGAGGCCCGACGCCCCGGGGATGGCCGCATCCTGCCCAGCTAGGGGCCGAGCGCGGCTGTGCCGGCCCGGCACCGCCCTGGGAGGYGGTGGGAGGCAGGTGGATGGGGCAAGGGCTGGAGAGGAGTGCGGAGCCRTGGAGCCACGGCGGGGGAGAGGGAAGGGCTGCAAACAACCCCGGGGACAAACCCGCGCCCGCGGGGAGGCGGAGGCTGGTGCACAACAACCACCCACCCCTGGGAAATCGCTTCCTCCTTTCCACCTGCTCCTTCCCAGCCTCCTCCGTTAACTCTTTCGCTCTCCCAGCTGCGGCTGAGAGCGGCTATAACACATTTACCCGTGACCTTGGCTGGCTGCAGAAGGGCAGCAGCGAGCGGGGGGCTCCTCTGTGCGTCRCGGGGAGGGGGCCGCCGCGGTGCAGCAGCGAGGCGCRGGGCTCCTTTGGGCCTGCTCCCGCGGCACCGGATGCCCGCAGGGCTCTTGGGGAGGTGGCACTTGCTGGCACAGAGCAGTTTTCCTTCCTGCTCACAGCCAGCTTCGATTTTGGGGGAGCGGGGAAGGAAGCGGCAGCAAGTGCGAGCTTTGTGCGTGAGATGTGGTTATTCCCTGCTCTTGCTCCCTGCCTTGACGCTTCGGGGGGTTTTCTTGGATGTTTGCCCCAAGGCAAAGCACTGGCTCCTCCTGCCCGCTGCTCTCCCGGGAGTCTAGGAGACCCCCCCTCCTCCACCCCGGGAGCTGGTGTGCAGCCCCGCAGCGTGTCCGCTCGATCCGCTGCGGAGGCGGCCGGGTCCGGGCCCAGCCCGCGCGCCCGACGGCTGGGAAGCAGCCCAGCTGGCGCCCGCTCCGCGCCGGCAAAGCCGGGGTGAACCCGTGTGCAAATGCTCCTAAAGCATCCCCCGAGCTTGCGTCTGGCCAGTGCCTTTGGAGCCGGACGGGGCGATGGGGGCGGGAGGTGAAACCTCCGCACGGGGTGTGTGTTGGGGGGAGATCTGGCGTTTGCTGGGCTCCGGCGTAGCGTGCTCCCGGCTGCCCTGGCCCGCGCGGACCTTGTCTCCCGTGCCATCCCGGCTGGATCCCACCTGCGACGCGGGTGAGCGTGGGGCGACACGGGGAACGCTGTGCAGTGGGGGCACCTTGCTAGGGGCTGGTTTAATTGCTCTGCTTCTTGGTTGGAGATAGCAAGGGTGAAAGCAAAACGTGGGCTGCTCCTGTCTGCCTTTTCCTGCTGTCCYGGTTTGGGGCCTCGTACGGCTGTATCGGGGCCGGCTGGAAGCCCGGTGCGAGGTTGCTGTGGGTGGAGGCGAGGGGGATGTCGCGGTCCCTGCCCGCGCCGGCTGGCGCATCCCGGAGCCGCTGCAGCATCCCGCAGGGCAGCAGAAGGGAGCGGGGAAGCCGCGGGCGCCCTCCGAGGGTGCGTTCGGCCCATTTTGGAGCCGCGATGCGGCGGACGCGTTGTCTGCTTTGCTGGCTGATGCGGTCCCTGGCACCTAGCAGGAACCGCCGCTGCACGGGAGCGTCCCGGCCCGCTCTCGGCGAGGGGCTCGGGAGGGGCCGTGGGGGAGGCGGGGGCGCCGGCGCGGGAGCCGGGGTGCACACAGCGCGGGGACGCGGCGTGACACGAGCCAGCTGGCCTGGTGCGCTCCGCTTCCTTCTTTGGAGGTGTCTCTGAAACGTCCGTGCTGCCTTCCCTCCCCTCCCGCGCGTTATCGTAACAGCCCTGACGGACGGGAATTCGCTTCCCGAAGCGGAGGGCCCGTCCCGCAGCGGCTCACCCCCAATCCTGCTTCCAGTGCTCGCCCCCCTGGCCCCGGACCCGGCGGGTGCAACGGGCTTTTCAGCTAGCAGGACCCGGCCGGGGGGCGCAAAGCCCYGTCGCCAGCAGCCCCGCGGGGCCCGTCTCCCTCTTACGTGATGTCCGCGCTCGCGTTGGCCCGCGCCGCGCCGGTCCTGCTCCCTGGGCTTCCCTCCTTGCACCGGCGGCAAAGCAACGCAGTGTCCCCGGGGCAGCAGGGACGGTCTGGGGGCAGGAGCCGGAGGCTGGGATGAGTCCGGTAAACCCTGCGTGGCAGCGGCAGCGACGGGGGCGGCGGGGCTGCCTCCCCCTCCAGCCGCTGCCCGGGTCCCTGCCTCGCCGCGGCCCAGCAGCCCCGTCCCCGCGGAGGCGGCACACGCGCGTGCGGCGCTGCCGGCTCCCTTCCCCAAGGAGAGGAGAGGTGACGGCGAGCTGTGTTGTCATCGCCGCCCTGCTCGGCGTG
>NW_028185739.1:274199-293113 GCF_003343005.1 Rhea americana | reverse complement strand
GCCGCCGGCGCGCCGGCACCATGCTGAAGTTTCGGGCGGACCGCCGGGTGAGGTAGGACCCCCGGGGCGAGCGGCGGGGGGACCGGGGGGCGGCGGCGGCCGGGGGCGCTCCAGCCGGGGCAGCGTCTGCTGCATTGCAGTGCTTTGGCAGGAGATGTTAAGTCGGGAGTTTACGGAGGAGCGGGGTCAGCCCCGGCGGCCGCTCCGAGGCGGTGATTTAAGGAGGTTCCCGGACAGTTCCACAGCTCTCGCCGGCCCCCGGGGGCGGTGGGCGAGGGCAGCGTGGGGAGGGGGCAGGAGGCGCTTGGGTCGATGCCAGCAGAGCTGCGGGCGCTGCAAAGGACGGGTGCCGGCGCGGCGGCGGGCAGGGGGGACGCYGGCCGGGGTTTATCTTTAGAAACCTGCTGGGCAGAGCCAGACCCTCGCAGGGGACGTCCCCAGCTGCGGACCAGCAGTGCCGGGAGGTCGGTGCAGCCCCCCATTTCCGGGGCTGCCGGCGCTGCTCTGCCAGTGTTTGCACCGTCCCTGTCTCCCAGCGTCGCCTGTAACCAGCCCCTGTCACCGTCTCGCTGTTGCCCCTCCAGCGGCACCAGCCGTGGGGCAAACRGTCTGGAAGTGGCCCCAGCCCTGGGCGGTGGGTGCACGGCACCCGAGCAGGGTGCGTGGGACGAGGAGCCGGTCCGGGTGCGGACAACTGGGTCATTAGGGTGCAGGAAAGGCGGCGCTGCCCGGGCCGTGGAGCTGGCTCTGCCCCTCGCTTTGGGGCTGCCTGYGCTTTGCAAAGGGTTTTAAGGTGACCTACAGCAAGGGGAGGGCGGCGCGGAGGAGAACGGCTCGGTGGCCCGGCTGGGCCGGGACCTGCGAGGGGGAGCGCCTCTCAGCAGGGCTTTTTTTGGCAGAAAGCACTTAGCGTCTTCCGAGGCTGGCTGGAGCCCAGGCTCAGGGTGAAGCGCGTGCGGACGGGATGGTCTTGGCAGCTGCGTTTTCTTGCTCCAACTTTCCCTGTTTTGCTGACGCTCGGCACTTCGGCAGCACGCTGGCTGCTTGCTTGTTGGCTTCGCGGGCGGCCCGCGCGCGGTGCCGGCCCGGCCCGGCGGCTGCGGGAAGGAGGGCACGGAGGCGCCCGTGCTCCCGTCGGGGCAATGCAAGCGAGGCGTGATGGAGCCCCGGCCTCGGGCCTCGCTCCTTCCGTGGGCTTCTGCTTCGTCACAGCAAGGAGAGCTCAAGGTTTTCGGTGCGAGCGGTGCCTCTAACCTGCTGATGCTCCGCAACCAGGTGGCTGCGGGCCAGATTCAAAATGTGCCRTGAAGTCCCGCGTGCGCCTCGGCGTATCGCCGCTGGCACGCGTCCTGCACGGGCTGCTCGCGGCTGGGGCCGGTGCAGATGCCCTTCGTCCTTCCCGGCAGACAAAACCTTAACAGCGAGRGCTTCTCTCTCGCTAAAAGCGGTTGCTGGATGTGTTTTCCTGCCCCAGCCAGCTTGTGCCGCGGAGGGCTGGCCCGGGAATACCGGCTCCGCGGGATGGGGCAGGGACGAGGCAGACTTGGCGAGCGCAGCCCAGCCRGAGCCCTGCCTCGCTCGTCCCGGCGCCGCACCGGAAAGCCCGGTAGCGCCAGCCCTTCCCGGGCGGCCGCCTTTCGCCGGCGCCTGCGCGTGGTTGGAACGGCAGCAGCTCCGGGGCCTGGCGCTCGCGTCTCGTGGGCCGGGCCGGGCCGTGGGGGCGGCGGGCAGCGCCGCTCAGCTTGCCCCAGCGTGCCTCGTGAGCCTGCGCTTGCTCCGCTGAGGGTATTTTGGCAAACGCCTCTAAAATCGGCAAGGCAAACCGGGGGAAGGAGGGGGGCGACATCGGGGTGTCACTGCTGGTTAACGACTCGTCTGCTTTTTGGGCTCCCCTGTGCATGCTCTGCGTGAATCCTGCCCGGTGAATCCTGCCTGCTCTGCTGGGACTCGCCTGCCGCAGCGGCCGGGGCCCGGGGCGGTTGGCGGCAGCTCCAGGGAGCCGCTCTGGGCGGGAGCCGCTTTGCACCGCGGCCGTGCTCCCCGTCCGGTCTGCGTCCTCCCGGCCGAGGCAGGAGCTCGGCCCCGCTCCGCGGTGCTCGGGTGCCTCGTGGTGTGCTTGGCACCGGGGAGGCCGCCCCAGAGCTCGTGCAAACCGCACGTTCGCAGAAAGCGAGCCGTGGCGCTGGGGCAGCAAGTGCAAGGGGCACCTTCGGGGGGTGACGTTTTGGGGGAAGCTTTTGGAGGCAAACCACTGGGTTTGGGGCTYGGTCACCCGAAACATGGCACTGCACCAAGTTAAAATTACAAGTTCGTCAGCCGAACCCCGCRAACAGCCCACGCGGGTGCTGCCGGCGCCCTTGCCGAAGGCAGGGAGGGAGTTTGGGTGGGTGACGGAGACGCAAGCAGGTGCTTTATCCAGGTCGGCAGCAGGCGGTGCGGAGGCGAGCTCCGCGGCTGGCGGTGCCTCGCGGGGCTCGAGGGACGTGGCCGCCCGGTCCCGGGCGCTCTTGGAGCTCGGTGGCGGGCGCCAGCCAGGGGCGACGCGTCCCTGCGCCGTCCCCGCCGTGCCGCCGACTCCGCCGCGCCGCCTCCGTGTCTTCCAGCCACAATGAGAGGCGCAACACGTTCCTGCACCCAGTGACGGGACGGATCCCGGAGGAAAACTCGGGGTTTGACTTGCAAAAGTAGGTTGGCTTCAGGCTCTCTTGATTTGCGGGCCGGGTTGCAACGGGGGACTGAGGTGGGCTGGGGGGGTCCGGAGCGGGTCCGATGATCCCGGGCAGGTTTCTGGGCGGGTGGGGAAAGGCGGCTCCGCTGACGGCCGCTTCCTCCTCCTGCCCCCTGTGCCGCAGGCCTTCCTTGGACATGTCCAGCAAAGCAGGCGGGAAGCGGCTGGCSACCGTCCCCAGCGAGCCGTCCAACCACGCCATGGTGTCGGAGGCGGCCGCGGAGCGCCCCGGAGGCCGGGTGGGTGCCCGGAGCCGCGCGGCGCGGCGCGGCRGGCTGCGGCGTCCCCGGCGCTGAGCGGCTTCTCTGCCCCTCCGCAGGCTTCGCGCCCGTCCCGCAAGGGCATCGCCTTTGGGAAGCGCTCCAACTCGATGAAGAGGAACCCCAACGCRGCGGTGACCAAAAGCGGCTGGCTCTACAAGCAGGTACCCGGCGCMGCGCCGCGCCGTGCCCGGCTGTGCCGGGGCGCTCCCGGCCCCGCGGCGCCTCTCACTGCCGCCTCTCTCGCAGGCCAGCTCGGGGGTGAAGCAGTGGAACAAGCGCTGGTTCGTGCTGGTGGATCGTTGCCTCTTCTACTACAAAGGTGGGTGGCCAAGGGCCCACCCTGGGGTGCCCCYGGGACCCCGCTGCCCGGCAGGGGCYGGGCACGGTGCTTGCATGCCAACCTGGGCTGCTCTCGGGCGTGGAGCGGGTTTCGCCGGCGCCGGGCGAAGGGGCCAGGCCAGCGGCAGGAGGTGACAACCCTCCGGGCAGCCCCTGCTCGCGGGTGTCTGCTGCGCCGGGGACCCCAGGGCTTCATCCCCGGCGGCTCTGCGGGCCGAGCCGCGGGAGCGGGGGTGGGAGCGCGCCGGGGAGCGCCCGCGGGAGGCAGCCGTGGCACCCTGCCCAGGCGCCCTGACCACCCCGTTTCTCCTCCTGCTTGGCCCACCAGATGAGAAGGAGGAGAGCGTCCTGGGCAGCATCCCCCTGCTCAGCTTCCGCGTGGCAGCCGTGCAGCCCTCGGACAACATCAGCCGGAAGCACACGTTCAAGGTCAGTGCGTGCCGGCGCCRGCGCGGGGCAGCGGCGGTGCTCGCGGGGTCCCCGACGCTCCCTCTTCTCGCTTCCCTGCTGACGCTGGGCGCCTTCAGGATGACGTCCCGTCAGCCTTGCTTTGCACTAGCAAATGCCCGTGTGGGCAGCCGTTCCCTCCCCTCCTGGGGAAACTGAGGCACCGCTGGGGCGAAGCGGCATCCCCCACGGTCGTGGCTCCCTCCAGGCGTGGGGCTCGACCCCGCCGGCCGGCTGCTCCCCGCCGGGCACAAGAGTGGCCTCGCTGGCTCCCTGCTTGCGGCTTTTGAGCTCGCTCTGTCTGGCGTGCGACGGGAGGGGAAGAGCCGCTGCCGGGGCTTCGCCCGGCGCTGGTTTCTGCTGGTCGGCCCTGGCCGCAGGAGAGGAGAGCTGCCGGGGCAGGGAGGCTGCTTGCAGCGGGGTTCTCCGGCCCCTTCCCCCGGGAAGAGGCCAGCGATGCTCCGGGGGCACGTGCTTGCCCACGCGCTGGTGCACGGTGCCTTGCACTCGTGCACACTTGTGCAAAGCCCAAGGACACGTCTTCCTGCGCATGATCACGGCAGGGGCCGCAGGAACCCGGCAACGTGCCTCTCCGTGCACTCACGGATGCCCGTGCAGGCGAACCCAAACAAAACGAATAGTAGCAGAGTAGTAGTGCCTCAACCCCCGGTCCTGTACGTGGCGCACGCGCCCGTGCGGTCCTGGCTCGCGTGCGCGGACCCCTCAACCTCTAAGCTGCGTTTAAGCCGCGGTTGGCGGCGTCCGGGAGGTGCCCGCGGGCTCGCCCGAGGCCTCGTGCCGGCGCTGCGCTCCGGGGCGAGGTGTCTGCGCCTGCGTCTGCCGCGGGCGGCAGCAAGGAATTGACCCAGAAGTGCCGAAGCGTCGCCTGGGCTGTGACGTTGGTGGGAAGGGAGCCTTGCCAAGCCAGTTCTCGCAAACTGATTTTGTTCCGTTAAGTGCCGGAGCTGTGGATATTTTCACCTGCACGTGAGGGCTTTGGTGGATGGTTTTGTTCAGAAAGGAAGATCATGTCAGACCTGCTGTCAGAAGAGCTGTCCGTGCCGCAGCTCCGGCTCGGCTTCCGGGCAAGGCTGAAATCCTGGAAGCAGTGCCGGCGCTGGCCCGTACGGCACGGCTGGGCAGACAGCCCCTCCTGGGGATGGCAGGAGAGATGACACCKCCGGTGCACCCCGTCCTCTGGCTAGAGCTGTGGTGCTTCATCTGCACCCAGATTGCCCCAAAACAGGGACCGTTACAGCCCCCTGATCCTGATGYGCCTTCAGGGTTTCACAGCAAGGTGGAGAAGGGCAGAGAGGGTCCTAAGAGCAAGGGGAGGCTGCCGAAGCGGCGCGGTCCTGCGGCACTCCGCCGGCCCGCGCCTCTCGTCATGGTGTCACCCAAACCGGGTGGTTTGACCTGTTGTCTGTCTTTCCTCCTCTCTGCCCGGGCGAGGATCCCCCTCGGACAGGAGGTCTCTTCCGCGTGCCCRTCCGCCACGCCAGCGCCCAGCCACCAGCTAGGTAGTACGCTCTCGCGTTTCTGAGTGCATGCAGAGGGGCGCGGGAGGCGCGGGGCTGCCGGCATGCTTCGCGCACCCCGCTCTCCCTGATCGACGGGACAAGTCCGCGTGGTTTTTGCTGTCCCTGCAGAGCGCTCCGAGCTGCATGGAGCTTGCAGGACCTGGGGTTCGAAGGAGCCAGGCAGCAGGAGTCCCCCGGGGCTGGGGTGCCGGCACGGCTACCAGCCCTCTGGGGAAGGGGAAATGGAAACCCAGCAGAGAGTCTTAACCAGAACCCTCGATTTTGTTTAGATTTAAAGAAATTAAACCAGGAAAAAATCTGTTCTTTTCCTTTCTCCTTGCTGCATCCCATCCCTTTGCAAAGAGGGGGAAGGTGGAAGCTTCAGAAAGGCCACAAATAACCAGCTGTGCTTTCCCACTGCTGTAGCACAGGGTGGAGAGTGGGCACCRACATCATGGGCCAAAAGGGAACTTTTTTCCCCTCAAATGTTGTCTGGGTTGAGAAGCCACCTTCCCCCTGGCCCTGCATGAATGATAACGCTCCWGCCAGTGCTCCTGCTCACCCAGGGAGCAGTGGACCCCTTCGTCTGCCTCCGAGCCCCCCGAGGGGACCCCACTAACTCTCAGTGCACCYCCAGAGCCGGGCCCTGGCCCCAGACCAGGGCTCTGGTGCAGCAGGCAAAGCTGGTCCCGAGCAGCTCTGATGGCGATTGCATGGGGGGCCCGTGCCCCTGCGCGTGTGCCCGGCGGGCAGAGCTGCCTCTGGCTCCCGGGGTTGTGGCTAAGGGTCCCGAGGGGGAAGCTGGTGCCCTGCAGCGAGACCTGGCCCTTCTGCGACCATCTGTGGCTGCTTGGCAGGTGCACTGCGAGATGCCACCAGAAACCAGGAGGAACAGAGATGTTTCTCRTCAAGACCAGGTTGCAAAAGCTGGTTTAAGTAATGCTCCGGTGCCTTTTGGCGACTGGCAGTCGCTGCTGTGAGGCTGGAGGTGCAACCAGTTCTGCTGCTGACAAGTTGCTCTTTAAAGATAACAAGCACAAGTCTCCCGCTGCGTCCTCAGCTAACCCCGGGCTCGCCGAGGAAAGGGAAAAGGGCCCGCGCCRCAAAGCCTTCCCCCGTGGCGCGCTGCTGGGGGGCGCCTGCAGAGCGGGCGCTGCTCGGGGAGGGGGGGGGCCGGCCCCGCTTCTCCTGCGGCTCCAGGAGCCCTCGAGCCGGCGCGGCCGGGTGGAAGCGGAGCTCTCACTCGCCTGTCTGTCTCTCTCCCCACTTCTCTGCCTCCCTGCAGGTGACTGTGTGCTGGGCGGAGGCGGCGCCGGCGCGTAACAAGCAGTCCCTGTCTCCCCAGGCCGAGCACGCCGGCATCCGGACCTACTTCTTCAGCGCCGAGAACACGGAGGAGCAGGAATCCTGGATCCAAGCCATGGGCGAAGCCGCCCGGGTGCAGATCCCACCGGCGCAGAGGTCAGCGCGGGCCGTCGCCCCGCACCGTTGCGCGGGGCGCAGCAGCGTCCCTCGGCCCCGGGCCCCCGTGGTCGGGGTGCGGGCGCCGTGCGTTGCGGCTGGGGAGCCCCGGGGGTGCGCGGGGGCCCCGGGACGGAGGGAGGGGCGGGATGTCACCCAGGAAGGTAACACCGTCGCGCGTCTCCGCCAGACACGAGAAGACGGACTCCGAAAACATCCCCCCCAGCAAGCACCACCACCACCACCGCAACGCCGCGCACCGGGAGCACCCCAAAGCCGACCCCGACGCCAAGACCCGGGGGGAGGGCGACGGCCGGGGCTCGGAAAAGAGCGAGAGGAAAACGGAGAGGACGGAGAGCAAGAAGGAGCCCTTGGCCAAAGCCAACGGCGTCGCGGGGCAGGAGGTGCCCTCGGAGCCCGGCAGCCCGTACCCGGAGGCGCCCCGGGCGCCGGGCGGCGTGGAGCGGCCGGCGCAGCCCAACGGCTGGCCCTACGCGTCGCCGAGCCGCCCCGGCAGCACCGCCTACCCGCAGCCGGACGGGGAGAGCGCGGCGCACCGCCGGGGCTTCGCGCCGCGCACCAACCCCGAGAAGATCGCCCAGCGGAAGAGCTCCATGACGCAGCTGCAGCAGTGGGTGAACCTGCGCCGGGGGAACGTGCCGCCCGAGGAGCTGCGGAGGTGAGTGCCGCCGGGCACCCTCCCGGCGGTGCTCCGGGAATGTCCCCTCCCTCCTGCGTTATCCCCTTCCCAGGGTCAGGAGACCTCCTTCCCTCCTGTCCCCGTGTGCAGGCTGCGAGCTGTGCGGGGGACCCCCCGGACAGGCCAAGCGGGGCGCGTTTTGGGGGGCGCGCTCGGGAGGAGGGACGAAGCCCCCCCCACTGTGCAGCGGCGCTAGCCGGCTCTGCAGCCGTGTCAGCCGGTTTCCCAGGCGCTGGCGTCGGTCGCGGAGTTGCCGTGCTTTCCAACTGGGAAACGCAGCCGGGGGCGTCCCAGGGGGCCGGGCAGCACCCCGCCGCTCGCCCGGCTCTCACGGCTCTCTCCCTCGCAGCCCCACCAGGTTCTTCCCCGTGTCTCGCCGGGTGCCCGACTACTATTCCCCCTACTCGCCCCAGTACCCCGAGGACTACCAGTACTACCCGCCGGGGGTGCGCCCCGACAGCATCTGCTCCATGCCCGCCTACGAGCGGGTGAGCCCGCCCTGGGCGCTGGACGACAAGCGCCACTCCTTCCGCAACGGGGGCCCCTACCAGCTCCGCGAGTGGAAGGAGCACCCGGGCTACGGCCGGCAGGACGTCCCGCTCTGGCTGCCCGGCCCCGGCCCCGGCCCCGGCCCCGGCCCCGGCCGGCAGCCAGCCTACTACGACGAGGTGGACGCCGCCTCGGGCTCCCTGCGACGGATGTCGCTGCAGCCCCGCTCGCGCTCCGTGCCCCGCTCGCCCAGCCAGGGCTCCTACAGCCGCTCCCGCCTGTACTCGCCGGTCCGCTCGCCCAGCGCCCGCTTCGAGAGGGTGCCGCCCCGGGGAGAGGAGATCTACGCCGACCCGGCCACCTTCATGATGAGGCGGTCGGTCAGCTCTCCCAAGGTAAATGCCCTTCCGCCGCTCGGGACCTGGGAGGTTGGAGGGAAGCATCGCGGGGGATTTAAGGAGCAGGACGCTGCGGCGGAGCGAGCCGCCTCCTCCGCGGTGCCCAGCCTCAAAATGCCACCGAGACTTTTGGTGGCATCGGATCCTGACCCCAGTCCTCCCCTGTGGTCRTGCGGAGGTGCCCAGGTCGCGGTCCTGCCCTCCCGGCTGCTCCTGCGCCAACGAGCTCCCGCRCAGGCACGTGGTGGAGAGCCAGGGCGGGAGGGACCCGCGTGAGCCCCGTCCTGGGCAGGGGGGAGCGCTGGCATCCCCGGCTGGGCTGCTGCGCCCCAAAGCCCAGCCCCGACCCTGCCGTGGGGCTGGGGGTCTGCAAGCRCGAGGCTGCGCCGTGGCGGCGGTGCAACGCTCCGAGTGCCCGCTGGCACCTCCGCTTTCCCGCCGGCCGAGGCCTGCYGGGGTCAGCCCTTGCACCCCTCTCACGTCTCTGGGGTTCGTGGGGGGGTCTCCTCTCTTCCCAGTACGACTACCTGGGCGACAGGCGGCCCGTCCCTGCGGGAATGTACCCGTTCCACTACCCGGCGTCCCCCRCCGTCCACGACAAGATGGTACGTATGCTCCCGGGGCAGCCGGGCTGAGCTTGTGGCCCGTGGCCCGGGCAGCGTGGCATGTCTGGAGCGTGCGCTGGCATCGGGGACGGGCCACCCGTGCCACCCTGCCGTCCCCGGGAGCGGGCCAGGCCAGGGGTTCGGGAGGTCCTTGCTTAGGCGACAGAGGAAGAAGCCGCTTCGGTCCAACAGCAGCTTTACGGGTCCRAGAGAGGCTGGTCTGGGGCGGGTCGGCACCCGCGATGCCGCCCGGGCTCGTCACCCAGTGCAGCCCAGTCCCGACGCGGCCCGCGGGGCCGTTCCCGGCGAGGGCGCGGGGYGGCTGCTCCGCTGCCTGCCGCCTCTCCTCCCTCCTTGCTTCCTCACTTCGGCTTTTTCCTCGCTTCTGGTTTCCCCTTGGACTGCTGAGGGTTTGGAGCCGGCAGGGTGACGCCAGGAGGTCCCGAGCCGGGGAGAGCAGTGGGATGGGCTGGAGGGCTGAGCGCTTCGCGGACGGGGCTCCGTGCCCTCGCCGCTCCTCTCCTCGCCCTGCGCCGTGCGTAGGGTTTTGCTGCTCTCGGTGGAGGCCCGTGGAAGCGGGCAGGTTTGCCGGGAGCCCCCCGGCACGGCGTGGTGGAGAGACCGCGGCCGCGAGGCTCGCAGTGGGAGGCGAAGGGGCGGCGCGGACCGCCGCATCGGCCCCGCGGAGCGCGCGTGCCCCGAGTCACGGGGCAGGACCGGCCGCTGGAGGAGGGAGAAGCAGGTATCTCCGTCCATAGGTCCCTCTGCCGCTGCCCGTCCCGTGGCACGGGACGCGGGGCAGGAGGGAAGGGCCGCGCTGCTTTGGAGGAGCCCGTTAGCCGCTAGTGTGCGCCAGCCGGGGGGGAGCGTTGCYGGCTGTGAGTCCGGGAGGGCCGCGGGTCTCCCGCAGGGCACGTCCACGGCCGCCCTCCCCGCGTGGTGCGGAGGAGGTGGCGCCTCGCTTCTCCGGCCAAGAAGGCTTTGCATTTCTACAGCCTTCACCTAACTGCTTTGCTTCTTCTTTTATTTGTTTTGTGTGTTCGTTTCTTGCCGCATGTCTGCTGGCTCCTGGTAGGATGAACTTTTAGACCTTCAGTTGCAAAGAAACCTAGAGTATTTGGACCAGCAGGTAGGCAGAGCTGGCTGCAAACTTCATGCTGCTTACACCCCCGTGTGCCCTGTCCCCACGCCGCRTCCCCTTCCCTTCCCCTGACATCCATCCCTCACCCTTCTTGGCATCAAAGCAGCACGAGTCGTCTTTGGTTTGCTTCTTCATCCTTCCCACCCGTAGGGTTGCTCATTGCTTGGCGGCACCCCCGTGACGGCCCGGTTGTGTTGTGCTGGCGCCGGTGGTCGATGTGTGCTGTGTGTCGGGGGGAGCCGGGGGCCGCAGCTAGGCGGGCCGGCGGCCGGCGCCGTTCGCGGGCGCCAGGCGAGGTGGGAAGCCGTGCTCCAGACCCCTGCCCTGGGCCGGTCTCTGCGGCGCCGAGCGGAGCGCGGCGGGCAGGGGCTAGCGAGCCGCCGCGGGCGGCCGATCGGGCGCGCGTCAGCCCGCGGCGGGCAGGGAGGGGTCCCGGGCTGCCCGGCAGGCTGGGAAGGGGAGAGGCAGGTCGGCGTTCGCCCTCCCAACATCCCTTTTCCCGCAGTCCGGGCGACCTCCGTCGCGGTGGGAGGAATAAGAGCACTGAGATTTGTCGGGTAAGGCAGGAGGGCGAGCTGGGRCGCGCAGGCGCCTGCGAGGGAGCCGTGGGGGGCCGTACGGCCGAGAGGCCATTGCGGTGGCAAACCAGCGCCGTGCACCCTCGAAGGCTGCGAGGCTCGGCGCGGGGCCGGCCCGAAGCRTCCCCGGGCACGGATAGCAAAGCGGCAGCTCCCAGGCCCGGCCGCGCGCCGCCCCGTCGCTGCGTGCCAGGCTGTGTTTGGAGGAGGGCCACGAGCTGACACCAGCCCAGCAGCAGGGAGAGGGARAAACTCTGGGAAGCATCTGCAGGCGCATCGGGGTGAAAACTGCRGGCACGGTCTGAAACCGAGGAGGAGGGTGGGGGAGACGGTCCGCGCTGCAGCCCGACGCTCGCCTGCAAAATCCGGGCTTGCTCTAATGGAGCCGCTCCGGAGACAATCTCATTAGTCTGCAAATCCCCATCAGTGCAGTAATCACCAAGATCTGTGTCTGCCCTGGAGCAGAGCCAAAGASAAGCGGGAGCGCTCCGTGCAATGAAAGCTCCCTGGATTATTTCACAGCCGTCGGCAGCAATGCTCGCTCTCGGAGCCTCTTTAAAACGCTCCCTAAAAAGGCTTTCCTTCTCCTCCTCCTCTCCTCCTGGCCTCTGGAGAGACTAATTCAAAATGTCACCGTCAAGGATCTCTTTTTAGAACAGTTTGCTTCATTGTTTTTAAAGCAGTTTCCTGCTTTATTTTTGCTCTCCTCGTTTGGCCGGAGGGCTGTGCTGGGAGAGCCTGGGCCCGTGCCCGGCGGTTCGGTGCTGGCATGGCTCCCTGGGCTGCATCCCTCCTTGCTGACTGGCCCCAAACACGGCTTTGGCCCTTGGTTTGCATAAGCCTATGCTTAAATTACCATCGCCCCTTGGATCTGGAGGGACGAGGCAGCGTCGCGGAGCACGGGGCGCTTTGCCTCTTGGCTGCRGCACCCTGCAGCGCATCTGCAGGGGGTTCCTCATGCCGAGAAGGTGGCCAAACCCTGGTGCTGCTTGTTTGAAGAGCTCCACCGAGCTGTAGCAAAGCTCCCTGCAGCCGTCACCACGGCGGGTCCCTGGCAGCAACGCGCTGCCAGGGAGCAGCAAAAAATTGGCAGTGGCGGAGGCGTAAACTGCTGGGGTCTGCCTGGCCGCCCCATCTGAAGCGAGGTGAAGTCCCGGAGGACTCGGCGGCTGCGCTGCACTGTGCTTGGAAAGCAGCGGGCACGCGAAACGTCTCGCGCCGTCTCCGCGGGAGCCCCCGGCTCCCACGCCGGAGCCGCCCGCCCACCGGCGGGGCTGGGGGCTGCTTGTCTGTCTGCTGGGACCACACGTGCGTGTTGCAGTCGTGGGCGTCTCTGTGCCRAGCTTGTGTCTGTGCGTGCAGTGTGGTGTCCAGCGTGGCGCTGGCTGGGTTTTATCTCTGTTTTCCCCCCRCTAAGTTTTCAGGGCAGGCAACCAGCCAAAGACGTTCTTGACTGCACAAAGTGGAGCGGCGGTGGCCCGGGGCTGCTGTCCCCACATGGCTCGAGCCTCCAGGACGTGTCTTGGAGGTGGCACCTTGTGGTGCGGTGGCCCGAGGTGTCTTGGACAGAGCCTCCCTCACCTGAGCACGCCGCACCATGGGCCTGGGGCAAGGTGGAAGCGCAGTCTGTGCTGACCTCTGAAATTTCCTTCCCTGTCTGTCGCAGATGAGCGAGAGCGAAACTCTGATCAGTATGGTGAACAGGATGGTGGAGAACTCTTCCCCTAGGGCTCAGCTCTACATGCAAGTAAGCCTCGCAGCTGCCCTGCCGCCGCAGGGCTGCCCCGGCTGCTTCTGCATGGCAGACCATGGCAGCCTCCACGCCATCCATCCGCAAGCTCACCTCCCGGCATTTCCGCTCATTGAAACTCCAGCATCCATATGGCTCCAGCACATCCTGCTCTCAGGGACACGCTAGTCCATCACAGGCTTTGCTAATCCATCCATGAGCCATTTAAAACCCCATAAATCCTCGTCCTGAAAGCGCAAGTTGGGGATGTAGAAGTCCTGAGCTCCCTGCCTTGGTCTGGTTGGGCTCAGGCGCTTTGCTCACCCTCCGTCTGCCTTCGTGCATTGAAGAGGCACGGAGAAAGAGCTCGCTTGAAATGAGAGGAACCCAGTCCAGAGCACTGTCGTCCTGCTTGGAGCACGCGAAGAGCTGCAGAGGCATCGGGCCGCAGCTCCGTACGCGTGCGGGTCGCGTCCTTCGTGCGCACACCTCATCACGCACTGCCGGTGCGGGGGGCCCGCCTGGCCCCGAGCGCTGCCCACCCCGAGCCCGGCCGGGGATGCGACCACGGGTCCGGCGGGGTCCCGAGGCTCTCGGGGCTGGACGCCTCTGGCTTGTGTGGTGGCCAGGCGATGCGTTGGGTGGCTTTGAGACGATGGGGAAGGTGCCCGTTCCCATCCGCTGTGCAAGTGGAGCAGGGAGCTGCTGGAGGGTGAAACCGGAGGCGCCGAGTTGCTTTTGCTGGCCGGGCTCCCTGCCCGGAGACAGCAGGGTCCCCGTGCGGCAGACTCTGCCTCGAGCCGAGCTGGGCATTTCCCAAGTTCAGCTCTGTTTGCATCGTCTGTGGTTTTAAATTGCTCTGAAGTAGCATCTTGCTTTCTAGCAATAACGAGCCCTTCTTCCTATCGTAGGCCTTTCATCTCGAGATCTTGGAGGCATTTAATTGGTGAAGTCCCATTAGTAATTTAGATTTCGAGGAAAGGAAAAYGATTCAGTGAGAAGCTGGGTGGTAAATAGACCCTGATGTGGCTGCCGATTTATCGGTGGTGCAGCTCTGCTCCGTGGGATTATGGCTTAATCTTTCTGCCGGTGTTTCCCTGCCTGTAGTACTCCAGGCGGTTAGAAAATTCGCAGGGCATCCCCTTTAGCTGAGCTTTTGGCGTCTTGCGGGGAGTTCGTCTCCGGTTAATTCCTCCTGTTCCGCCAGCCGATCGGAGCTGGGAACGGGGAAGAGGCTCCGGCTCTGCAGCCTTTGCTCTAAGCGCTAGGCAGGGCTCGGGGACGGTGAGGACATCCCGCGGCGCCGCTCCGCCGCGGAGCAGAGCCCGTCACCTCTGCCTGCCTCGCCGGCTCCGCGCGGCGCAGGGCGGCCCGGCAGGGCAGGGGAAGGGCCCGCGCCGAGCGCAGCCGGGGCAGCGCTCACCCCTCGCTGTCCTTGCAGGTGACGCCCTTCCCGGACGCCTACAGGGAGACGCTGCAYGCCTACAAGATAAACGAGCAAGACACGGATGTAAGAGCCCACGTCTGTCCTGCCTGTCCCCCCTCTCTGCCGCGTGCTGGTGCTCGGAGCTTCGTTGCTTGGTCTCGCCCCGTGTTCAGATTTGGCCCGCGTCTCGCYCTGCCTGGCGGGGAGGTCCTGCGATGAGCCCGGCAGGCCCCAAACCCTCCCCATCGGCGCGTTGCCCCATCAGTGGGTCACGTTCTGGCTGGCCATGCAGGCCTGGGGTGTCACATCTCCTCCCGGGGGCCTTTGCTCCGGCTGAGCGAACGCCATGCACAGACCTGTTTGCACAAGCACCTGGTGCACACCACGCTCTGATCACTTTTCCTCCCTCTCTTTTTCCTGCCTGGGGACAGAAGCTCCTGGGGAAACTCTGCGAGCAGAACAAAGTGCTGCGGGAGCAGGAGCGGCTGGTGCAGCAGCTCCGAGCGGAGAAGGTACGTGGTGCACGGAGGATGCTGCCTCTCCACCTCATGCCCCTGGGTCTGGAGCTGGGTGGCTGTCCAGGGACAAGCCTGGCTGCAAGGCATTGGCCGTGCCCGGGTGGCATCATCGTGGCGAGGAAGCAGTGTCCCATTTTCTTGGGAATGGCTTGGTGGGGTGTTCCTGAGCCGGGCAGAGACACCCTGGCCACGCCGCGGACCCGGTGCTGCCATGTGATGGTGCGTGTGTAAGAAGAGGGTCTGCTGCTCCCGCATCAGCAGAGGCGTGCTGACGTGCCCCAGGGTCCCCGAGGCAGCGGGGTTGAGGCTGGCGTGGTGCGAGGGCCGTGGTGAGGGCTCTCACGGCTGYGCCACCCTCCCGTCCCTGCCAGGAGAGCCTGGAGAGTGCCCTCATGGGGACCCACCAGGAGCTGGAGATGTTCGGGAGCCAGCCGGCCTACCCGGAGAAGCTGCTGCACAAGAAGGAATCGCTCCAGAACCAGCTCATCAACATCCGCGTGGAGCTGTCCCAGGCCAGCACGGTAACGGGCTCCCCCGCCCGCGCGGCCTTCCTCGTCCCACGCAGCCCTCCTCCTCCTCCTGCTCCGCGGGACCGGGGCACCGCTGGCACGGGGGGCGGCGGGGACCCGCTTGGTGCGGCAGCAGGCACGTCTCCCCCACCCGCGGGATCAGAGTCTTCCCTCCGTTCACGGAGGGGAAGGAGGAGCAAAATCCCCTCGACTCACTGGCATCCCCAAAGAGCCGAAGTCTCTCGCCGGGCACAAAGCCGATGAACCCTTGCGGCGCCGAGCTGGCGCACGTGCCGGGAGCCATCGTGGCTCCGGCTTCCAGCTCAGCTGCCAGCTCCTGCCCCGCGCGACCGCCCCGGCCCCGGGCGCAGGCACCGCTCCCTCTGCCYGGCTCCCGCTCCGCCTCGGCCGTTCCCAGCGTGCCGTCGGGACGGGTTGCTCCCAAAGGTGCAGCCTGTGCAAGACATGGCCAGGGCTGGTGTCCCGCTGCTGCCGCCGCCTTGCAGGCTCTGCTGGAGGTCCGGGTTTCRTTTTGGGAGCAGATTCCCTGTGCTCTCCTGGGTGCTCCCTCGCTGTGCTGGCCCGGGGCTGCTTTTCGCTGCAAGGAGCTGCTAGCCCCTGGCCCAGGCGAAACCCTTCCTAATCCCCCTCCCTCCACAGGCTTTGGCCAACAGCACTGCCGAGTACGAGAGCCTGGAGAGCGAGGTGTCCGCCCTGCACGACGACCTCTGGGAGCAGCTGAACCTGGACATCCAGGTGAGCGCCGGCGCGGCCGCGGCAGGGCTGCCCCTGCCAGCCCCTCCGAGGTGGAAGYCTCCCAGCTCCTTCGACCGTCCGGTCCCACAAGGAGCCGTTTTGCAAACGGCTGCTCCGTGCTCAGACCTCAGCATCCTGCTTTGCCCATGGACAGGAGCAAACGGCACCGGTGGCGCTGAGTCCGAGGGGTGCAGGAAGCACAGGCACCCTGGCGCTTTCCCCTGGGTGCTGTAGCCCAGAGGTGCCCTCGGCGATGCCCCACGCTCCTGGGGCTCTGTGGCCGCAGCTCCCTGCCCCAGCCTGGAGCACGTGCCCAGAGGGAGCCGAGAGCGGCTCTCGGCAGGAATCGAGTTGCAGATGCACTGGTTCGGAGCGCCCTGGGGCTGGGGACGCGGCAGGGCTGTCAGCGGGGCCGCTCTGCCCGCTCTGCCCGCGGCCTTTCGCCCCTGCAGAACGAAATGCTGAACCGGCAGATCCAGAAGGAGATCTGGCGCATCCAGGACGTGATGGAGGGGCTGAGGAAGAACAACCCGTCCCGCGGCACCGACACGGCCAAGCACAGAGGTGAGCGCGCTCCGTCCCTGCCCTTGCCCRGCCCGTAAACCCCAGCGGGGCCGCGCGGAGCCAGGGCCGCGCTCGACGCGGCCCCTCCACGCGCTGGCACAGCTTTGCCCCCTCCCTGCTGCATCAGCCCCACACCCCGGTGCATGCACTGATTTCTGCTTTCCTCGGCAGTGGCCCTGGGCCCYTCGGGAACGTACAGCTCCAACAGCCCCGCCAGCCCGCTGAGCTCGGCCAGCCTCACCAGCCCCCTGAGCCCCTTCTCCCTCGTCTCCGGCTCCCAGGGCTCGCCCACCAAGCAAGGGCCCGGCGAGGTGAGTGAGCCGAGGCGGCTGCCCGGGGCCCCAAAGAGCCTTTGCCCAGCGCGGGCCGGCCCGACCCCTCGCTCTCCGGGCGACGGGTGGGCAGCGGGGTGCAGAGCGTAGCCGGGTTCGCACGCGGCTCTGCCTGGGGGGACCGCTCTGGCCGTGTGCGTGGGCTGGGCGCTTTCCCCGCGAGGGCTGGTGCTCCCCGCTTGCAGCGCCTGTTCCTGGGCTTTGCAACCCCGTGTCAAGCAGCCTGCAGGCTGAGATCGCTCAGCCCCGGCTCCCGCTGGCACCGTGGCCCCCTCTCGCCGCCCGCGCCGGGGGCTCCGCAGTGCCGGCGTCCCTCAGCTCCTAGCTTCTCCCGTGCGAAGTCGGGGGTTGAACCTGGGCRCGGATTTCGCACGTCGCCTGTGCGAAGGTGATGCCGACGTCTGAGCTGGGGAGAGGCCGAGCGGCCTCCACGAGCCCTGGCGTGGAGCGGGCTGCAGCCAGAGCAGCCTCCCCGGGGCGCACGGCCGCGGCGGGGACCGGCACTGCGGAGCCCCTTGTGAAGGGCTGAGCCCGCCGAGCACCGCGGGGAGCAGGGACCGGCTGCTCTCCCTCCTCCTCCTCCTCCTTTTCCTGGCCTGACGCTTCCGCTGGTTTTTGTCTCTGTCTCTCTCTAACTCTCTTTTCCTTCCTGCCTCAGCTTCGCTGCTCTCACGCCTCTTGCTCCTCTCCACCCCAGGAACCAGGCCCGCCTCGACCTCCCCTTCCCAAGTCGTATGTACCCCTGGAGTCTCCTCCGACTGTTCCTCCGCTCCCTAGCGAGGGCCGCCTCTGGCCGTACCCCACCTCCCCTTCTTGGCAGCAGGGCGGCGAGGCGAAGAGGGGACAGGTACCGAAACCTCTCCGGGGCGGCCTCGGAGCAGAGCCCCTTCCCGAGGCGGGGGCCGGGGCGACGGGGCTGCCCGTCCCCTCCCAGCCGCAGGGACAGGCAGGGAGGGACAGCGTGGCACAGGGACGGCTCCTGGGCAGGCGGGCGGCAGGTACCCGGCCCCTCCGACGGGCGCATCCCCGCGGCAGCCTCGCCGGGGCGCTCCGGTCCTTTGCCTCCGCCGTCCTGGCGCGGGACGGGCAATGTCAGACTCGCTCCTCTTGGCCGCCCAGAGGATGCTGCACCAACCTGCCTCGAGCCTCTCTGCTTTCCTCTGCCCTCTGCTCTCTCCTGCGGCACGCTTGGCACCGCTCCGCGCTGCRCTGGGGGCTGGAAAMCCCCGTGCCGGCGAGCTCGGCTGGTTTGGGAGCGATCCGCCTGGCAGACGCAGGCTTGGGACTGCCTGGCGAAGCCTCAGCAGTGCTCCCGCCCGGGGAAAGGCTGCGCAGAGGACGCGGGCRTCTGTGCCGCCAGGCGGGCCGGGGGGGACCGGGATCCCCTCCCGCCGGCGTAGGTGGTGCCCAGCGGCAGCCGGGCGCCGGCAGGGCAGCGCGCTGGTGGCCGCGTGTTGGCGCGGGCTGTGTAAGGGGCGTTGGGATGCGGCAGCTCTGCAGAGGCACGCGGGGGTCCCGCTGTACCCCGCCATCCCCCGGCGCCGCCGTGCCCGGGGGCAGCGGGAGGGGAAGCACCCGCGTTGCCTGTGCAGGAAGCTGTCCCCACGCGGGAGTCTCTCCTGCCAGGACAGCAGTCGGCCGTGCCCGGCGCCGATGAACCAGGCGGCTGTAGCTGGTGCTGCAGAGCCCTCCAAGCCTGGTSTCTGGTGGAGCGCGTCTGGGGCACGCGGGTTTGGCTTCTCCAGGCTGGCCCGGCCCGGCTGGCATCCGTGCGTCCGTCTGCTTGCCGGGAGCACGTTTGCGGTCCGTACGCGGCCCCCTGGTCGCGGAGAGCGGCGGGTCCGTCCCCAGGCAGAGCGCGGCTCCCGCGCGGGCCGTGGCTCACCCGGGAACCTGCTTTCCCTCCGCAGCCTAAAGCGAGCTCGGAGCAGAGCAAGAAGGACGGGCCCCGGCCGGCCGCCCCCGGCTCGCCCGCCGAGGGGCCGCTGCTGCAGAGCCGGCAGGAGCAGGACGCGGAGAAGCAAGCGGCTCTCAACAAGGGTGTGTGGCCTGGGGGACGCCGCGGCCCCGCGGGGTGCCGCTGCGGCCGGGGCCCGCGGTCCCTGCGCCTCCGGGCCGCGGGGAGCGTTTGCAGCCTGGCCTCCGGCCTTCCCCTCCGCAGCCCGCGGCGCCTTCGGCCCCCGGCCGCGACGGGGCGGCCGCTCCCCCTCCGTGGGCTCCCGTTGGTCCCCGGCGGTGGTTCCAGCCCGGCGTTTTGTTTTCCTCCGCAGTGGGCATCGTCCCCCCCAGGACCAAGTCTCCGGCGGAGGAGGCGGCGGCGCCGGCGGCAGGCGTGGTGCGGAGGAGCGCCGGCGGCACGGCCAACGGGCTCGGCTCCCGGGTAGGACCGCGGGGGCGGCCGGGCTGGCAGC
>NW_028185739.1:268349-274004 GCF_003343005.1 Rhea americana | reverse complement strand
CTTGTGGCCCAGCCGCGCGCCTCGGTGCCGCCCCGCTCGCCGGCGTCTCCGGCAGAGGGTTTGGGGCCGCGGGGCCCGTGCGCCCTGCTCCGCGCGGAGGGGCCTGACCGCGGGGCTGGCCGGGCTCTCCCCAGGAGAGGCCGAAGAGCRCCGTGTTCGCCACCGAGGCGAAGGCGAAAATGAGCGTGGAGGAGCAGATCGACCGCATGAAACGGCACCAGAGCGGCTCCATGAAGGAGAAGCGGCGGAGCCTGCAGCTCCCGGGCAGCCAGCAGCCCGAGACCCCCGGCACCAGGGCGCCGGCCTCCTACAAGGTGGTGAGTCCCCCGCGCGGGCTGGGCRCCAGGGGTCCGGGGCTGCTGCACCCAGCCTGGGTCGTTCCCCGCAGGTGGTGGGAGCAGGGGGGCAGAGGGAGGAAGAGGAGGGCGAGGGCTCAGCGGGCTGCGCTCGGCTGCAGGTGCGCCGGCACCGCAGCATCCACGAGGTGGACATCTCCGACCTGGAGGCCGCGCTGCGCTCCGAGGACTCGGGCAAGGTCTACGAGACGCCCCGGGAGGAGATCGCCCGGCTGCGCAAGATGGAGCTGGAGCCGCAGCATTACGAYGTCGACATCCATAAGGAGGTGAGGCCGGTCTGCAGAGCTTGGGGGCCCTCGGCGGTCCTGGGGCCGCCGGCACACGTCTCGCGGGCCGTGGACACGGGGTGAACGGGTTTGGGCAAGGGGGTGGACGGGTCCGCCAGCGGCGGGCGCTCGGCTCAGCCCTTGCCCTCCGCGCCCAGCTCTCGACGCCGGACAAAGTCCTCATCCCCGAGCGGTACATCGAGCTGGAGCCCGACACCCCCCTCAGTCCCGAAGAGATGAAGGAAAAGCAGAAGAAGGTGGAAAGGATAAAAACCCTCATTGCCAAATCCAGGTGAGGCGGCTGGGCCCGTGCCCGTCACCGGGGCATCCCTGCGACCRTCGCCGGCCCCGCTCCAGCCCCGCGGTCGGTGACGCAGGCGCCCTCCTGGCCCCGCGCCACGGYGGCGGTGACGGCGACGCTCTCCCGCAGCCTGCAGAACGTGATCCCGCTGAGCGAGGGCGAGGTGGACGCCCCCCCGGACCCGGAGACGCAGCTCCAGGAGCAGGAGAAGAGGATCGAGATCTCCTGCGCCTTGGCTGCGGAGGCCTCCCGCCGGGGCCGCATGCTCTCGGGTGAGGCACGGGGGGGGTGGGGGGCACGCGCGGGGCCCGCGGCTGCAGGGGGCACCCGCCGAGCGGGAATAGCGGCGGCCGGGCAAACCGGAGAGGTCGGAGGAGCAGCCCGCGCGGGACCGGCCCGCGGGCAGGAGAGGCAGCAGGAGCAAAGGGGCTTTTTTGGAGGGGCAGGAGAGCAGGGCGCGTTGGGGCACGGCCGGGCGATGCCTCTGCGCAGCGGCACCCCCACCGGGCTCCGCTTCGGCGTTTCAGGGGTTTCCCGCCAGGCAGTGCCACGTCCGAGGAAGTAAACCGGGGTCGGAGCTGTCTTGGGATCTACCCTCCGCTGGACGCGGGGCAGGAAAGCCCTGCTGTGATCCCGTCCGCTGCCGCCCTGCAGGCAGCTCCGTGCCTTGCCTTGTCCATGAGGATCCTTGCGCGGGGCTCACGTGCGCATGCCGCGGCGAGACGCTGCCGTGTCCGTCTGTTCTGACCACGCTTGCTTCCTCCCTCCCCTCCTCCCTCCCTCTTCGTTTTCTCCTCCTCCGCTAACCCCTGCCTGCCGTGTGGCCTCTTCTCCTCCGTCCCCGCTGCCGGCAGCTGGTGTTCTTCACGCCCTTCTTCCATTTCTTGTTTCCAGCTCAATGCGCTACCCCAAGCCCTCCCACCTCCCCAGCTTCCCCGACTCCACCGACCAACCCCCTCTCGTCTGAAACATCCCGGGTCGCCGACAGCAGCCATTTTATGCGTGTCTGAGCCATGAAGTAAGCACCTTTTCTCTTGTACTTCATCCCATGCTSTCTCCATCGCAGCCTGCTGGCCGGGGGGACACGGGCGGGGGGCGTTTCTCCTCCCGGGCTCTGTTCCGCCCCRCGTTCGTTCATCGCTGCTTGCTCCAGCTAACAGTCTCCTGAGCCACGTCAGCCCGGTCTCCTCCATGGACCAAGCGCAAGTGTCCTCGGTGGTGAAGCCCCCACGGAGCGGGGCTCCAGCCCCTGGGCCGGGGCAGCTGGGGCCGTGCATCAGCGTGGTGCCCGGCGGGACGGTCCCAAGCGGTTGGGGAAATACGCAACCCCGCTTCCGATCTCTTTTGCCAGGAGAAATTGCAAAGCCCCAGGTGGGGGAAGCGGAGGGATCCGCTCGCGATCCRGCGGCAGGCGCTGGGAGCGGCCCTTGCCGCTTGCACGCGGTGCCTTGCGAGGTCGGGCAGAGCCCCTTTCCCCGGGGAGCTGCACAAGCGCCAGGAACGGGGGCGAATCTGCTAGGTTTTGCTCCGAGCCAGTGCGGCGGGGAGGCGGGGGCCGCGCCGGGGCCGGCAGGCCCGTGCCTTGCTCAGCCGCGCTCTCCTCTCCCTCCAGCGCAAGCCCTGGCTGCCGCCAACGCTGGCAAGTTCCACGGGGCCACGTTTTAGCCCCCCGGCACGACACCGAACCTCTCCTCGGCCRTCGTTTTCGGTTCTCCCAGGCCCCCTCCCTCTCACGAATGGCAAGACCGGCCCGGACGGAGGAGCGGGAAGACGCACCCGCCGCGGCCAGCCAGCCTGGCCTCGCACCGGCTCCCCTGCCCCTCCCGGCCCCGGGCTCTGCTCCGGCCCTGGCGGGATGTGCGGGTGCCGGGAGGGGATGTGCGGGTGCCAGGAGCTAGCAGGAGCGTGGTACCGAGGGGACCAGGAGACCTCCCCAGGCTGCCAGCTGGTGCAAGGGCAGGCTGTTGCATGCAGGATCTGTTGTGTCCAGGGAGTTAGGTAAAGCGTGGACATCTGGGCAGGGGGATTTGCAACAGCATCTGTAGTGCCCGGCACAGCTGGATGGTTGCCCTGCCAGGACAACATTGCACCAGAGGGGAGTAGGACTCCCTTGGCTCTCCGTGCTGGTGTGTTGGTCTCCCAAGGGTCTACAAAGGCTCTTCTGTCCCCGCCATGGATGGTGCTTTCACCTTCTACCGGACGTGGATGCTCCATCTCTGCTCCYTGGCAACTCTTCCCCTCCCTGCGTCCTTGCCTGAAACTGCTTTCAGCATCCTGGCAGCTCGTCGCCAGCGGAGCCTGGTCTGCCTGTGTCTCCTCACGGCCCAGCAGAAGGAAGGAAGGAAGGAGCTGGGGATGGGGTGGATGGAAAGAGAACTGAGGGGACCGCAGAGGCGCCTGGGCAGGAGCCGGGGAAGTGGGGCGATCTGCRCCGGGGCGGTGCAGGGGGGTCCGGCACGGCGGCGGGCACGGAGCGGAGCAGCAGGTCTGCGCGGGGACCTGGGCATGTCGCAAGGGAATAGCGGAGCGGTGCAGCGGGCTGGCGCTGGGGCGCGAGGTGGCATGGCAGAGCCGCGAAAGCGCTCCCTGGGCTCAGCRGGGATCCTTGTGCGCGCAGGGATGACGGAGGGACGGGAACAGGCCGGGCACGACGAGCGCTTCCAGGCGGGCCGTGCCCCCTCGGTGGAGATGGGAGAGGGGGAGAGACGAGCGCTGCTGCGACACGGGCTCGCACGGGCTGCGGCGGGGGCAGCGGCTGCCGCGTCCGGCGACACGCCGGCGAGCCCGCGGCGGGGCTGCCAGCGTCCCGGGGCTCCTCCGTCCACCGTCCCGCGGCTCCTCCGTGCGGCCGGCGGCTCGTCCGTGCCTCCCTCCCGCCGCCTCGGGCGCCTGGACATAGCGGCTTTCCTAGGGGCTCGCGTGCCGGGGTGGGACCGGGYCCCTTTGGAAATCCGGCAGCAGGTCTCGGCCCCGGGGCCTTGCTGTTTCGCTCCAGACCCTTGGACGCCTCCCGTCTCCCGGAGCGYGGGAGCCTCGCGATTCCCCAAACCGCCCCGCTCCGTGTCCGTGTGCTTCCCGCAAAGTCCCTGCTCCGTGTCCCYGGCGCCCGGCCCGCCGGGCTCCTCGATCTTAGCAATACCCGTAGTGTCCCAGGAAGCCCGAGCCCCGCTTCGGGAACCTCCTGCAGCCCTCTTAGCTCATAAAGCTGGCCCTTTATTTTGCTATTACATGCCTTAATATATGTTTTATGGAAATTATACATTTATAATATATATATATATATATTTGTTTTTTCTCTTCTTTTCTGGGAGGTACTGTTTTGTGCTAATTTTCTCTCGCTCTGCAGGGTTGTTGGCACCAGCCCTGGCAATGAGTAACGGAAGCAGATTCTTTGCCAGTTTATAAAAAAAAAAGGAAAAAAAAAAAAGAAAAGAAACTATTTAAAAAATATATATTTTTTCTGCTTTTATTAAAAGCAAATTTATTTAAAATAAAATATAAAGAGAACTGTAAGTTTTCAGCAGCGATGCGTTTGTTTCCCAGGGGCGGAAGGCAGTGGCGCCGGCCGGCGCCGACTCCTCGGCCCACGTAAATCGGGGCGCTCCGGCTCCCCGCGGAGCAAACCCCCTTTACGCCGGCCGCGGGGGTAGGGGGGGGGGATCGGGCCCAGCGGGACCCCCGTGGGCGCCGCCCCCTCCCGCGTCCCGGGCCCCAGGCGTTTGCCCAATGCACTAGGATCCCACGACTGCAGTATTGTGGACCCGGGTTTTTTTAACCGTTATTTTAATTCTTAGTTTTATTTTGGTTATTATTTTTCATAACACTTCATATACCAGTGACTTGTAACCGAGAAAGGATTTGCATCGGGAGGAAATCTATTTATGCACTGGGGGGGGGGGGAAGGGGGACGTTTGTTTTCTGGGTTTTTTTGCTAGTGTTAGAGAAATAAAAGTATCTAAGAAACAGTGCGGTGTCGGTGTCTTCTGTATAAAGGCGAGCTCAGATAATAATTTGCTCTCGGGGCCAAGCGGCAGGGTGCGGATGGCTGTAGCATTTCGGCCGCCGAGAGCGGGTTTTGCCTAGCCCCCAGCTCAGCCTGTGGCTCATGGCACTTTCTCTCCCTCCCTATTTGGGGGTTGTTTTTCCCAGTATTGCTTAGTTTAGATGTAGCTGCTCAATATTCAGCTCTTATAGGGGAGGGGGAAAAGATGCACGCGGACTTTGCAAGTTTGGGTAAAGCTAAGGAATAAAACCGGCTGGTTGGTAAAGGGACGGCGTGCRGAGCGGGTCCTCGAGCCGAGGGCTCGCTCCCGGCTCGGCGCTGCCGGATGCAGCCGGGAGAGCCCCRGGGGCTCCCAAGTCCCGCGGCCTCCCGCGGGGAATCGCGCCGAGCGCGGTCGGGTCCTTCCCCGGGAGCAAGAGGACGGAGCAGGGAGCGAGCCGCGGGTAAGGGAGGCGCCGGCTGYGCCCGGGGCGCCGCCGGGCGGGTTAATGATTTGCGGGGTGACGTGGGGACTAAAGGCCTTTCCAAGGGTCAGCGCCGGCGAAGCACGTGCAAGCGCGCCCGCCCTCGCCCCCGCCCCGGACTGGACCGGCAAGATGGTGTCGCTGACCGACTTCCAGCGTAAGTCCGTCGCTCCCAGCGGGGCGGGCGGCGCGCGGGGGGGCGGCGCTGCCCCGGCACCGGGGCCCCGCGGGCACCAGGGACGCTCCGCGGCTCGGAGCCGGGGCC
>NW_028185739.1:253998-268274 GCF_003343005.1 Rhea americana | reverse complement strand
GGGAGCCCGGCTGGGACGCGGGATGAGGGCCGGCAGCCCCACGCGGGGCACCGAGCCACCAGCTCGCAGGCTCGTGCTGCATGCTGGAGCTCTCACCGTGGCGCCGTCCTCTGCAGGGATTGGTGTGGGACTGGTCGGCTTTGGCCTCTTCTTCATCCTTTTTGGGATGCTCTTGTACTTCGACTCGGTGCTCCTGGCCTTTGGAAACGTGAGTATCCCAAGGCTGGGGCTTCTGGGACCTGCTGGCCGCTGGCGCTTGGCCATGGCACCCGAGGGGCTCTCCTGGCCGGAGGAGCAGATGCTGGTGCCAGCGCAGGAGCAAAGAAGCTGTCCAAGCAGAGGTTTTTTCCCATTTCCTCCTGCTAGATCCTCTTCCTCTCCGGCTTGGTCTTCATCATCGGCTTTAGAAGGACGTTCACCTTCTTCTTCCAGAGGCCAAAACTGAAGGGCACCAGCTTCTTCCTGGGAGGGGTCCTCATCGTCCTCATGAGGTGGCCCCTCCTGGGCATGCTGCTGGAAGCCTATGGCTTCATCAACCTCTTCAGGTTTGTTCTCCAACGAGTGCCTGTTCCTTGTGAGCTTCCAACTACATGAGCAGCTGGGGTTTCCAACCTGGCAAACCCCACCAGAGCAGTCCTGTCTTGAGCCAGCACGGGGAGCCAGGGAACATGCGGCAGCTCCCGCTGCTGCCCCCGGCCCAGGCAGACCCCCCCCCCCCCCACGAGCCACCTCGGCATGGGACTTAACTGAGACTTGTGTTTTGATGCAGGAGTTTTTTCCCAGTGGCTTTTGGATTTTTGAGCACGTTGGTAAACATCCCACTGCTGAACAAGGTGAGCAGGGCACTGGGCACGGTTTCCACATATGGATGTGAAGCTCATGGTTTGCAGTCCCTGGGTGATACAAATCAGYATCTCCACTGAATTAGGCATCCGTGGTCACAAATGTGCAGGTCTCTCCACAGCTGCTGGAGGATGCGCAGAAGGATTTGGCTGCTAATCAGGAATTGTCACTCTTGCAGCTACTGCAGAAACTCGGAGACACCAGCTCCGTGGTGTGACCTCAAAGACAAGCCGTGCTGCTAGAGACAGGACACAGCGAGCGAGCTCCAGGCCTGGCTCTCCTGTGCCTGCGTAACCTGCACCCYGGGACCCTCGCGCTGGTCGGAGCAGCCTGTGCCCGGGGACGGGGCCTCGCGACCCTGCTGGGCTCTCGGCAGTGAGCTGCAGGCTGCCAGCAGCGAGCGGGGGGTGAGCGAGGCTCCCGAGCCCAAAAGTTGTGCCAGCTGGGATTGTGTAATATTTTCCATTTTTTGTYTTCCCCTAACGAGAGTTGAATTAAATTAAAATTCATGTCTGAAACCGAACCTGGACCATGCTCCCTTCCTGCGGCTCAGGGCCTTCTCCAGCTCCTCTTAGAGCTACCAAAAGGCATCATGGACAGCTGGAGGTGACACAGGGTGTCCCATGACTATGGATGGAGGTGGTGTGGTGACTTCCCATAGCCATGGCTGGAGGTGGCACAAGGGCCTTCCTGTGGGCACGGCTGGAGCTGGCACAGCGGAGGGTTGTGGCCACCTGAGCCTGCAGCGTTCCTGCTCACCGGGAGGCCTGGGACGAGGGCAGCAGTTCGCAGTGTCCCCTCGCCATGGGGCTCGGCTGGCCCCAGCAGCCCTGCAGGCCACGGAGCTGCGTTCCCCAGCAGTCCGGCATGGATACGGGCTGCGGAGAGCAGAGTCACCCGGAGGGCAGTGGGAGAGGGCAGGGGAGGTTAGGAAAACACCCATTAAAGCCCATTAACATTTCATGACCTGATCAGAAGGGAGTAAACTACCCTCTTCAGATTCAGTGACCATGAAAAAGGAAAAGACATCTGGGGTTATTAATTAATCAAGAGATGCTGGGGGGGGGTGAAGCAAATACTTGGAGAGAAGAGCAAGAAGACAGAGATACAGTGCTCCTTACCTCCGAGCGTTATCCGCCAGGACTTGCTTCTCCCACAGCCCCATTCCCGGTGGGAGGATGGGAGGTGGAGGGCGAGGAGTTTGCGTGCGCAGGCTGGACGCACGGCAGGTGACACGTGCCCAGCTTGGGCGAGCGACGCTGGCTGCGGGCGCCAAGCAGCTCTCCGGGGGCTCGGCCAGCAGGGACATCTCGTGCACCCGCTGCCTCTCCTGAAGCCCGACCCCTCCGTGAAGGCGGGCGCCGGGAGCCGGGCCGGGGAGCCTGGCTCTTTGCCAGGCAGGCGGCAGYGGTGCAAGGCCTGAGGAGGGGAGGAGAGCAGGACCGTGCTGGTGAAGCAACGCCGCCAGCTCCTGCACGTCTGCATCGCTCTGGGGAGGTCTGCGCAGAGCTGCAGCTTTGCTCCAGAGCAGGAGCCGTCCCCGTCAACTGGCGGTCAAATTTGCACACGCTAAATGGATATGAGCCAGGTTCCTACRACTGCATAGGAAGCTGGGTGCAAGCATAAGTTTAATTAAACYAGGGCAGTTACAGCAAAGTTGGTCCCTATGCGGATATCTTTCTTGAATTGCAAGAATTAATTATTGAGTTTGAGTTAAACCTGTTCCCTCCTGATTGAAGTGCAGCTGAAATAAGCTGGTCCCTGTGCCTGTTGGCACCAGRAAGGCRTTGCACCGTGCCTCTGCTGAGCTTYGCTGCTGGTTTGCATCAGGTGGAAGCAGATCTGCAGAAGCAGCTCCCCAAGGGGCATAAATCAGGGCAGCCCCTCAAGAGCAGAGTCCTTGGAGGTTGGGCTGGTGGGATGCTGCTCCCCTTTGGCTGGTTTTAAGGTGTTATGGGGAAGCTCTTGAGAGGGAATGCAGCTGGGAATTTCCTAGTGCCAGTGTGGTGGTGGGGGGGAGGAAGGTAGAGGTGAGTCTGGCCCCATGGGCATCGTGGCTGCTTTAGGCAGTAGAGCAGAGGTGCTCAGAGCAGAGGGAGAGCCGAGCCAGCAGAGGAGGGATGGGTGAGGAATCCCAGGCTTGTCGTGCAGGTTAGCAAGGGCTGTGGCCTCGCTGCAGCTTAGCTGGAATTCCTGTCTTTGCTTCATCCCAGCTGAAAACTTGTGCTTGGGCTGCATGGTGATCTTCTTCAAGTTTCATCTTTAGAAAGCCATCAAAAGAAAGAGGAATGATCCTAAAAAAATCACATGTACTTGATGCCCCTATTCCCCTCCTGGTCCCTGTGGCAGCTAGCGTGGGCGAGCCAGGGTTGCACACCCCAAGTGCTTTAAGACACTATCACTTCACCCTGTTTAAAAAAAAAAGAAGAAAATCAAGGAAGTTCAGCCAGAGTGTTGAGCTCAGGTAGCAGCAGGACTTTATTTGCACAGAGGATCTCAGCATCACTGCCACTCAGCAGCGAATGGAGCGGGGGGGGGGGGCTGCTGCAGCTGCCCCCGGGCCGGAGCAGGCCCCGGCTCCTGCTCCTGTAGGAGAAGGTTTTCCCTCTGGTTCCGTAAATTGCTCTTTCAATGCGCCCTGGTGGAGCAGCTCTGGTTTTAAGAAAACACTTTGGGTGAAGCCCTCGCTCTGCTGACGTCAATGGTCGGATTCCTCCCGGCGTCGCCGTGATCCAGATTCTCCTGCGAGTCCTTCCCAAGAGTTGCCTCTATGCTCCGGCTTTTCCACAGTTTGGAATGAGGATCCTCACCAGCCCCACGTGTTACTTTTCTGTGCTGTGAGGTTCTTGCTGGAAAAAACATGAAGTGTGTGTGTTGCTGAGTGGGAAAGATGGAAATGTATCTATGTTTTGTACCATTTTTTAAAGGTCTTTTGGGAAAAAGGCTGTTTGGTAAAACTTCCTAACAATCTTGCTTAGGGAGGAACTGCTCCAAGTACTTTATATTCCAAATCTGAGTTACACTTGTTCAGATCAGCCCACCATTACAGGAGCAAGCTTACCTTGCGGGAAAGCACTTGTTTCTCTTTGGAAAGTGCTTTTTTTTCCCTCCTTGCAGTCATTCTTAGCCTGATTGTTTGATTCCTTGAAAGCAGATGGGAAATAAGAGTGTATTGCCTTGTTGTTTCCAGGTGGGATTTTTATAGGCACATAATCGTATGAAATGCCAGCCCTTTGCAGCGAACCGCAGCAGGTTTCCGACAGTAGCACACTAATCGGCCCAGGGAAACTGCAGTCTTGCTGCTTCCAGCATCCAGCGCCCGCCGGACGTGCCCCGGGCTCTCGCGGACGTGCCTGCCCCTCGCCCGGGTTAAAGGGGAGCTGGAAACGCCGGAGCCCCGCGGTCCCGCGGCCCGGGAGCACCTTCCCCGGCTGACGTGGCCCCTCGTCCTTGCAGTCACGCTGCAGCCCCTGGCCTTTCCTTTAGGAAACTCAGCTCGGCAAAGCAAACAGAGCCCGTGGGATGCCCGGGGGGGATTTATGTCTGGTGGCTGCTGGCCAGGCGCTTTCTCAAGTTGCTGCCGCTCCCAGGCGCAGCCCCGAATCCCGGCCCGGGCTCCTGGCCCCTGCGCCCCGGTGCAACCTGTGCCCGGGGCACGAGGCTCCCCCCCAGTGACGCAGTCCGGGGCCGGGGCACCGCGACCCTGCGTGGGAAAAGACGTCAGGGGAGCCGGGCGCTGACCCCGCGGAGCAAAGCCCGGCGGGATGGGGGCCTGGACCCGGCCGGCGCTGGAGAGGGCCGGGATGCTCCGGCTCGAGGCAGCGCCGCTGGCCRGGACTGAGCCTCGGTGCCCCCCTGGGCACCCGCTCGTGTTCAGCCCCTCCTGGCTCCGAGCGCTGCGGAAGCCCCTCGTGGGAGGAAGGCTCCTGAGCCCTGGTTTGGAGGGGACCCGTCTGTAGCTCGGTGGGAGCCCCCCAGGCTCCAGCAGCCCCTTGGCACTGGTACCCGCTGGACGAGGGTGACGGCGGTGCCCTGACGAAACGCCGTCTGCGGCAGGAGCACGTCAGCGCGCTCGCGCAGCTGGGCATTTCGAGGCAGCGGCCGTTATGTAACCGAGTTTCTTCCGAGAACAGTTTTATTGCCCTTGCAGTAATTTCCCATCGAGGTTCCCCGGGCTCGAGCGTTTGGCTCGGAGTCATGGGACCTGATCCAGCACTGACCRGGCGCTGCGCTGGGACCCGCAGCCCCGACGAGCGCGGGAGCCCGGCGTGCAGCAGGGTGGGTGCCAAGCAGCAGAGCCCACCCTCAGCCAGCTCAGACCCTCCCGGAGGCTGGGAGCAGCAACGCACCTTGCAGCAACAGCACGAGCCGGGATTTTTTCAAGCAGGTTGGATGCCCTCCTGGTAACATGTGGCCCCCGAGTTCCCTCCGGTGCATGCCCTCGTTTTACATCAAGTAAGAGGCAGATTGGAGCCTTGTTAGCAGGCTCAGTCCACCTTTGCCTGTGTTTCGAGTCGTGGAGGGCGCAGAGTTGGATCCCTGAGCCACCGGGCTGGGTGCAGCCTGGGAAAGGCCCTGCAGGCTGCTGGGCTGGGGAAATTCCTGTTCCTGGTCAAGGCATCCAGGAAAACCSATCCACCCCCTCTGCCATCCTCTTAAGGCTTCTCTGAAAACGCCTCCATCTTTCCAGGAGGAGGCTGGTGGATCAGAGCTGGGAAACTCTGCCATGGGCAAGGGGCAATTTTCTCTTTTTCCTTCCAAAATGCAGAGCAGGACCAGCTGCAGCAGGTCAGGCACCCAAAGCCACGCAGGGCTGCTGGGCACCTTTGCACCTTGCTTGTATGGGGCAGAGAGCAGACTGCTCCTCCTGACCAGGGCATGAACGGCCAGGCCATGGGCATTTCTACCTCGATATAACATCATATATAACAACTGCAACGAGTTTTGCTGTTCCCTGCACCTGGACTCTGCATTCAAGGAGGCTGCGCTCAYTAGCCGGCGTAACCGGGCTGCACGGTGCTTTCCCCGCTTGCTGTGTGCTCTGTGCAGCTCCCGAAAGGGCAGTGTGGTCTTGTGGTTTTGCAGTTGATGTTTGTGAGGCTGAGAGCGCTGCAGCTGAGTGCCAGAGCCTGCTTCTCTTGGCTCTGGGATCTTTGGGAAAAGCCTGTTCCTCTGCACCTCCTTTCCGCTGCTGCAGCGTGGGACTGGTAAAGCTGTTTGCGGCCAGAGCGTGCTTCAGGCCCTGGACGGAGCAAGCCCTGGTTAACCTGAGCCGCCGCTGCTGCCTTCGGTGCCGCTCTCCTGATTGACACGGGCAGACACTTGGCCCATGCCCTGCTCACGCCGGTTAGTGACGGCCTGGTGCTGACACGCAGAAATGCTACTAATTGCAAAGAGCGTGRGTGAGCGGCTCCGAGCTATTCGCGGCTCCCCGTGCCAGCCGCGCTCCTCGGYGGTGCCTACCTGCCGGCCCGGGCCGTGTGTCCTGCGCAGGGCTTGCTGGCCCAGGCCGCTCCGGCTACTGGCACGGGGTGCCGGCAGGCAGCGTTCCCCAGCCTCCAGCCCTCCCCCAGCCCATGGGGAGGAGAAACCCACTCAGATGCAGAAACTCAGGCTATAAAAGCGCCCTCCCCTTGGAGGCACGAAGGACTCTGCTGTCGGAGGAGGAGGTGGCCCGGGGAGAGCTTGCAATGCCGACAAGACAGAGCAGCAGGCTGCCGCAGTACTTGGTGGTGGTGGCTGTGACCTGGGGCGCCAGCATCTTCCACTCACCGACCCAGGGTCTGCAAAGGTAGCAGTCGTACACGTCGCTCGCGGGCTGAAACGCRCTGGGTCTTGCTGTCTCCCGTCATCTCTTAGTGCTTTGGCCAGTGCTGAGGACTGAGGATTCTCCTCCTGTAACACTTGCCTTCAGAGCAGCTAGGAAATACCTTTCCTTTTCCTTTTCTCGCTAGCACCTCTGGTCTCCCTTGCTCTTCTTCCCCTCTCCCTTTGAGCACTGCATAGCTTAGCAGCATCTCTGCTTCAAAAAAGAAAAAGCAACGAGGCCAAGGTGAAGCACYTCCCTCGCAATCCAGAAGAGCTGAGCCCCAGGCTGGGCTCTGCTTGGCTAAACCTGCTTGCGATGGCTCTGTGCCGCCGGAGCCRTATAACCCCCCCGGGGGCAGCAGGTATCTGCTGCGGCAGGAACCACCTCTCCCTCGGGATCCTTCCCTGGTTATGTTCAGGAGGACGAGGCTGCCGTGTCTACCCGCAGCCTCCCGGGGCCAGCACCGGCTTCTCCATCCTTGGCCGCGTCCGGAGCCGTCGGTGCCGGCTGGGCAGCGCTGCTCCAGGCTGCGTCCCCCGGCAGCAGCGCTGGCCCTGGCAGGATGGCAGCACCGGAGGCCGGCGTGGGAGCGAGGCCGGCGTGGCGAGCGAGGCCGGCGTGGGAGCGAGGCCGGCGTGGGAGCGAGGCCGGCGTGGCGAGCGAGGCCGGCGCAGGGCTGGCCGCGGGGAGCAGGGGGGCTCGGGCTGCGGCGGGGAGCTGCTGCCATCTAGAGCCACGCGGCTGGATTTCCCGCGGCGGGACGGCGCGGGCAGCGAGGGGGTCTCCGCGCGGCGGCCCCACGGCCCTCTCCTCGCTCGCCCGCCTGCCAGGATCGCGCTGAGGAGGATGCCCTCCATCCGCCAGACGCTGCAGGAGATGGRCGTGAAGGTGGCGGACGTCTTCCCCGAGCTGAGGCAGAGCCACCGCCGCGGGGCGGCCGGCCCGCGAAACGGCACGGCTCCCACCGTCCTCACCAACTACCTGGACGTGAGTGTCCCCCGGCCGAGGGGCTCAGCCCTGGTGCCCCCAGCAATGCTGCTGTGGGGCAGACGAGGTTCCTCCCCGGCCGCCCCGCGCAGGTGCAGACCCAGGAGCATCCCCTGGGCAGCAGGGATGCTCCAGCGCCCGGTGCTGCCCACGCGCCCACCCCTCAGCAGCGCTCCCCGCACGGTGCCTCCTCCAGACCCAGTACTTCGGCGAGATCAGCATCGGCACCCCAGCGCAGACCTTCAAGGTGGTCTTCGACACGGGCTCGGCCAACCTGTGGGTGCCATCCCACAAGTGCTCACCCCTGTACAGYGCCTGCGGTGAGTGTCGGGCTGTGCCGCGAGTGCCCTTGGTCCTGGGAATGGGGCTGGGGTGAGAAACRCCGTCCAGCCTCGGCCCCGCGGGTCCCTTCGTCTCTGCAGGGCTGCTCGGCACGGGCCGGCGCTGTTAAGCTTCCTGCAGCTGGGTCTCCCTGATGCCGGGRCGCTCGTCCCGCGTGGCTGGGGGAGCAGGGGCCGCCAGCCGGGGCCACCTTCCTTGCCTCCTGTTTGATGCACGTCCTCCCCTTCGCAGTTTCCCACAGCCGCTACGACTCTTCCAAATCGCGCACGTACGTAGCGAACGGCACGGCGTTCGCGATCCGCTACGGGACGGGGAGCGTCAAAGGTTTCCTCAGCCRGGACATCGTCATGGTGAGTGCCGGCCCTGGATTGCAGAGCCRGAGCCACCGAGGGTAAGGAGAGATGCCCACCTGCATGGCTCTGCTCCCACCTACAAGCAGGAGAGTTACCCAGAGTGGGGGGCTCTGCTGGGCATTTGCCCCCAAGCTCCCTGCGAAGATGTTCAGGCTCTTCCCCTCCCCAGGTATCRGATATCCCCATCATCCAGGTCTTCGCTGAGGCCACGGTGCTGCCTGCCTTCCCCTTCATCTTCGCCAGGTTTGACGGGGTGCTGGGCATGGGCTACCCCAGCCAGGCCATCGACGGCATCACCCCTGTCTTCGACCGGATCCTCTCCCAGCAGATCCTCAAGGAGGATGTGTTTTCTGTCTACTACAGCCGGTGGGTCTCGCGGGGAGCAGGCACCTGGGCTGGGGAGGGTATTTGTCGTGCCAGGTGTGGGTGCTGCAGACACCGGTGCTGAGTTTGCACCTCAGCCGCGTTGCAGGGGGAGCAGGGTGGGGTGAGGGCATGGCCACCATGCACGTGGAAGGTGCCTGGAGGAACAGTGCAAGAGATGGAGCTGAGTGGATGCTCATCCGAAGCTGCCTGGCAAATTGTGCAAAGTCTCTAGCTTTGCTAGCACTGCTGGAGCATCCCAGCTGGGAGCGAATTCAGCATTCCCGTAAAAGGCGAAATATATAAATAAAAGAAAAATCATCCATGGGACGAAGCCACAGAGTCATCCAGGTGCTGCGTGGGTCTGCAGCTGCCTCCGCTCACAGGTTCGCGGTGCATCTCTCTCTTTGCAGAGCTTCCAAGTAAGAAGAWGAAAACACAAGCGCTCTCGAGACAGCACCCTACTAACAACCCCCTGTGCACCCGGCGCCGGCGGGAGGCTGMGCCGGTTCGGACGAGCTCCAGCCCGAGGCCCGCTGCCCCCTGCCCGCCCGGGCGCGGGGAGCCCACGCGGAGCGGCTCGGGGACCGCGGCATGGCGCAGCCCTTCATCCTGGCGCCTTCCCCACCTCCGGGCACTAACTCCGCGTCTCGTCCACTCCGCCTCGCGCCTTGCCGGCCTCGGGRATGGGGGCTGCGGGGGAAACCACGCTGTGCTTTGCCTCCCAGGAACTCCCCTCTGAAACTCGGCGGGGAAATAATCCTCGGAGGAAGCGACCCAGCCTACTACACCGGGGACTTCCACTACCTGAGCGTCAGCAAGAGCGGATACTGGCAGATCAGCATGAAGGGGTGAGGCAGGGAGGGGGCCGCCCGGGTGCTGTGCGACCCAGTCCTGCCAGTGCCCCCCGGGCATGCCACAGCRGGCTGGGGGGCAGCACGGTCCGCGGAGGCTGGCACTTGGGAGGGAGGGAGGGACCTTCGCGCTGCGGCTGCTCCCGGGGAGCCGCGGTACCCGGCGGGGAGCCCGGACCCTTTAGTCCTGCAGAAGTAGTGCGAGGCGCTGAAACAGTTCTGCTTTGTGTTTTTTAAGGCACGTGATTAAGCTTAGCTTTCGCGTTTGAGAAGCTTTGCAGGGAGCATTCCTGGTGCCCCGGAGACACCGGGATCGGCACTGGCCGGCATTCCCCCGGCTGGCCGGGCAGAGCTGCCGAAGATGGGGCTCCCGGCACGGCACGGCCCTCCGGGAGCCCAGCCGTGCTGCCCTGCCGCCCCTCTTCCCTCCCGCCACAGGGTGTCCGTAGGGGCCGAAATCTTATTCTGCAAAGAAGGCTGCTCAGTGGCTATCGACACGGGAGCGTCCTACATCACCGGCCCGGCCGGCCCCGTGTCCGTGCTGATGAAAGCCATCGGGGCGGCCGAAATGGCCGAGGGAGAGGTGAGYGAGCCCGCGTCCCTGCCGCGCTCTTCCTTCCCAGCTGCCCCCGCCCGCGCCCCGCGGGTGCGGCTCAGCTCTGTCTCCTTCCTCCTGCAGTTCGTTGTCGACTGTGACAAAGTCCCGCAGCTGCCCAACATCTCCTTCCACCTGGGGGGGAAGGCCTACGGGCTCAGCGGCTCAGCCTACRTCCTCCGGGTAAGCGGGCGTCCCGCCGCGGACCTCCTTGCGCGGCTGCAGCGCGCCCCAGCACGATGCTTCTCCTTCCCAAAGCCCTCCCGATCTGCAGCGGTGTCCGGWCAAGCCCAGCTTTACTGGGTGCTTTCAGGGAGATTTGGGATGGGTGGAAAAGCRCTGAGAGAAGCAGGGCTCCTGCCTCCCAGAGAGAGGGAGGTCGGGGCCAAGCAGAAGGCATTTCTCTGGGAAATCGGTCACTCGGCGGGAGCGGGGACCTCCCACCGGCCCCGCGGTCACCCCGCGGGTCTCCTCCTCTCTCCTCGCAGCAGTCCCAGTACGGGGAGGACATCTGCGTCGTGGCCTTCGCGGGCCTGGACATCCCGCCCCCGGCCGGCCCTCTCTGGATCCTGGGAGCCAGCTTCATCGGGCACTACTACACCAAGTTCGACCGGCGCAACAACCGCATCGGCTTTGCCACGGCCCTCTGACGGCGAGGGGGGACGGGGCGGAGGGAGGCAGCCGGCTCGGAGGCGAGCGGACCGCCGAGAAGGAGCATTTTGAAGCGCGAACGAGAACGGCGTTGCCTTAAAACGCAGCCGCCTCCTCTCTGTACTGAAGCAAAGCCTCTCCCGCTCCCAAAGCCCCGCTCCGCTTTGCGAGAGTCTCTGCTTCCGGGGAGAGCGGAGCCTGAAATGCTTTTTCTACCGAGCACGTTCAGCGTGGAGGTCGAAGCGGCATCACGTGTGCGGAGTGGCAGCTCCGGAGATTTCCGGGTGAGGTGCAATAGTAAAACCAGCGCGTGGCGAAGCCGGCAGTGCTGGCAGGTTGCAGATGTACTGAGGAGTGATGATTTGTCACAGTCCGCGTTACTCTCCGAGTGGGAGAAAAAGTAATCTGGCTGTGTTTAATGACAGTTTGAGCTGGTGTTAACCCTATTCCCCTCCGTGACTTTGCATTAAACAAAACCTCAAAGCAACAGGCTGCTGAATTGATGCTTGTTCTTGCAGAGGAGGGAGAAATGGGACAGACTCTTGAGAGAACTGGGAAACAAGTATTCCTTTATTGGGATTCACTGTCRCAGACACGCTGCTTTTATATTGTTCCTGTACAAAAGTGAGACATGCTCCCAGCTAGTGGCAGTGCCTCTACATGCAGGCAAATTGGGGCTGTTTGGATGATATGATAAACCTCCTTTCTTGTGTGTCCATGCTGCACCCCTCTTTAGAAATGCAATCAGCCCTAAGAGCTTGATGGCAAAYGAGGCTAGAGAAGCTCCCACCCCGGGCTGAGCCATGGTAGCATCATGCCTGCTCCTAGCCCGCCTCAAGGCAAAGGAAAACATCGTCCAGCTCCACTGGTGCTCCGCACCTTGCTCTGAAGCCTGCAGCACGAGCCAGGAGGAGATTAAGCTGAAGCCGTAAAGGATGCTCCCTCGCCGCTCCAGGTGCCTCGGGTTAATCCGCATCCTGCCCTTGCTGGAAGCTGCTGTGCCGGCCCTGCTGCCCTGGGCCCCAGTGCAGACCCCGGGTGAGCATGCAGGGGCRGCCAGGGCAGCAGGGCTGGGCTCTGCCAGCTCGCAAGCAGGGTCCCAGCACCACCCAGACCTGGAAAAGGGAATATTTACGCTTCAGCTCTCTCAGGTAGAGACTCTGGGCAGCATTCACACTGAGGAGCATGTATGCACCCCAGGTCAAGTCCCAGTTCAAAGAGCRAGCAAGTGTTTTTGCAGGAGGTGAAGGTTTGCAAGCAGTATCTGTGCCTCAAACTGCTTTCCCCCAGGAGGCAAATGGGGGAGCTGCTCTGCGTGGGCTACCCCTGCTAGTCCTACCCCCAGGCAGGGGGGCCCGGCTGTGCACCTGCTTTACRGCCCTTTGGGGAGGGGAAGGCGCCTGCCTCTCTACTTAAGGGTGGCTGACTTTGCCCCACCAGGAAGGCAGCTCTTGCTGCCCCACTGCCTGGATTTGCTTTCCTTGCCCTGTTGGCTCAAGCTAACAGCCAGCGGTTTGTCTCCGCGCTGCCCGCGTGTGGCGACACGCAGCAGGCAGGCRCGTGCTGGAGCTGGGAGCGCTCGGTCTGGCCGCTGACGTTTCGAGCTATGCGGGAGCGCCGCGGTGGTTCGAGTTACAGCGCGTCTGCTGCTAATCCCAGAGCTCCACCATGCCGAGCGGTTTGCAATGTGCTCTCGCCTCCAGTGTGACTAGCTCAGGTGACACTACGGCCATGGTTCACGACCGCAGCAGAGCCCCGGGAAACGTGCCTGCAAAGCAAAGCACGTTCAGGCTTCTGGAGCAAGTCACCATCTGAGTGCAATCACTTTGCAGAAGCTTCTCGCCCTCATTTCTGCCGCCGGTAGCTACTGCTGATGAATTCCCAGTGCTGCCCGAAGCACAGGCTGACACCAGACGACTCGCAGGCTGCAACGTTTTTTCGGGAGTGTGATGCTCCTTTAAGCACAGAAACGGCTGCTGCTGTGTGACCTTTCCAGCCAGGTAGGCATCAGCCTCGGCGCCCGCTCGCAGCCCTGCCTCCCCGCGAGGCACCTCGTCCCCTTCCCTGGCACGCAGAGCGGCAGCGCAGGCTCGCACGGAGAGGATGTGGCCAGGCGGATGTTTGTCCCYGGTGGGAGGGCAGCAGCCTCTGTGGCTGTAGAGCCTAGCTGGAGCATTCGAACCTCGTAATGTCAGCACCCACAACCCCAGGTTTCCAGGGCTGGCACATTCCCGCCACCCGACGGTGGTGTTTCAATCACTGCCTGCAGACACCGATCTGCGGCTCCTGCAAGAACAGGTAGCGGCATGCAGGCGCCGTTGCAAGTGCCGCTTGGGGCCTGGCGGCGGAGGGAAGGGGCCCCAGAGGTCAGCGCATCTCTCGCTTCCATCCAGCGTTTCCTGCGCGCGCTTGCGTACCCACCGCGCGTCTGCTCGCGAGCACAGGAAATCCTCGGGGCTGGGAACCGGCGGCCCCGAAGGCGGCGCGCGCGGGAGGGAGGCCGAGCCGCGGGGGGAGCTCCAGCGAGGGGGCACACGCACGAGGCAGCTTCTGAGCTGCAGCCCGGCCTCTGCGCAACCTTTTGGCTGCATAGACACACTGGCAAGCTTCTGCATTTCCTTCCTACAGCAGGGAAATTCTCTGCTTAAAAATAACTGGGCCTTCTCTGCCTGTTCCTCCGCGCTGCAAAGGCTCTGGTCTGGAGAAGACGCGAGTGGATCTGAGCTTACGAAAGCACACGGGTGACTTAATAAAAAAACRTAATGGCTTCTGGCTATAGCTCTTAGCTGGAAAATGGTCAGAGTGGCCTAAAATAGGATGTTTCTTGGATCCAAATCTATTCCCATTCAGTGCAGTCGTGAGCAGTAGGAACAAGAAACGCCTGGGCTGCTGCGGTGCTGTGCTTGGGCCCCTTAAGCCAGCCTATTAACACCTCTAATGGCCTTTGCCAGGGCCATTTCCCGGTTCCTGCTGCGCCGTTCTGGCTGCAAGGCACTGCTAACCTGCAACTGCCCCGTATTAACACTTCTGATCGTTAYGGCCAAGCAATTAGGCCACCCTCAGCCCAGCAAAGCGGCCGGAGCAATTATGACCATCTTATTAAAACTGACAGAGCTTGCTCTATATATAGAAACCCAAGGAACTGATTGCTTTATTTTTTCCCCTTCCTTAAACGATTTTCCCCMAGTCTCCACGGTCCATTTAGCTGGTTTCAGCTGCAGCCAGCTGTAAACTTTGGAGGGGGCATTTTTCGCTCCAAGCCATGTGCAGTTCTTATTTCCTCTGATAATGAAGCCAGGCTGGGGGGGGGGGGGGGGCTGGCCCAAAGGGCGAGTAATGCTCTGTCTTTAATTATCAGACCTCTCTCCACCCCGCCGGCAAACCCCATCGCTACGGCGTGTGTGTAAGAAGGCGCCGGGCCTCGGGGCAGGGCCATCTCCGCCGGAGGAGACGCGTCCCTGCCGGAGCCAGGCTCCTGC
>NW_028185739.1:242338-252949 GCF_003343005.1 Rhea americana | reverse complement strand
GCCGTGCTCCACCTCGGCATTGCGGTGGACGAGGGCGACGTGCTGCCCGGGGCGCTGCGGCTCATGCGGGAGCTGAGACCCGCCTGGGAGACGGCGCGGGTGAAGACCAAGGTACGGCCCGCCGCGGGGGGGGGGGCGGCGCTGGGGAGCCTGCCCGGGGCCCCCGGGCACCGGCCGCTGCATCCCGCCGGCGAGCCCTCCCGCCGGCTGTGGGGCACCCGAGGGGGCTCCGGGCCCGCTTGGTGGCCGCTGTAGGGCCCACCCGGGGGGGGGGTATAAGTTCTGCCTGAGGGGGCTCTAGAGTCCATCCTTGAGGGTGGCTATAGCGTCCACTCTGGGGGACCCTATAGGACCCGTTCTGGGGTGGCTATAAGGTCCACCTGGCAGGGCAGTAGGTCCTGCCTGAGGGCTGCTATAGGACCCATCTTAGGGGGACTACAGAGCCTGCCAAGGAGTGTATAGCATCCTGCCCCTACTCTGGGAGTCTGGCTGGGGCTGATCAGGTATGCRAAGGTCTCCACCCCCAGCAGGCTTTGGAGACCCCTTTGGGGGGGTTGCTGAATGGTGACTGCGGGTGCAAGCATGTCCCCAGGGTCCCTCAGGGCTGCTGAGGTCGGCGAAGGCAGGAGGGCGGCAGCCTGTGCGCCGTGTTCCCCTGKAACTGCCCCTGTTGGTGCTGCACCCCTGTACCCCGTGCTGCACAGTGGGGCTGCCGGGTGCCACCACTGCAGCGGGTAGCTGCATGGGGCTCGCACCTTTGCTGGGACCATTGCACTGGATGTTCAAGTTGGGATAGGAGCTGGGATTCAGCGCCAGGCTCCCGAGCAGGGCAGGGCTCAGTTGTCACAGGCTGGCAGGGGTTCGCTGCAGCGGCCGGGAGAGATGGGCTGGCACAGACAGCGGGTCCGCACGGGGCTTGCTAGTGTGGCACTGGCAGCCTGGCTGTTTCACCCTTCTCTCCTCCGCCTCTGGGTACCACGTCTGGGCTGGAAGCATGAGGCTGATGGGGTTTGTGTCTTTGGGCTCCTGGCAGTGGGCACAGGAGCGGAGAAGCCCCGGAGCTAGATGCGCTCAAATGCATGTACGTGTGTATGTATGTCCTCTAAAGGCACATGCTTCCCGTGTGCCTGGCGTGTCATTAAAAATGTATTAATAGCTAAGTGTAATTAAATACAAGAAGCTGCAGGAAAATATATATGAAAGGGCAGATGGTAATAGACAGGAAGCTCTGAGTTAAGAGTTCCTCAGACTGCAAAGTTTTAAGGCCAGGAAATGTCTTGGGCTCCGTGTTTGTAGAGCACCTAGCACAGCAGGGGGGACAGCATGCCTCACCGATGCTGGTAGCATTAGAGGCTCATATTCATAAAAGACCCCAACTTTCTGGTATCCAGGTCCTCTCCAGGCGCTGGAGGGGAGTCAGTGTTCAGCAGCAGCTTGCATGTATGTATATGTTTTTAATAAAAAAAAATAAATAAAAAAAAAACTTGGGAGTTAGGGAAAAAACTCAAGTTGCATTTCCCTTAACTGCTATTGCAAGAGCTCCTTGGGAAAGGACTGGAGCTGTGCACCGGTTCTCAGCTGGTTCCCATTAGCGTTCCTGTTAGCTTTCCTCCACTCCCTGGAGCGGCGCCCAGTTCACACCACCTAGCTGCACGGTGTCAGTGCACAGCTGCTCGGTGTGACTGTACCAGGCTGCGCTCATGGCATGTAAAAATCTCCCAGGGATTGGGGCAGGGTGCAAAAGGCAGGGAAAAAGGGTCTGTATGCCCCCTCCACCTGCCCTCCAGTCACTGCGATGTTCAGCCCCTGGTGGGAGAAGATACTTTTGCTCTAGGTTCTGCCCCTTTCCAGGGCTCTGGCTCCTCATCCCTTAAACTCTATCCCTGGGCAGAAGCATCTCTGCACAGAAAAGACACAGGCGTTTGTCGGTGAGTCAGCCAGCCGCACTATCGGAGAAGCACGCACTCCTCCATTGCTCATCCCGTGATAAGAAGAGCAGCAGGGACGTGGAGCCAAGCCGCTTCGAGGACTGCGGTGTGGCGGAGGGCCCTGCTCTGCCTTCCAGGACTTGTATAGTCCAACTTTGRCAACCTGGTGCCCTGCTGAGATAGTCCCCTGGCTGCCCGCCGGGGAGGTGTGCCGGAGCCCCCCATGCCGCGAAGCGGAGGTGGGAGTGCCTGCGTGGGCCGGGTGCGTGTCTGCGCGCAGGGGAGGCAGCGAGCGTGGCAGCGTGCCGCGGGGCTGCGCCGGGGACAGCTCTGCGGGAGCCGGAGGAGGAGGGGAGCTGCGACGGGCCCACGGTGTGTGTCTGACCCACGGAGCCCGCAGCAAGCCCCGCTGCCTTGGCCGTGGTGCAGCACCACGGGGCAGAACCGCTTCTCTTCCCTGCCTTTGCGCAGCGCTYGGGTCTCGCCCCTCGTTTAATTGCTGCAAGGCTCCTTGATTTCCTTGTGCCTTGTGCAGAGCTGCACTTGCTTCCTCCCCACTGCTGTGGTGCAGCAACACCAGGGGAGGACTGGGACCTTCAGTGCATGAGATCCACAAGGAACAACTCTGGGCATCTCCTGAGCATCTGTGCTTGTTGCTGGGAGCTGGAGGAGCTGCCGTCTCCAAACCAAGAGAGCCCATGCSTGCATGCACTGACAAACAACGTGCAAGTCTCCAAAATTAATGGCGTGGCGTTCAAGGGGGATAAGGCTCTGTAATCCCATTAAACCCTCTGGAAAGGGCTCATTGGGCTGTTGAGGAACAAAACAAAGCAGCGTGAGGACTCAGCATCTGAGGCAGAGCTGAGCATCTCAGCGTGGAGCCATCCCTGCTCACCTGCAGCTGACGGCACCGCTGCGGGCAGCTCGCAGAGGGGATTGACTCAGGGCTGCCGCTTCTTTCACCCTGACGGGCCGCRGCAGCTTTTGTCTGCCAAATTTCTGCTCTCTTGGGTCTGGCAGGACAAGGAGAGGGGAGAGCGAAGCATGGCAGAAACCCAAGTTATCTGACACAGGAGGAGTYGCTTCAGTTTGTCGCAGCTCCAGGTGAGACAGCAGCAGCCTCGTGCAAGCCCGAGGGGCCGGCGCCCACGGCTGGGCTGCAGCCCCGGCCGCTGCCCGCCCCGAGAGCCAGCACCACGCAGCTGCGCAGCGAGGGGCATTTCTGCCGTGTAACTTTAGGTGTCTAATTCCAGTGCTTTGAGATTCCCTCTGGAGGCTACATAGGGAGCCCTATATATAGGCCTATATAGGAGTGTGAGTTGCTGAGTGAGTTGTCTAAAATTAGACGGCGTGCGTCCCACCCCGAGCACCCGTAGCACGAGCCGTCGCTCCCCTCCCGCTCCGTCTTGCAGAACTGAAAGGGGAAGAAGCAACGTGAGCAGAGGAGGCTCCGCGGGGCACGGCGATGCCCGGCCGCGGCCCTCGGCCGGCCCCGTCTCGCGCGGGACCCGCGGCGGGCTCAGCGGCGCTGCCGAGCATCCCGCCCGCGGCTGGGCAGGGGTCTCCCGCGCGCCCCGCTGGGCGACGGGAGCCCAGATCTCGCAGCACGCTGGAGGCGATCGCGGCCGCCCCATGCCGYGCGTGGGGCAGGGAGGGGACCGCGGCCCGGGCTCCCCCGGCGCGGGAGGCGATGCCGGCCGCGGGCGCTCCATGTGCGTGGGCAGCCGGCCAAGCCAGGGCGGCGCGAGAACAGAACTCGCTTTCCATCTGTGAGGAGCCATCAGAGCAGTGACAAGAGACGTCCCCAGCAGCGACGTCTCTGCCTATCAGTGACTCCCGCGCGGCCCGGCCCCGCGGGGAGGATCGGGAGGAGGAGGTGGGCTGCTGGTGTTTGCTCTGCCTTGTTTGCCGGGGTTTGTTTTGCGCCAAGTGAATTGCACTGATTTTTGGGACCGATTCCCAGGGCGGCTCGGACGCCAAGTGTGCGTGCGGTACCTCTAGCTATTCCTGAGCTCCCAGGTGAAAAACACTGGTAGATTTCCACCCCAACCATGCTGGGCTTTGCCAAGCTCAGGCTTCACCTGTGCGGCCCCGTGCGGAGCCCAGGTTTGCAGGTGAACCTCGAGGCCTCCCAAACTCACCCGCCACARGCGCTTCCCCCAGCTGCTGTGGGTGCTGCAGCTTCGTGCTCGCGCAAGCCTCTCCTGTAGCTGCACCTCGAGCCTGTTGCACGGGAGGCTCTGCCTGGGAAAAAACGGGACTGAAGTGTTTGGGTTATTCACCCGCTGCCTGTTATCGCCCTGGGCAGCCGTTTGCACCGCAGGGAAGCCTCGTGCCCAGCTGCGCGGCAGGGACGTAAAGGTATCGGTAGTGACCTGGAGGAAAAATCTTTGAACAGGGTCCCGTGTGCCTGCTGGAACGGGGATCGCAGCACCTCTCCGCCTGCGGGGCCCCGAGCGTTAACACGGGCTCGGGGGACTTGGGGCAGCCTTTGCCCCATGCCCGGTGACCGCACCACCATCCCACCCCCTCCACACACACACACTCSTCTTCTCCTCCAGCTTTTCACCGATGGCATCACCAACAAGCTGGTGGCCTGCTACACGGACGAGGGCATGGCAGACGCGGTGCTGGTGCGCGTCTACGGCAGGAAGACGGAGCTTTTCGTGGACCGGGAGACGGAGCTGAAAAACTTCCAGGTGCTGCAAGCCCACGGCTGTGCCCCCGACCTCTACTGCGCCTTCCAGAACGGCCTGTGCTACGAGTTCATGCCGGGCATCGCCCTGGGACCGGACCACGTGCGGGACCCCTGCATATTCAGGTGAGGGCCTGGGGGGGGAGCGCTGCCGTGGGTCGGAGACGCGAGAGGGGAGACGGTGCGTCTCGAGGGCGGGATGAGGGGTTTGTCTGTGTTTCTGGGCTGCTCTCATCCTCCCTGCAATTGCTCCAACTACTTTTGGGGCACTTTTATCTCGGTTTCTCTGGTATCGTTTGCATACACAAGTCTGGATGGGTGCTGAGGGATAAACAGGCTAAATTCCCAGGTGATGCCGAGGTTGCAGCAGGTTTTTTGCTGTGTTTTGCTGAATGAAGAGATTGCACAAGAATGTCAACTTTTATCTAAATTTGCCCTGGAAAGGTGAATGCTGTTGTTGACCGAAGCAGTACCCYGAAAATTTTCAAAGATATGCAGCTAAAAATGCTACAGAGAGAAGTTTTAGCTGTCTTGACCCTGAATTTTTAAACACTGCTTTGGAGGAGCCTCTTTTGAGAGGTCTCAAACCTATTTTTAAGGGGTGCTGCTTTTGGGGGTCTTGGCGCCCGGCCACCTCTTACCTGCACTTCTGTGGCCTGTTGCAGGCTGGTGGCCCAGGAGATGGCCCGGGTGCACGCCATCCATGCCAACGGCAGCATCCCCAAGCCCATCCTGTGGCAGAAACTGCACAAATACCTCGCCCTCGTGAAGATGGATCTCAGCCCAAAGGTATCCAACCCCAGGTAAAGGCAGAGGGATCCCAAAGAGCCAGGCTCTGGCTTGGGCATCCACTGCCCACCCATCTCTAAGTCTTGCTCRTACGGGCTTGGGGGAGACAGCCCTGGTTCCCAGGTAAAGCCTTTCCTGAAATCTGAGGTTTGCTAGCGGGAGATTTTGGGAGAGTGTCTGTGCTGGGACCAGCCACATGGCTACTTTTGGATCCRGATCCGTCAGCAAGCAATCATCTGGATCAGCCCCTGTGAGCACGGGAGGTCTGCGGGATGGAGGCCTGCATTGTAAGCCAGAGCTAGAATAAGGTGAAGCTCAGCCCTTCTCGTGGTGGGGATCTGAGCAGCAAAGTTCAGCTAATCTTGGTGGAGGGGACGCTACAAATCCGCTATGGATTGGAGCAGGCTGTCCCCATTTCAAGTCAGTTCATTCCCTTTTTGGGCAGCTGAGGCCTCGCCGGGAGCTCAGGTTCATGTCAGGTGAGTGACTGTGTCAGCCCAAGCCAGGACATGTTGGAAGGATGCGGGCAGCCCCAACAGGTGATGGAGGTGAATGGACTTGAGGGCAAGCAAATGATTAACCTTGTTCCCTGAACGGCTGCGGCAGGATCCAGGGCTTTTCTTAGTACTCGCCATACTGCAGGCAGACTTCACCCAAGTCTGCCCCTTACATCCAGACAATTAGGTAATCATTAACGAACGCTTTTCTTGGAATTGAAACTTTGGAGGTTTTTAAAAGTGTGTGTAACCATGGGGAGTCCAAAAAAGCTCCCGTTGCCCTGGGGTTGCTTGGATGCTTCACTGGCGAGTGCTGGGAGGCTCCTTGTGCTGGTTTGGGGAAGCTCGGGGGATGGATGCGGGGCTAAGTGAGCAGAAAGGCAGGGCTGATGCACCACGCTGGCTGCCACGGTGCCACGCAGTGTGTCCGAGGAGGCGCTGGGCACCCCACGCTGAGCCTGGTTTCCCCACCATGAACAGCCTTGCTAGAGCTGCTTTGTGTTACTGCTCAGTTTGTTTATAAAACGTGTTGAGGGAAGCAGGGGGGAACTATTTCCCTCTGCCTCCACAAGAGGTTTCTTGTGAGCAGCAGTGATTCCACCCCTTTCTTCTTCCCCAGCCTCCACCTGGACATGCCCAGCCTGGAAGTACTTGAGCATGAGCTGGCCTGGATGAAGGAAACTCTCTCCCAGCTGGGGTCCCCMGTGGTGCTTTGCCACAACGACCTGCTCTGCAAGAACATCATCTACAATGGCACTGAAGGTTGGTGGTGGTGGCTTTGCACCCCCATAGGAGTGGGTCTGCCCCCCAAGCAGCATCCTGGCACATGAGTCTGCCAGCCTCACTGAGGACCGCAGGCTTTGTCCCCAGCACCTGTAACAGCTCTTGCTTTGGCTTCCGCAGAGCACGTGCGGTTCATAGACTACGAGTACACCGGCTACAACTACCAGGCTTTTGACATCGGGAATCACTTCAACGAGTTTGCAGGTGAGTTGGACTCTCCTTCGTGGCACCAAAGGCAACCCCCAGCTTGCAACTGGTCTCCCATGGTCTTCCTGTCCTCAGGGAAAGGAGGRTGCAGAACCTCAATCCTGCCATAGGAAATGGAGGCAGCTCCTCCCAGGGCTGTGCTTGGTTAGAGCAATGTGCCGGGGAGGGTCTTTTCTCTCTTTGATCCCTGTTTTAGCAGCAGCAAGAGGCCTGAGTGTTGCTAAGATGTGGTATCTGGAAGAGCCCAACTCTCTTTAGTCATGATGCAAGGGCTGGGTAGGTTGGCTCAAATCAGARGGTTGATCCTCCGAATTCCCAAGCCTGGACCTGCAATGATTTTACTCCACTGGTCATGCGTGGGGAGAGCCCCTTGGTCACGTTGCTCTGCCCTGGAGAAACCGTCCCCTTCCCTTCTCCTCTTCCTCCTGGCCATTGGTAACGATGGACTCTCCTTGCAGGCGTGAAGGAGGTGGACTACCGCCTCTACCCCAGCAAGGAGATCCAGCTGCAGTGGCTGCGCTCCTACCTGCAGGCCTACAAGCAGCTGACCCAGGAGGACCAAGGAGGCAGAGGAGCAGTGGTGTCTGAGAAGGAGCTGGAGGCTCTCTACGTGCAAGTGAACAAGTTTGCTTTAGTGAGTGCCAAAGGTGGGGAGGAGGCAGCTGGAGAGTGATGCTTGTGTGGAGGTGGCCCTCCTTGGAGGGTAAAGGGGTCAAGAGCTTGTTTGGTGGTTTGGAGATGCTGCAATTCTCTACCACATGCATCAGCTCGAGGGTTGTGTCCAGCAATGAAGTGGGGTTGTCAAGTTGGGCTGCCTCTAACAAAGACTGGCCTCAGGATGGATTTCTTCTGCTGAGCAGGGGGCTCCTTGCTGCGCTTGAGCTGGCGAGGAGAGGAGACGGTGAAGCCGTGAGCACAGCCACTAGGGGTTGGGTGTTTCAGGATGAGGGCAGGAGGCTGCTCCAAAAAGCCTGGCTTCGTGTCAGGGGCACTGAGCCCCTGGCGAGGTCAAAGATAGCCCTGGCCTCCAGCCGTCTGACCAAGGTTTCCGATGGACACAGTGTCCCTGATGGCTGTAACCTTGGCCATCCCTTCCTGAGAGCCAAATAGACTGTGTGCAGCCAAATGTGAGGGAAATCCTCTTTGGTAAAGTAAAAGCCCGGAGTAGAAGGAGCCAGTGGCTGCCTGTGCTCTGCCCTCCGCCGTTCCCCAAAGAGCTGTTTGCTGAGGTTCCCATGCAGCAGGGATCGCTCCCACCAGCGCTCGATCCCCTCCCGGGCTCGGGAGGGACACGCGGGATAGTGCTCCAGCCCAGCCCAGCTGCAAACGCCGAGGCTGGCGCCACGAGCCCGTTGTGCAGCTGTACAGCACCCGCCCGCTGGGATCCCTCGCCCTGGCTGGGACCAGCCTCCGGAGCATATAAAAATGCGCGTTYGGGCCAGGCTCCCGGCTGGCTGGGACTCAGCGTCCTTTCAGCACGGCCGCGGGAGGTCTGGGACCTGGCCGGGAGAGAGACGAGTGACCTTCCCGCAGGCAGGGGCGCCTCGTGCCRGTTTCTGATCTGTATTTTGTCTCTTGCAGGCATCCCATTTCCTCTGGGCATGCTGGGGCCTGATCCAAGATAAATACTCTACCATAGACTTTAACTTCTTAAGGTGAGTGAGCCCTGTGCTGCGGGAGCCAGGGCTGGAGGGGAAGGGGCAGTGCTGCGGGCTGAGCCCCTTCCCTGGCCAAAGCAGGCTTGTTCAGCCCCGAGGAAGCGGCACATGCATGTCCATAGCACCCAGCAGGGCAATGGCAAACGGCAGCAATTGCTCCCATGCCATCTCGTATTGCTTTCGATCAGAAGCTCCTGGAAAAGTGACAGCCAGCTCTGCCCGGGTCCCATGGCATTTGCTCCCAAGCAAATGGATCGCAGTGGTCCCTCCTTGCTGGAGGGATGCTCTGTGCTCAGGAGACTTGAAGCTGGGGCAGGAGCAAGTGTCTCACGTCCGTCCCTTTCTCTCGGCAGATATGCAAAGCTAAGATTTAAACAGTACTTCAAGATGAAGCCGGTAGTCACAGCCCTACAGATTTCCAAATAGCATCTCCGGCCCGTGAGACCCTGAGCTATTTTGTCCTTGCTGCGTCCACAGCCCTCGCCTCCCCCTTGCCCTTCTCCGCCCCAGCCGGGGCTGAGGGCAGATCCCGATGGTGGGAAGGGGGAAGAGGATCTCTGACCCAGCCACCGATTAAAGGAGACCCTGGACATACCTGAGATTGGACCATGAGACGCTAAGGAGGACCACGGCCTCAGCGAGGCCCCTGCCTACGCCAGGAAGCCTTACCATCGCCTTAAGGCCGAGCCCGGGTGCCTGGCGGGTCYGCGCGGCGCTGGCACTACCGCTGCTCGCCTGGCACCCGGTTTGCTCCCTCGGTGCCRTCCCCGAGGGGGGACGCGGATGCCCCCCGCCGCCGCTCGGCAGCCCTGACCGCCGTGGCCAGCGCTGCCCGGTTGCTTTAGCTGCCCGACGCACACGCTGTGCCCATCTCGCCTTCGCAGCCCCCTTCGCTCGGCCCCGGGACCCTCCTGGGCTCTCAGCCCTTCCTGGGGTCCGTCTCGCTTCAGGCCGTCGTGGGGCCCTCTCGAAAGCGGGGCTGGTGCCGCTGCAGCCCGCCTCGCGAAGGGCTGTGTCCCCGCGAGGCAGCGGTGGCCGTGCCGCTTGCCGGGGGCCGGGGCCGGCGAGCATCTGCTGGCAGGTGCTGGGCGCCTGCTCCCGCTGCAATACACTCGTCCCGTGGCGCTGTCTGTTTTTCTCCGAGGCCGTAGTCTCTTTTCGCCGCTACCCCTCTCTCCGGTCTTGGCYTTGCTCGCAGCATCCTGCATCATCCAACGCAGGGGCAGCAGYCGGCCCCCAGCCCCGACGCCGGGGTCTCGGCCCCTGCCCAGCCTCCCCTTTCACCCCCTAATAGAGAGAGTCCTGCCCCCCTCCGGGCCGTCTTTCCTCTGCTCAGCGCCGTGCCTGCAGGATCGGCAGGGCTCGAGGGCACCGGGCTGGGTGCGAGCCCAGCTCTTCCCTTCGATCCTTGCCCTGGGGCTGCAGCAGAGCCCAGGAAACTCTCGTGCCTCTTTTGGACRGGAGTTAAAGGGGACGAAGCCACCCTGCCCCGTGCAGTGGGCGCAACTTTGCCCCTGGCTGCCGGGTGGCAGCTCTTCCCCAGCCCCACAGGCTCGGCGGGGCTGGACTGGGCGTCGCTGAGCACTGCCCAGCTCATGACAGCTATTGCGGGTCGGGTTGGTGGGTGAGACCAGCTGAAGCCTTGGGGAGCAGAGCCTTGCTCTGCTGCCTGCCCCGGCTGCAGGGGGCTGGGGACCAGGCCACGTCCCCTCTCCCGGGGGCAGAAACCCACCCCAGCAAGCGACGGCCCTTCTGTTGCACCTGGTGTTTGGGTGCAAAATAAAAGCTGCTGGTAGCTGGAAGTTAGGGGACAGCGAGTCCGTGGCCAGTGATGCAGGAGTTTGCAGGCGAGGGGACGGCCGCGGGGGGCACCCGGCCCCTCTCCCTCGCGCGGGGCGGCTGCGGGGGAGGCCGGAGCAGGAGCAGAGGGGCTGGCGGATGCCTCTCCCCAGGACGCGGCTCCTCGCACCGCGGGCTGCCCGTGTCCCCTCGCACGCCTCCGAGCCCCTGACCTGCGCGTGGGCGATGCGGGGGTGGCGGCGTGGGCTGGGGAC
>NW_028185739.1:240872-241888 GCF_003343005.1 Rhea americana | reverse complement strand
GAGTTGCGTGTTAGCCGGGCACGGTGGCGGGGGGCGGCCGAGTGCAGCCCCCCTCGGCAGCACGGCTCATCCCGCTCCCGGAGCCGCCGGCCCGGCATCCCTTCCCTGGGGACCGCGGCCCGGCTCCGCGAGAGCAGCACGGGAGGGGGAATAAATAAAGCTCTGAAGGAGGGGAAGGGAGACGAGCCCTTTGCGGGGGGGCGAGGAGGCAGCGGGCTCCCTCGGCCTGCGGGGCACAGCCTGGATTTGTCCTTTCCTCTCCAACCTGGGGCCTAATGCTTTGCTTTCAGTATTTTTTTTTTCCTCTCTCTATTTTACCCTCCTATTCGCAAGGGCAGAGCATGCAGATCAGCTGCAATGCCCCAGATCCCAGGCTCGCCCCGCGCTGCCGGCCCGGCTGGCCGCAGCACGCGCCTCGCGGGGCCGTTGCAATGCCTCCCACGTCGCCGGCAAAAAAAAAAACCCAGCAGCGCCGAGGCTCGAGGCCTCCCCAAACCGCCGGGCGCAGCGAGGCCGCGGCCGTGCCTGTGCCCGGCTGGTGCCACAAGGCGGTGCACGGGCTCCGCGCCGGCTCCGCGCCGGCCGCGCGGCTGGGCTCTGAAGGGAGCAAGGTCTGGTTTGGCTTTTTTCATAATTTCCTTTTTTTTTCTTTTTTTTTCCTTTTTTTTTTTTAATTGCTGCTATTTTGCTCTTCCTCTGTGTTTTTTTTTTCTTTTTTTTTTTGCAATGCAGGTCACGGGTGGAGCCTGCAGCTTGCAGAGCCGGGGCGCGAGCGGGAGGGACACCCGGGGATGGATGGGGCGAGGGGGGACGGCTCAGGCACCCGCTGCTCAGGCACCCGCTTTATTTACAGAGTGGGCCAGAGGCGTCAGAAGCGAGGAGGCCTTCGAGGAGCCCTTGGCTCGTGCTCCGGCTGGTCGAGAGCTAAAATCGGCTCTACGGAAGGAGCGGGAAAAGCCGCGGGGAGGGGGGTGGAGAGGGCGGCGGGCGGACCGGACGGGTGCTGCGCGGATGCG
>NW_028185739.1:213795-240632 GCF_003343005.1 Rhea americana | reverse complement strand
CTCCGCCTCGCTTAGCCCGGACGCGGGGCTGCACCGAGCTCTGCCCGGCGGGAGCCCGCTGCTGCCCGCTCCGGCCGCGCAGCCCTCAGTCCGTCAGCACCACCAGCTCGCCGTCGCTCTTGTCCTCGCCCTCCGAGTCCTCCTCCTCGCTGTAGCGGTACGCCTCGCCGTCCGCCACCGAGTGCCCGTCCTCGCCGTCCCCGTCCTTGAGGCTGCGCGTGTTGACGATGACGGGCATGTTGGGGTCCGCGGCGCGGGGCAGGTAGTGCTCCACGAGCGGCGGCGCCAGCTGCACGCCCACCGCCCGCGGGTACAGCACGTCCGAGGCGGCGGCGGCGGCGGGCAGCTGGCTGCCCGGGGGCCTGCGGGACAGGGGAACGCAGTCACCGGCCGGCCCCCCCGCCCCGCCGCCGCCGGGGACGCCCGCCTGGAGTGCGGCACGGGCGCCCCGGCCCGCGTGGACCCAAGGAAGGGGCGCGTTACCCTATCAAGTAGCCCTGCCTGGCGTCCTGCCGCCGGTTCCTCATCAGCGCCTTGTACTCGCCCACGCGGAGCCGCTTCCCCTCCACGATGCACGTGCGCTTGGGCCGCGGCTTGTACTTGTAGTCGGGGTATTTCTCCAGGTGCTGCCGGCTCAGCCGGGCCTGCTCCTCGTAGTACGGCTGCTTCTCCTGGTTCGTCATGGACTTCCACCGGGAGCCTGCGCGGAGAGCGCCCGCGGGGCACGCTCACCTCCTGCCGCCGCTTGCCCCCGGGCCGCCTGCTGCAGCGCTGCCCCCGGGCCCCCAACATCCCCCCGCACGAGCGGGATTAACGCACGCACAATTAGCTACGCAAACACCGGCCGAATTTGCATGCAGCCGGGAGGCCCCGCGGCCTCGACCGGCCCGGGAGACGCGCTGCGGTCCCAGGCGCCACGGGGCGCCCAGGCGGGACCCCGCACCGCAGCTAGCAGCACCTTCCCGCGGGGCCGGGAGCGGGTCCCTCCCCGACCTTCCCGGGTCACCTCTCCGGCCAGGGCTGTCGCTTCTGTGCCCTCTCCAAGGTATGGGAGCAGGTGCTGCAGCTAAAATAGCCCGTGCCGCCATGTGACTCGCATTCCCCCGGCGGTGACCTTCATCGCCATCCCCGCCAGCACCCGCCGCAGGGCGCAGCGCAGCGCGTGCCGGCCCGCGCYGCCGGGGCTCGCAGCCGGCTGGGCAGGCGCTCTGCGTCCTCCGAGCGTGGCCCAGCTCCCCCCACCCCAAGGGAGCGCCGGCTCCAGCACCCGCACCACGAGAAAGCCATCGCTCCTGGCATCCCGGGGAAACTGAGGCACGCGAACAGCCACCCGCAGCGCCTGGGCTGCGTCCTCCCCCCATGCATTTGACCACTCGCCCTCGTGCTGGCTCAGACCCAGATTTTCGGGAGCTGCTTCTCGTGCAGGCAGAGCACACAGGAGCTGAAACTCCCCAGCCCGGGCTAGTGTCGCCTCTGGACCGCTCGTGCACAGGTATCACCTGCTAAACTTGCATTCCTTGAGCAGAAACCAGCTCAGGCTCCCCAGGCAAGAATCGTGCTAGCTATTTAAAGCTGTAGACACCTACGATGAGAGCAACCAGCACACCACAGAGCGCCTGCTCCTGGATGCCCCAGTCCTGTCGGCTGCAAGATGGAAACGGCACAGATCCTGCCAGCACGATTCATGGGGAAATGTTCTGTTTCTTCTTTAAAATGCTGAAATGAGTCTGAGGCTGAACAAGGCGCGTCTGCTGGAGGGAACCCACCGAACCCCTGCATTGTGCCCCTGTACGCTTGTTCCCAGTCCTCTGGACAGGGTTTTTGGAGACCATGCTGCCCTCTTTTAACAGCTAGAGGGGTTGTGCGAGGCCAGGGTGCAATGGCCGTGCTATGTACAACCACAGCCGAGGCGAAGGGCTGGTGGGACAGAGCTGTTGCAGAATCACCATCCTCAGAAGGGTGCAAGACACAGCCACATGGGGCCCGTGGTGTTACAGACACTCAAAAGAGCTGAAAACCTGCATCACACCAGGCCGATGGGAACAGAGCGGCTGAAGATCAGCTGAGCACAGAGGGGATGTGAGGTTCAGGGCAGCCAAGAGCAGGGTCCTACAGATGCAAGGCTTTGGTAGGTTTACGTGAGATGATGACAAGAAAACTCAAGGCCTGAACTTCCAAGAGAGGAGGAAAGAGCATCCTCATAGGGAGAGTATGCTTTGGAGGATGGTGAGCCCAGCTTCTGGTTCAAATCCTGTCTCCTAGGGGGAAAGTCTGCTCTCCCATTAAAGCAGTGCTGGGCTCTGCACCCCGGCTGGGAGGTTATTGGCCAGAGAAGGAATCTGCCCTGAAGGCCTTCTGGCTGAGGCTTTGCTGAGTGAGCTGGAGATGGTACTCAAGCCTTGTTTGTGCAAGGGGCCACATGCTCCGAATCCTGCTGATGCCCCAGGGCAGAAGAGTGCCTTGTGCTGTTTAGATGATGCCTTCTTCTGTCTCGTTCCCTGTCCTCCATATAACTCAAGCTGGGAGCCAAACTGAGCTCTGGCCTCACGCCTGGGAGGCTCAGGATCATCTCAAAGAAGAGTGGGAGCAGCAAGGAAGGTGGGGCCAGCTGAGTGGAGTAGACCATGCACTGCTGTGGGACAACTTACCTAGGATCTTGCTGATGCTGGAGTTGTGCATGTCTGGGAAGGCCTGCAAAATCTTCCGTCTCTCGTCCTTCGCCCACACCATGAAAGCATTCATGGGCCGCTTTATGTGGTTGTTGTTTCTGGACTCAGGGAAGTGCCGTGAGCCTGCAAAGGGGAGAGTGAGAAAGGCTGAGACCAAAGATGAAATGCAGAAACCAACAGGAAGGAGCAAACAGCAGCCCCCAATGCAGAGTGAGAACTTTAAACTTGCAGCAAAGTCATGCACTGTGCTAGGCTCTTCCCATAGACCTTCAAATGCTGCATGGGCAAAACTCAGAGAGAAACACCCAAGCATTTGCTAACTTCAGGAGCATGCATGTTAGCATCCCCAAAGGGCTATTTTAGGGCCAACAAATCTGTTGATTTTCATAAATTTGGAGTTCTTAGATCCTTTAGGAAAAGAAATTGGCTTCAGCTAGGGAGCCACGGGGTCTCAGCTGCTGAAAATAGAGCTTTTGTGGCCTTGTATTAGATATTCACAGACCAAGAGACAACTTTGAGTAGACGCTAAGAAATGCAGGTTGTGGATTACATTGTGGTGCTCTTAGCTTCTCTTGTGCTCAGGCCCTGTGCTGTCCTTACCATCCATCTCACAGGTTAACAAGGCCTCGTCCAGCCTGTGGGCAGGGGTCTCCTCCATCCGCTCTTTTCCTGGGGAAGAATCGATCCCAATGTGGTCCTGAAAGAGAGCAGAGGGGCATCTACTGCCAGGCAGGGGCAGGTCAGAGCTGGGGTGCCTGAGCAGATGCTAAGAGGGGAACCTTCCCATCGATAGAGACCCTGAGTGTGGCCACTACTGGGGGGGTAAGGTGAGATAAATCACAACYGTACAGCAGGTTTTGCTCACCTTTCGGTAGGGGTTACTCAGKGACCCCTCTATGGCCCCGCTGTGGCCGTGCAGCAGCTGCCGTGCATCCTGGATTGCTTTGGTGATAGCATCGCCTTCGCCCAGGAACCCTGGTGACAAACCAGCATGGTGCCTTTGTCAGCATCAGCACCTCCAAAACCTCCCCAGAGCACCCAGTCCCACCCCAGCAATCACAACAGGAGCTGCTTGGCCCTTTGGGGAGACACAGAGCAGCAAGGTGGCTTCTGTCCACTAAGGATACCCCCAGGTAGCAGAGATGTCTCCTGTCTAAGGGAGGTGGAACCGGCCAGAAGAGGAATCGGCCCTGGAGCTGGCAGCCAGGGGAGTGTCCATCAATGAAGGTGTGTTAGGGTACCCACCCAAAGGCAGGTTGGAAGGGCTCGTCTGTAGGTCCCTCGCGGTCCCGTGACTAGGAGTGAGGGATTGGCARCTGTTCAGCTTCAAGCTGGGTGAACTGGAGGCACTGGGGAGGTCAGAGCCTTTGGGTTTGGCCGTCAGGTTCAGCGGCTGCGAGGTTTCCTGCGGAGGAGAGAAGGGAGGGTGAAGCACAAGCGCGCAGGACCCTGGCTTCTGGTGCAGAGGGGCAGTTTGGGGCTGTACCTGCATCTGGAGGTGGCCCGAGCCACTGGCCCTCTTCAGCGTAGGAGGAGGGGGGCTGTGCAGCAGCTGCACGGGGTAATCCACTGCAGGGAGGAGAACGGGAGAGCCGTTGTGGGAGACCGCAGGGCTCGGGCAGCCCAGCCCTCAGCCCCGGGACCTGGGAACCCGTCTCACCTGGCTTGCAAGGGATAGGCTGGATGGGCAGAGCTAACTGGGAGTCCGGAGTCACGGGGAGAGGCTGGTGGCTGGGGGTGAAGGCAGGAATCATGACATAGGGCATGTTGACCTGCTGGAGGGAAGACAGGGGAGAAGCAGAGAGACCGGATAACTGTTGAGGGACGTGGCAGGGTGTGCACCCCCCTTGCCTGGCCCAGACGCGAGCCAGGCGCACAGGCTGCAGCTGCCCGGTGCTGGGGGTGTCCCAGGGAGGCGGCCCCCACCTGTACCTGGATCTGCTGCTGCAGCAGGTTGATTTTGTGCTGCTGCTGGATGAGCTGCTGTTGCTGCTTCGCGATCTGGCGGAAGGGGAGACAAAGGAGCTAAGTAGCAGTAACAGCACCGTGAAGCAGGGCACCTGCTCTGCTGGGGGGCTCGCAAGCGGCTCCCAGGGACCCCGCTGGGGCTACGGGCCAGCACAAGTGGCCTGGCACCGGCTCAGCAGGGACCACCGCTCTGCAGAGACTCCCAAGGGTTACGGGCAAGCTCTGCTTGGCGAGTTTATCTCGTGCCCCAGGGGCACATCTGAGCCACRTCTGAGCCACCTCGAGAAGCAGAGGGAGAGAGAAACAAGGGCTGGAGGGATGATGCTTCACCCCACACCCCGACATGTGCCTGGGGACATCATCTTTGCACATAGTGCCACAGGGGCTGCTGGATAGAAAAAAAAAGGATGTTCAAGAGCAAAGGAGAGAAGGACTGGGGAAAGACCCGGTGTGGTTTAATTATTTTAGAGAGCAATTCCCATYGCCTGGGACAGCCCCACCTGTACACACAGAAAGGGACTAGACAGCTATGACTTGGAGACTCTTGGTACCACGGAGCAAAACGGGAAGTCTTTGGGATGGGCAAGGGAGAGTACAGAAAAGGGAAAGGTTTCCGGAGTGGCTGAGGAAGTCTGGGCGTGCCTGATACCAAAGCCACCCTCCCACCATTTCCAGGGGGCCTCCGTGCTCTTGCACCAGCAACCAGCAGCACCGCCTGCCAAAGGCATCCACCAAAGGGTGCATGGTCCTGACACCCGGCTCCCCCCGAGCAGGCTGCCCACAGGGATGGGCTGCAGTGGTGGGGAAGGCAGCGGGCACCCACCTGCTCTTGCTGCTGCCGTGCCAGCTCCATCTGCTGCTGCTGCTTCTCAAAGAGCATCGCTGCCATGTTCTTCTGCTCCGAGTGGGCTGTCAGGAGCTGGTCCCGGAGTGTGGACAGCTGGTTGATCATAACGAGTAACTGGAGCTCTTTCTCTGCCAGGCTCTCCTGGGTTCCTGGGCCAAGGAAGCAGCCAAGCAGCTACTGGTCAGGGGCTCATGAGYGGGCGAACACCGTCCCGACTGCAGGAGGGTGCTTGTGGGTGATGCATCRCCAAGGGAGTGCTAACTTGAGAGCAGGATGTGAAGGCCCTGATGAGCTCAGGGAAGGGCTGGTGAACCTTCCTGCTTCAGCAGTCTGGGCAGTCACAGGCAAGTCCTTGCAAACTTTTATCAGTGATAACCCCCCAATGTCAAATTAAATGAATGTTTTGTTAAAATCCTACACATTTTGATTAAATATGCAAAATTACAGCCACATTTCCCCTCCTGCTAGCCCAGGAAACACAGTGTTTCCAGCCCAGCATGTTCAGGSACAAAGAGCAAAAAGGAGGGCGGTGGAGGTGGGCAGCAAAGCGCTGAGGCTCACCTTTCACTTCTTTGGACTCCATGGTGTTTCGGCCCAGCAGCCGCTCTTTCCAGTCACTGGACAGTAATTTCTCAATGGTTGGCATAACTGTTGCCGTCGGCACGCAGCGGGAGGCAGCCCGGCAGAGCCGGGGAGAGGAAAGCTCGGTGAGGACAGCTTGCAGCTTTGCRCCACGAAGCAGGATGGATGTTCCCATCCCGCAGAGCAGCGCTTCGCAAAAACGCTGCGAGGCCCAAAGCAAGCCCCAGGGAGCGGGGAGGTCTGTCCCGGGGGTCTCCGGGGCGCTCAGAAACMTTTCTTACCCTCTTTTAGGTTTCTGTTGAAGTCCAGCTTCTCCTGGCTGCTGACGGCAGGCTCGAAGGCAGAGCGCCTGGACTCCTGGGCATCGCTGGCCGGCGAGCAGGACTCCTGCGGCACACAAAGCGCGACTTACTAGGGGGTGGCAGTGCAGAAAGGCTGCAGCGCTTGAGGTCCTCCCGGGTGCAGAACGCTTCCGAAGCGGYGCGATGCCCGCAGCGGGCATCTCCRGCGGCGCAGGGAGACCCCGGCTCCGCGGGCGCGAGGAAGGGAGCGCGCGGAGCCCGGACCCACCTGCGGCAGGGCCTGGGGGTCGGTGCCCTCTCTCGGCGGCGGCCCCGGCAAGTCGCTGGCGCGGGGCTCGGCGCTCGGGGCAGCCCCCGGCGGGGACTCGTAGCAGCCCTCCTTCTTCTCCTCCGTCTTGATGGTGCAGTTCACCATGCTGCTGGCTCCATCGAGGTCCAGGTGGGGAGAAACGGGGCTCCTCATGGACATCCTGCGGGGCCGGCAGGGCCGTTAGCAGAGCCGCGGGGTGCCCCTGCGCCCCCCAAGGTGACAGGCACCCCCTTTCCCAGCCCTCGCTCCCGGTTGGCAGGGCACTGGTGTTGCCCTCCACCACGGTGCCCTCATCGTTCCCGGCTTCCCGAGCTTGGCTTTTCATAGCTTAGCCACGGAAAACAAACCCGGCGCACCTCCTTTCTCCAGGCCACCATGGGAACAGAGTGCTAAACAGAGCCTCGAGGCAAACCCACCTAAAAGCACGAGATTTAGGGCAAATGCAAGCGTGTGCCTTTGCGCTTCGTCTAACAGCCCGCGGGAGAGGAACCCGAGACGCGCCAGGACTTGGCCGCGGTCAACGCACGGCATCAGAGCCCCGCGCTGAACCCGAGCCCCCGGGCGGCCCCGGCTCCGGCTCGCGAGCCGGCCGTGCCTCGAAAGCCTGCGGGACGGCAGGCAGGTTTCCTGTTCCAAAGGGAAGTGGAAATCCTGGCCCCGCTAAACAATGCCTGGGATTTCAACCAGAATCGCTCCTGTGGGAGCCCCCGGCGCGTCTCGGAGCTGGGACCGGCCACGCCAGGGCCAGGCGAGGGGCCGGAGCGGGGCACGGGGCCGTCAGGGCAGCGAGCCAACGTGCATCACGGCAAGGGGAGCGGGCACGTCCGAGGGGGCAGAGATGCTCTGCTAGCAGGGATTTCTCCCTGCACTGGCCACCGAGCCTCCCGCGGCACGGCACGGATGGGAACCAACATCGCCCTCGCCGCGCCGGCCTTTCCGGGCRGAAAATGGGCAGCGAAGGAACCGATTTACGCTGGCACGTAAAGGAGGCAGGAGCCGGGCAGCAGGACCAGCCGGACCGCGGGGGCCGCCGGGGTGGGCTGGGGGCGGCRGGGACCCCCCCGCGCTGGGCAGCTCCGCTCCCGGGGACCCCCCGAAAACGGGAGCGAGGGGGGCGGGCGCCGGGCCCGGCCGGCGGGAGCAGCGCCCGGCTCGGGGCAGCAATTACATAACAAACAAAACCCGGCTCAAGCTGCGAATTAATCAAACGGCTGAAAATAAAACCTTCCTCTCAGGAACTTCAAACAAAAGAAACGAAAACAACGAGGCGGCCGGGTAGTGCAAAGCCAGGGCTGCGCGCAGGGGACAAAAGGAAGTGGAACAATAGGGTGTTGGACAAAAGCAATAAAGCCAAGGGAAGTGTGACAGCTCCACAATGGGGCACGGGCGCGCCGGGGTTTCTGATCTTAGCGGGGCTTTTTTTTAATCCCAGTTCCCTGCCCTTCGCTGGAGAAACGGGTGTGCTTTGCAGGCCGCGGGGCTTCCTCCGGGCCGGCGCAGCGGTGGCAGCGGCGGCAGCAGCCGGGCCGCGGCGTCCTGCCCGTGCCCGCGCCGCGCCGCTCGTGGAAACACGCCGCGGCCCCGGGGCGGAAACGGACACGTTTGGCAGCGAAACGGCCGTGGCCGGGAGCCAGCGGGAAGCCTCGTCTCGCGCCGCCGGCAGGGCTCGCACCCCGCGAGCTGCCCACGCGCCCCGCGCTGCCTCCCAGCAGGGGAAACTGAGGCACGAAAAGCCACGCGGGCACCGTGCCCCCGGCGCCTCCGCAGCTCGGTGGCAGGAATAAACCCAGGAGCTTGGTTGAGAAGTTCAGGGCTTTGCTGGTGGCCCAGCACCTTTCAAAGGCAAAAAAAAATCCCCCCGCTGCTCAACGTGCTCGTGCCCGGGCGGCTGCGGCTGGCAGCGGCCGCTTTGCTGCGCGCTCCGGGCAGGACCTGACCCAAACTGGGGCTGCCCCCCGGGACGCTCGGGGCATGGGGTGGGGGGCAGCAACGTGCTCCGGCGTCCTCCCCTTCCAGCGGGAATGGCCCGTTTCCGCCGGTGGGCCCGCGGGCTGAGGTTTTGGGGTGGCGGCAGCTTTTCTTTCTGAACTAGTACCCCGGAACGGCACATCCTGCAATTCTCCCCGCGCGCTGTGCCACCCTTCCTGGCTGCGAGCCGACCCTCCCTCCCCTGTTCGTGCTGCAGCGGAGAGGCTCCAAATGCTGGGGGCAGAGCCGCCAACAYCCCCCCACCCTGCCCCAGCACCGCGCGACCAGGGCACCTGCGACCTCCCGCCCCCCCCAAGCCTCTGGTGCACCCAGAGCCTCTCCGTGCCCGGCGGCAGGGAAACGCTCTCCCCGGCTGCTGCAAGGAGGCTCCTGCTCCTGGTGCCCGGCGCAGAGCACTGGGAAGGAGCCCAGAGCGTGGGGGAGGTAAAGCAACACACCCTCGCGCGACACCTTCGTCCCAGACCCTGGCCCTGCGAGGACGCTGGCTTTTCACACCCCAGCACCGCAAGTCGTTGCGGCCCCGGAAGCGACACGGGCGCCCACGAGCCCGGCGCCGGGGGCCGCTCGCTTCCGCAGCGGCACGAGGCCGGCCGCGACCTTGCTTTCCGCACGCAGCACGTGGCTTTGCAGAGAAGGTCGCTGCAGGCAACACCCACCTGCACGGAGCGCTCGGAGCAAGGGCCAAGAAAAGCCTGTGCCACCGGCTGGACCTGTCCTTCCCCTTCGCAGACACCGCAGGTATTCACCGAAAACCCTGCCGCAAGGAAGAGGCTCTCGGCGGCCCGGGCCGCTCCGGGGGAAGCCCGCAAGCGAGCTGCTCTCGCCTGGGTTCCCCGAAGCCGCGGCAGAGTTTCTGCCAGGGGCTCAGGCAGGGATGCAGCGCCCGCACCGGGGTGACCTGAAACCCAAGCGCTGGYGAAAGTATCGCAGAGTGCAGTGAGGGCAGAAAGCCACAACCACGCAAACTCTCCCGAGCAGCCAGCGCGCGAGGAAGAGCCATAAAGAAGATCCAATTAAGGCAATCGCAGTTACRTTTTACAGCAGCAATTCCAGCCTCGGTCGTCTCAAGAGAAAGAAAGGGCAGAAGTGCGGGTTCGGGGCTTGTTCCTGCACGGTGCGGGTGCTAATCGCGCCCTGCGCCCAGGGGCCAATCCTGCCGCACAGACGGGCGGAGAGGGTGGCATTTAAGCATCCTTGCGTTTGCAAAAGCCACACTTTGATGCTGCAGCATTTGTGGCCCCCCGCCCCCCCCGTAGCCCCTCGAGAGCGGGCAGAGGAAAAAATAAGACACACACAGGTTTTCTTCTTCCATAAAGGGCCCGAGGAATCCCCGCTGGCCACCAGGAGAGACAATAGCCCGTCTCCTGCCAGACGAGCAGGCCGCTTTCCTGCTAGACTTGGAATGTCCTTTTGGGGCTCTTTCCAAGCGTTTCCGCCCAGCGTGCCTTCGCACATAAAAGAATAGATGGCTTCCTCCGCTTCGTGCCCGCGGAGGGATGTCCAGGGAGAGCCGCGCCGAAGGGCCCCCGGCGCGGGGCAAGGTCACGAGGTTGCCAGCCCGCCCGGCTGGGCGCGCGGCCGCGAGCAGCCCGCGTGGCGTGCTCGAAATGCAGCTCGGATGCGTACGGAAGAAGAGGCGACGACCTCGAAGCTCGTGGTTTCCGGACTCCGGGCTCGTGATGCAGCGCTGGGATTTCAGTGCGCCTGCGGCTGAGCACCGAGCCCTTCGCCCCGGGGCTCGTCTGCACCCTGCTACCGYGCTGCCGTAGCAGCAAAGCAGGCGCAGCACCGCGGGGCTCAGCGCCAAGCTGCCCTAAGCACCAGCCCCATACGGAGACAGGCCCGGCGAAGCGCCGGTGGCCGGGTCTGCGCCCCCGTGCACGAGCCTGCACCCAGCCCCGTGTCTCTTGCAAGACACCGACAAACTCGTGCCCCCCCCCCGAACTCATCAGCCCCAGCCGACGGGGAGCTCGTTCCTGCAGGCAGCTGAGATGGCAAACAGGGGGAYGGTTGGGCTGGCAAGGGAAGGGGGGGTGGAGCAGGGACACCCCAGCAGAACACCTTTAGGTGCAGGATCCTCTGAACCGCCGTTTTCCTGAGCTGGGCTTGCAGGATTTTCAATCCAAACCAGCAGAAACTTCTTGGCGCTATCCTCATCCCCACCTGCCCAGGGCAGCCCAAACCCCGGAGACAGAAAAGCAGACGGCACGGCCTGAKTTACTGCTGCTTGTGCAAACCTGGCTGAATTTGCAGCTGCGACACGGAGTGGCTGGCTGGGAGAACATACACATTTTCAGTGGGATAAAAAAAGAAAGTAAAACACCTTTGTACGAAAAACATCTGCGTTTTTCAACAAGCTCCAGTTTGCAGATCTGGCTGTAGGAACCAAGGGCATCTTGCTACGGGCATAGGAATTTATAAGCCTGGCTCTGCGCTTTAGAGGATGCTTGTGTCATGCCACGGTCAAGTCTCACGAAAGCTATTTGAAACAACACATATTGGAGCCTTGGGCTTTTCCCGGGACAAATGGGAAACCGCCAGGAGCCCCAAACGGCAAGAGAGCTGCCAGGCTGCTGCTCTGCCGCWGAGCGACCCTCGGACCCGGCTGCCCCTCCGCGCCCGACAAGACCTGGGATCGCAGGCAAGAGCTCTCGCTTCAGGGAGAGCCGGGATTTCCYGCGGTCCGAGCGGAACAGGCCGGTCTGCCTCCAGCCATCAGTTCCCAGGATTGCGGCCCAAAGGCAGTGCCCACCCCGGCCCTCCCGCCCCCGGATCTGGGGCTCGAACACCCCCAAATCCGTGCGCCCGGGGCCGTGCCGGGGCTGGCCCCACCGGCGGTCACACCTCCGGAAACGTCCCACGCGTCGGAGCCAGGCGGTGACGCTGCCGGGAGAGCATCAGCATCACGGAAACTCCCGGGAGTGGGCCACCCCCTCACCGCCCCGCTGCGAGCGGTCCCCGAGCCCCCTAATCGCCCCCCGCCTCCCCCTTTCTCCAGCCGGCCCGGGACTGTGCCTGTGCCCCCGCGGCGAGGAAGGATCTTGGGGATCCCTTCGCCTCTTTGYAAGGAGGAAGAGTTGCTATTTCCACAGCTCCAGCATTGCCACGCTATGACTCTTTGAGGGGGGGAAAAAATACCATTGCTGCTCCATCTGCTGAGATGAAAACTAGAAATGGAGGGTTCCTATTACTGCACGGAAGATTGGTCAGCAGCAAAATTCAACCCTAAAGCAATTATGACCAACTCAAATAGCATTCACTAATTCTCTCCAAAAATCCAACCTACCTTCTTCGAAGGCCTCTAGGCCTTATCTAGTATTGCTAATTAAATGCATATCTCTCTGATGCATGCCAGCAGAGGAACCCTTCGGAGGTTCACGGGAAAAATCTAATCAGCCGTGCTATTCAAAACTTGGGAGGAGAGAAAAAGAAAGTGTTAATCACTAAATTCACTTAAGAATTTACACTTGCAAGACAGGGAGAAAAGAATTAATTCCAAGGCTGTGGCAGAGGGGAAGAAAAGGACCTGGGCTGCTTAACCAAAGGACTGTATCTCCACCATCTCTCTTGCACACACCCGTCTATGGTCCCAGCTTTGTGTAAACTGTCTGCGAGCACTGAAAAGCTGCGTAGCGCTAAGCTAGAGCAGATTTAGTCCTTAGCGGGAGAAAYGCTGTACTCGGAGACTCACATCCTGCTTTTCTAAAAGAGGCTTATGGAATATTTTCGCTTAACTAAATCAAACTCAGCCTCTTCCCAGTGCTTGCACCCTTCCCCGGCCACGGCCCGTCAGTGCAAGGCCGTCCCGCGCGGAGGATCCGCCGGCGCCTGGYGGAAACCCCGCGGCTCGGCTAGCACTCCCGCACCGAGCCGGCCCCGGGAGCGTGCCGCGAGTCTCCCGGGGAGCAACGGGCTCTGCCACCAGGACGACGGGCGTCCGGGGCTGCCCGAGGCACGGAGCCCAGGGAAAAGCAGGTTTTGCAGGAGGGGGAAGCTGCTGCAGAGCCTCCCGCGCGGCGGAGACTGGGAACGGCCGCGGCACCGGCCTGGCCAGGCGGGATGCTCCGGGTGGGAACGCTACGGTGAAAACGTCTCCAGCGAGAACGGTGAGGGACAGAGACGCACCAAGCACAGCGACAAAACCCTCATATTCTGGCTGGGTCCTCGAGCCCGCTCCAGCCCGCTCGGCATGCGTTTAAGCAGGCCACTGCCCCTAACGGCCCCTCTCTTACTAACAGTTTCCAATTTACTGCTAATTCGGGTTTCACGGGGGTTCTGACATTTCAGCTTGCTCCGGTTGCTTATGAGCTGGCAGAGGGACGCTTTCCGGTCTTGGCGTACGGGATTACTCAGCGGCCGGCTCTGCGCCCGCGCGCGTCGCCCGCCCGGAGGAGACGGCCCGCCGGGCGCTCACCGCGGCCGGAGCCGTGCTGCGCGCTTCTTGCCGGGACGCGGACGAAACGAGCCGCCGCTGCCCGACCAGCGGTTTTATAACCGTAATGAAACCAAACCCAGCGAGGCGGCTGGGTCCTTCCCCGGGTGTAAACTGGCACAGGTCCACCGCCTTCACAGCCCTGACCCAAACAGGCTTTTCCTTTACTGGGATGAGTGATAGGAGGGTTTTAAGCAGGGGAAAAATTAAACCGAACATCAGGTGGAACTTCCTGATGGTGAGATTTATTAGCGTAGGAATGATCTCATCGGGGAAGCGGAGGAAACTCCATCCACTCGCGCTGGAATTATTGAGAACGGTGCAAAGCCCCGAGGAGCGAGGCGTGGGGAACAAGCCCACGCGACCGCCCACGCGACGCCGGGCACCGCACGGGACCCATCTCCCGGCCTCAGCRGGCTGCTTTGGCCAACAAGACGCATCAATAAGGGAAAAAAAGAGAATCCGAACCTCCCCGCACAGGTCACAGCTTTGCATGGCCGAGGGCGGCGGCGGCACCTCCTCGGGGCATGCCGCCAGCAGCGTGCCGCCCCGCAGCGCCCTGGCAGCGGCTCTTTGCCGTTTACCGAGCCCTTACGAGCTCCTGAACCAGCAGCAAGGCGCCAGTCCATGTGCTCAGTGCCGGCCTGGAGGGAGCCGGTCGAATCCAGCCCTTAGCAAAATCTCAAAAAAGCAGTAAAACTGCTTTCTGAGAAGGTTACGGGAGCGCAGAGCACAGTCCAGCTTCGCCCCACGAAGACACGCGGCTTGGGAAGAGCAAGGTGAAAGCGCAGGGGAAAGGGCAGAAGCTTCCCCCGCCTCCTCCTCCACTGCCTTTCCTTTCTTCACCTTTTTTTCTGCATCAATTTTTATTTTTTAATCAAGTTCCACACCAATTTCTCGCCTCTCAGAAGCCTTTGCCTGGCTGGTTGCAGGCAGCGGGGAAACAGCAGCAAAACCGGCTCTGAGAGCTGCTGAGCTTTTCCCGGGTACCCAGGGGACRCCGGCCGGATCAGGCTCCCGGCCCCACCGACGCCGGCAGCGGCTGCCGATCCCGGGTGTCCGGGGCGGTGCCGAGGTCCTCAGAGCCGCTCCAGCGCCCGGGGGCCCTGCAACCCCCCCACCCCGTCCCACCCACCTTCCCCGCGACCCTCCGTAAGGGCACGGGCAGGCTCCACCGCGCCGCTCTCCCCCTCTGCAAATTGCATCACTGCGCAGCGAGGGATCAATTATGGATAAAAAATTATAAAAGAAGCCTCAGAGCAAACAAACGAAACCCGCTGCGGTAAAGGGAGGCGAGGGCGGCCGGCGGAGCCGGGGCAGGAGGGACCAGCCGGCGACTTACCCGGCGGAGCGGCCGGCGCCGGCTCTCGCGGCTCCCTCCTTTTCTCCGCCGCTCTGTCCTGCCCTCGCCGCGAGCAGCCCTGCGGCTTACCCGAGCGGCGGCTCTCCAGGGAGTTTTTGTGCGACTTCACGCACTCAGCGTTTCCAGGCACTGCGGGGGGCACGTTTGACTCGGCTCGCTCGTAAACAGTACTTTCCTATCGCATGATGGAGGGACCGAGACATTTGACCCTTTTCCTCTCCTGCTCTGCGTTTATAGGAAAAAAAAAAAGACATTTAACTAATCTGATCTGATAGCTATCTGCCCCCGACGCACCTTTGAGACCGAAAGGTGCCGGGAGGGGCAGCGAGCGCAGCGCGCTCGTTCGGCGCGCCGGATGCGTGGGACAGGGCGTCAGGTGAGGTCTGCAGCGAACGCGGCCGCTCTTCCGGCCCGAGGGACGCGCCAGCGGTCCGCGCCGCGGTGGCCCGGGGCTCCCGCGCCGCCGGCCGCTTCCTCGGAGCCTCCGCCGGGAAGGGAAGGGCAGCGCCGCTGCCGCCGCGGTGCCCGCCGCCCCCTCGCCTCCGCGGCCGCGGAGCCGCTTCCCAGCCGCGGCCTCCCCGGGAGATGCTCCCACGGGTGCAGCCCCCGCCCCAGCACCACCAGCCCTCATTGCCCTTCTCGTAGCATTTTACACCTCCTCCAAAGCCATTTTTTTTCCAGCAGCTGCCTCCAGGCTTGRGGCGACCTCCCCACTCAGTGGCCCTATTTGCTCTTTCCAACCTCCCCCTTCTTTTTTTTTCCCACCAATTTTTTTTTTTTCCAGAAGAGCTGGGTGCACGCGTGAGCCCCAAAGGGGACACGGGCGCCCCGGCGAATCCGAACTCAGCCCCCCGGAGCCCAGGGCGACTTCCGAACGCAGYGCGGCTCTGTGCATTTCCGCCGCCGGCGCCTGGCCGCATCGCTTCTCCCCCCGAACTTGCCACGAACCCCGGAAGTATCAAAAGCGGTCGTTTCGCACGGTTTTCTAAACTGCAGCAAGAAAGTCCGTATAGCGGAGCAGAGCCCCCGCCAGCTGCTTACTTGGGAAAGGCGGGAGGCGGAAAGGCTCCGCGGAGCCGCTTCCCCCCGCCCAGCTGCCGCCCGCCGAGAGCGCGCTGCGCCGCTCCGGGGCCGGGCTCGAGGCCGCGTCCCAGCTGCTGGGGCCAGTTGACATTTTCGGAGCAGATTTTTTTGCTGGCGCGGCAGGAGCTGCTCCGCGGTTGCGGGGTGCAATGGTCAACTTTCCTCTGGAGGATGGGGGAGCCTCGAGCGGTCCTGCTCCGYGCCAGCAGCTCGCCATCATCCGCCCCAGGCCATCACAGACTCACCCACAGCAGCCCTGAGCGCCGCTCTGCTGCGTCTCGCGCGCCGAGAAGAGGCCGGCTGGCTACGCGCGGATGAAGGCCCCCGAGGGAAACGCTTTTGGCCTGGCTTCGCCCCTCACTAGCGCACGTTGCGCTCACTCTGCYGGCGTTACCCCTGCTTCGCGGCGGGGACTCGGGTCCTCGCGCTCACGAGGCCGCTCGGTCCCGTCCGGCCGCTGCTCTGCATCCCGCAGAGCAGCCAGGGCATCCTCCGGCGCCGGGGCAGGACCCGCAGCCGCGGCCCCGGCCACCTCCGGCACCGGGGCAGGACCCGCAGCCGCGGCCCCAGCCACCTCCGGCGCCGGGGCAGGACCCGCAGCCGCGGCCCCGGCCACCACTCACGCGGGCAGCGCTGATGGGCTCGTTTGCAGATAACGAAGCGGCAGGAGGGAGCCGGGGGTCCGGCTCATGCCATTTTTATCACTACCGTCGCTGYGGTTGGGGGAGCCGCTCAGCTCCCAAGCAAGCTTCCAGCTTTTGTTCAAAGGAAAAACATTGTTTTTTTTCCCCCAGTAGGACTCAGCGGAGCCGAAGTGACCTGCCTATCAGTTCCTCCTGCGAGATATCGGGTTCCCCCACCCCGGGAATGGCACGGATACGGAGCGGGGGGAAGACGAAGGGCATTTCCTCAGCACAGACCCATCTGCACCAACCGCCCCTGGCCCGGGCCAGGCAGCGGCACCAGGGCTTCAGCGCTGGCACCGGYGCTCCAGCGCCTGCCACGGGCCGGTGCGAGCCCCTGCACGGGACCGGGTCGGGCCGGGGCGCCCCGGGGCTGCCGGGAGGGCGCTTCGCGGCTCCACGGCCGCAGCCCCAGGCAGCGGATGTCACCGGCCGAGCACCTCGCAGCGGGCAGGAAGGAAAACCGTGCCACCGTCCCGCCGGGCTTGCTAAACCACAATAAAACCTGCCTCTCTGCAGAAGCACAAGGATCCAGCCGACGCTAGAACCAGCCTTGCATTTCCACCGTCCCTTCCCTGCTCCCCAGCCTGGACCAGGCGCACTTTTTAAAAGCATTCCTGGCACTGGTCTTACCGTCTCCAAAGGGGGATGCCCGAGCCCAGCTCATCACTAGGAGCCTGGCAGCTAGCAGTGCTCCTGCTAGCTCCCCTTGCAAGGGGGGATTCGGTGGCCCCCGGCCAGCCCGGGGGCGCGGGGAAGCGCCTGTGCACCCTGCAGCGCGCGCCGGCGCACAAGGGGCTCTTTGTGCCCGTGCGGCTCCCGCGGCACCTGTTTGCCCCCTCCGTCCCACTCCCCCGTGTATCCTTATTTACCCTCGTATCCCCAGGCCYGCTCCCAAGGGCCCTGGCAGCTCCTCCGCCCATGTGCCCGGCCCCGGCGCGGCACCGCGGGGGGCAGGCACACTTGCGCGCACATGCACGCCAGTTGTCCGCTTTGGGGCGGGTGGGGGACGCGGGCGGGCAGGAGCTGCTTTGCAGGGCACGGGCCAGCCTGGATGAGGACGCTGCCGGCATCGGCATTCCCCACTCCAGTTCCCGGGAYGGACCCACAACGCAATGCAAGGCAGCAAGGGGGACTGGGCACAAAGGCTGGTATTAAATTATTGTATTATATACCAAAAGCCAGTGTCGCACCCCAACACCCAAATCGCAGGCTGAGAACCGCCACGGAAAGCAAATATTACACTGCCTTGTGCACGCAGCAGCTAGCACAGGTTCGGATCCTCCGCAGCCGCAGCCCTCAGCTCAGCCCTTCGGCTCCGGAAGGCGCCCGTGTCATGGCAAGGAAGCAGCAGGGCCGACTCCAGCCCGGCTGCCTCATCCGCACGGGAATTCCCCCGCGGAGCTGCCGCGGGACAGACGCGCGCGGGACGGCAGCGCCCGCACCGCAGGGACCTCCGCGTCCGCGCGCCCTCCTGCGCAGCGAGCCGCGGGCTCCGCGCACCACCACCGCCGCAGCCCCGGGACTCCCTTTCCTGCCGGGAGAGCAAGGTAGAACAATAGGGCCGAGCTGCCATTGTTCCCGAGAGCAGGCGGGCAGGGCGGCGGCACCCCCAGCCCGAGCGCCGCGGGGCAGCCGAAGCCCCCGCGTGCCGCTGGCGGTGCCCGTGAGCACTTCCACCAGCCTGTCTGTATTTCTGTYCTTTCGCGCCAGCCCAGCTCAGAATAGCCCCGTTTTGCAACAAAAAGGAGGCTCAGACACCCCCATTGCTCTCGCTGCTACCCCACATCTCTTTGCTGTATTGATTTATAACCTCACCAACCTTCCTCCCAACAGACAAGGAAGTGTCTTAGCCGCCTTCACCAGTCAGAGTTAAAAAATAACGACTCAGGCCAGCAGATTTTGGCCTGGGCGAGTGAGTGTCCACGGGGCTCTTGCAGGCTGCTTCAAGGATGAGCCACATTATCTTCTTCCTCCCCAATAAGACACCCGGGGGGATGCGATGGGGGAGGGCACCCGGCCGCTGAAGCCACTAGACTGCATCTTTTATAACGGTCACATGCCTAAAGCAGGCCTGGACGGTAATGGAGCATTAAATTATGGAAAGGCAGAATTTCAAATATTTCAGATCCATCTCCCCATTTGCATTCTTCAGCTAAACGGCTGCGAGCAGGAGCAGGACAAGGAGGGCAGGGAAGGGAGCCTCCCGCTATTGCAATGCTTGCAGAAGTAGCTTTCCCCTTGAAAAACAACGTGCTTAAACTAAGAGCAGCTGCTAAACCGTCCTAGGTCCGGGGGGCTGCTCTCGGTGCTCGCAGGAGAAGGGGACAAGGCTGTTTCAGCAGTGCCCTTAATGTTATGCTTCACTTTATGTGTGTGCTTAAGCCGCTGCATCAGCAAGATTTATATAAACGCTGTGTTAAAGCAGATTCACACCACGTCCCTCCCTCCTTTACGCCCCGTGCAAACAGCCGGGACGCTGCTATCCCGCAGCCCTGTCCGCTCGGCCGCCCGCTCCTGCCGAGCCGCGGCACCCGGGCAGACCAAGGGCTGTTGTTCGGGGCTGGACCGGCTCCAGCGTGGGACATATGGTCCAGCAGGTGGATAAAGCGCAGCGGAGGAGGAGGGCGGGATTCCAAACAGCAAAATTTCCAATTCCCACTTTTCCAAAGGTTGACACCTTTGACTCTGCCTGCTGGAAATGGCAGCAGGGCTCCAAACCCGTGCACTGCTCAGCCCCGCACCAGCAGGGTCCCGCAATTAGAAGCTCATTTGAGCATGGGACACGGCCTGGATGGAGATACCGGTGCACAGGCCTCACTGAAGTCAGCGGCAAAGTATACAGAAAGGAGCAGATTTGGCTCCTGGAGTTATTCTCCGAATGGAGCAGAGCAGGGTAAAAAGCACCAAGGTATTTTCTGGCAGAATTGTTGTAAGCTGCACTAATTTATTTCCCTTTTGTGTGTTCTTCTCTGAGCTCAAAGTGGGTGGAAACTGGTGATGCATCAYGTAAAACTTTTGAGTTTCCCGAATCTTCCTCACTGCAGCATAATGAAATCAAAACCTCGCAAGTTGGTGAAAAATAAACAAACAAGCAATAAAATAGAATAGCCCTGCACGGCTTGTCAGGAGTCACGCTGCCCGGGACCCTGCCGGGGGGGTGCCCCAGCCCCGGCCGCGGCGTTTCCGGGCTCTCCCTCCCGAGCCCTACGCCAGCCCTCTGCCAGGSCAAGCTGGGAGCAGGCAGGCAAAAGGACGCAGCTCTGACAAACTAGTGTTTCCTAAGGCAAACATAAATTTTCCATCGGCAGTTCCCGGCTGGTAGTGATGCTACGCGCAGCAACACGGCCACAYGACAGGAGAACAAAAGAGTCAAGCGGCCTTTCTCCACCTCATTCCCCAGCGCAGCATCTCCGGCAGCAGGTAGCAACTGCTCTGCCTGAGTGTGGCTTTATTTTTTTTTCAATGAATGCATTTTTTTTTTTAGGAAAATAAACAGCATGCATTTCATTAGCACGGCTGGGAACTTCCAGGGTGTAAAATCAGAGCAGAGATGCACTGACGGCGGGTCGGTACCATCAGCCACAACCGCCCGTTAAGGGTTGTCTCTCAGGTARTAAAAGCCTTTCTGATTTCTGCAATTACGCAGGCACACACGAAGCAAGTTGAACACGAATCCGTGCTAAGCRTTTGCAGTGGAATAAAGCTGGAGCAGCCAGGAATGTCGGTTCGCAGCGGGATGGCAAGCGGACGCACGGGCCACCGGCTCGCAGGGCTTCCTGCCAGCGCCGAGGGACCGAACGCGCGACTCCGCCGGGTCTCGAGAGCAGCAGAGCCGCAGGCCCCTGCCGCACCAACCTGCTCGAACCACACCAAGCTCCTGCAAAGTTTCTTTGGTTTTAAGTACGGGAACGGGAGACATCACGGAGCAGCCGCAACTTCGCCAGTGGAAGCGGAGGTGTAGGAGCAACGCGTGCCGCTCAGCTCCCGTGGCACGGAGAGCAAAGCCTTGGCACCCGCAGGCCACCCGCAACGGTCAGCCGAACCACCCCACACTCGCCAGCGGGCTTCAGAAGCTCCGAGGCAGCGGGGCCRCGCCGCCCCGAGGACGGGCCGGCCCTTGGCCCCGCCGGCCCCGCGCTTCGAGGGCCACCCGCCGTGGCYGTGCAACCCCGTCGGCACCAGGCCAGCAGCCCCCGCCTCGCTTCCCCGCTGCCAGACCCAGACGCTCACCTTGAGAGCGGGAAACGAGCTCCGCAGCCTGCTACAGGTTCCCGGAGCGGCCACTGCCCACCTTCCCCGGAGCCGCCTGCAGCACCAGTCCCCGCTGCTCGGCCCCAGCAAGTCCCGTTCCAGGAAGGCCACGGGCTGCAAGCGCTCCGGGAGCCCATCAGCAAGCAGCTAATGTAAAAATAAACCCTCTGAAAGGCTAGATTTACTGTGCTTCTGCCGCTGTGCTCCCTGCATGGGCAGAAAACCCTTCCTCTGCATCTCGTGAACGAAATCAAAACCCCTGCAGCAAATAACAAGTTTACGATCCTGCTCCATCCTCGCTCCTTACCCCCGTGCCAGAGCACAGCTCCCCGGGCAAAGCCGTTCAAAAGGGACATTTCGGCAGAGGGACAAAAAGTCCAGCTATTCCCCCTTCTCCCCCCCAGGCCWTCTTGCCCTCCCCCGTGCTGGCTGGAACAAAGTTTGCTTGTCAGGAGGACTTTCYGGAGGGGGTGGTTTGGGTGTGCAGATTTGGCAAGGGTAAAAAAAGTAACAGCATGCGGGGCATGCCGGCGTAGGTAACCCGAAGAGACGGCGCTGAGCGCTCTGCTCGAGCCCRGGAAAACGCGCCCAGCACCTCCAGCGCCGTCGCCCGGAGCGCCTTCCTCCGCAAACCAGTTTAGCAGGAGATAATGTATTTTTAAAAGTTGGTGATCTCTGTTCCTACCTATCAGGCTGCTAGGAAGGGAATTCACCTCCTGCGCAAGATGCCAAGTCAGATCCCCAGGGAGGGAGAACCACGGCGCGAGCCCCGAGCCGAGGAGCGAGCGGCGCCCGCAGCAACTCGCCGCTCCAGCCACTGCTTCGCCATTCGTAGGAAAGTGAAACAAATAAACAGCACAAAGGGAGATGCTGGTAAAAACGTGTCGGTAGCAAATGGGTTTAGAAAAAAAAAATGTCCTTAGCCTGCCCACGTTTGTCAAAGGACACCAGCTATTTTTAACACAAAGGCTTTGAAATCACCAGCTTTCAAAAAAATACGGTCTCAGTGTCAACCGAATGGATTCTGAATGAAATTAAATTGAACTAAAAGGAAATTGCATGAATTACAAACGCAAGTTATTGGCTCAGGAGAGGAGTAACTGAGGGACTGAGGGATATTATCTGGTCTGTGCTACGGAGAAAATTGCATTAGCTGAGCTAATGGTCCTTTTTCACTCCTAAAATCTATTACTCCAAATTTGCTTTGGAAGTCAAGTGTTTCCCGTACTGAAGGTACCTCTAAAGATGTTAACAGCGACTTGAACAACCATCCGTCACTGGCAAAGAAATCCCTGCATAAAATACTGGAAATCACTAGGCTGAGGTGGATATAAGCAAGCTTTCCATTTATTTGCACAATCCACGTGAAAAACCTCTCATTTATTGCTCCCGCGGCAGGATGTCTTTTGGTTTCCCTCGGCCACAGCTGCTCCTTTAACTTTGTTGCTGTTTAACTCCTGAGCACCCTGCGAGGTGCCCGCGGGGGAGCCCCGGCCCCAGCGGCTCACCCCCGCGGTGGCTCAGGTGCTCCCCGATCAGCAGTGGTCACCGGAGCGGGTCACCGCACCCCCTCCCCCGGGGTCCCCCCGCCGCCGCCACCCTGCCGCAGCACTGCCAGGGTGCGAGACGACCCGCTGCATCCCACCAGAGCGGACCGCAGAAGTCCCGCTGCCGGGGAGGCTCCCGGCTGCCAAAGCTCCCGGCGAGCGGCAGGTCCTCGGCTTTGGCCCCCAGCTGCTGAAACGGGGTCAGAAACGCCCCGACGCGGAGCGGGTAGGACCCGCCACCGCTGCCGAGGGAGGCACGGTTTCAGCAACAAGCTTTGCCCGTTATTCAGTTCCTGCAAGCGGCATAGTTCGGCACTGACTCCGCTACCCAAGTCGCTCTCTGGCAGCGCATTATCGGAATGGTGTTGCTGCAATTTATTAAACCCCCAAGCCCTGTTAGACACACAAGCATCTGCGCGCAGCATTGCCAGCAAGTTTTCCTGCCCGGACCCTGCGGCGTCTTTTCCTACGGGAGTGTCGAAATGCTGCTCCCCGGGGGAGCGCGGGAGGTGACGCTGTCATGGGGGAGAGAAATCGCCTCTGCCCTCCGAGCGCTCCCCGAAACACCGGCGAGGGCAGCGGCGAGGGCACAGCTCACTCGTCCTGCAGCGCCGCAGGGGACGAGGGCTGCCCCCCCCGACTGCTCCCAATCCCCCCCCCCCCACGTGTGCAAACCTTGCAGACACGCGTGTGCGCTGCGGTGAGCGGGCACTGGATGCCGGGGCACCGTGCCCGTGCATGGCGCGTGCCGGTCTACACTGTCCGTGCGTCCGGCGGGGGGACAGTGTCCGTCTGCTAACAGTGGCAGAGGGTGGCCCTCGGGGCCTCCACCCTACATCCCGTTGTCCCCACATCCCCGTCCCAGACCGCCCGGTGAGACCGTGCCCCGCTCGTAAGAAACCCAACGGGCAGCGGGGACGTGGGGACAGGAGCCACCTTAACCCGGGGGCAGAGGGAAGGGGTGAGAGACCTCGCCTGGCGGGTGGCCGGGGGGTGCCTAGGGGGTAACCCTTTGGTGCAGGGGTCGGGGGGTGGCTCGAGGGTTAACCCCTCGCATGCCGCCGCTCTCCCCCGCCGCGGGCTCGGCTGCCGGGGGCTCTCGGAGGAGTTTTCAGCCCCTCAACTTCGCAGCGGGGATGGGGCTGTGCGGGGAAGGGCCCTGCGCTTCTCTTGTCCCCTTGGGCTTCTCCTCCCTAAGCAGAGGGGCTTTGGGCACGGGGGGGGGCCCTGCCAGGCCACCGCCAACCCCCGGCGCAGCCCAGCGCTGCCCGGCCGCCATCGGGACGGGACGACGCTCCCCCTCCGCGGCCGCGGCCCCTCGCCGGGGCCGGGGTCGGGGCCGCGCCCCCTCCCCGTGCCCGTGCCCCCGCCGCCGCCGAGCGCGGCTCAGGTCCGCTCCATGTCCCCGGCGCCTCCGCTGGGAGCTGCCCCGGCGCCGGGGAGGGAGAGAGGGAGCGAGGAGGAGGAGGCGGAGGAGGAGGAGGAGGAGGAGGAGGAGGAGGAGGGCCGCCCGTCCAGCCAGCCAGCAGCCGGCTCCGGGGCGGCCCCTGCGCTCCGTCCCCTCCTTCCCGCAGCCGCTGCCCCGCCGGGGGACCCACGCGTGACGCCGCCGCCAGCTCCAGCCTGTCCTGCGGCAGGGCCGAGACGCCCCCAAAGGCAGAGGCAMGGCCTGGGGCCAGCCCCCCGCCCTGGCGGACACCCGCTGTGAGCCCCCCCAGCTTCCCTGTCCCGGACGGGACGAGCAGCCCTCCCGCAGCACTCAGACCCCACACTGCCCTTGGAGGCTGGAGGTGCAGCCTCCCCCCACGCTGCCTCCAAAGGCTCTGACTTCTCCCCACATGTCCAGAGAGGGGGCTCGGTTTCTCCCCAGTGTCTCCTGCTCACTCCCCACCCAAGCTGTGCCAGGAGCCCTGTGCCCGGGAATGTCTCCTTCCCRCCGGATGGCAGCAGCTGTGGCCCCACATGCCCCCCAGCTCCGCAGGRATGGGGCAGGGGCAGGCAGCGCTCGGGCTCAGGGGCCTCGCCGGCTCCCAGCTTGCCGCATCCCAGCAGGATGCTCTCCCAGGCTTGTTTCGCCGTGTTGCAGTGGGTTGCACCAAAGCAGCCCAACGTAATTCCTCGGGATGGACTGGCAAGCGGGCCGGCTCGCGGAGCGCACGGCCCGCACGGCAGGAGYGGAGTCCCCAAAGCGCGGCTGAGCGTCCTCGTGGCACGCCATGCCCAACGAGAGGCCCCGAAAGCCCTGCTCACGGCCTCTTCTCCTCCCGTCACCCTGGTTTTTCTGCTCCTTCGCCCGTGCCGGATCCTCGTGGGAGACGACGTACCCACGGAGCACAGAGCAGGCAGCCGCAGCGCTGCCTCCCAGCCAGGCGCACAGCGTGGCCGCGGGTCCATTCGGACAACCCTGCCCGGGAGCCTGGTCCCGGCCGAACGCTCGTAGGTGCGAACGAGAGGGGACGACGGGCCGCGAGGGGCCGGCGGGAGCCCGGCAGGACCGCGGCTGCCCTGGCGGGAGAGGGGAGCCCAGCGCCCGGAGCTCGCCCCGCGCGCTGCCCGGCGCGCAGGAAACACCGCCACCGGCCTTCCCAAAGGAAAACACGCTTCACTGGGAGCAAAGTGATGCGCCGGCTGGAGCTGCAAGGGGTTTTGTTTGCAAACAACCTTGTTGGCAAACATTTTATCCTGACTTGTAAAATCTTTAAAATATTATGTCAACATTGAAGGGAAACTGTTTACATTTCACCAAAGGGAAAATTCCCATTGACTTGGAGCAGTTTCCTCCCCCCTCATCGTGTTGTTCCATGGGAATTTTTTTTTTCAAACACTGTTTTCATCCAGTCCCAGGACTAGAAAACAACAACAGCTCAAGCTCTTGGGACTCCGGTCCAGTTCCCACTCAGCTGGGACAACCCTGGTCGCCAAGAGGCCAAGTGCTGACCTGGAAAACTGGCCTTCCGGAGGCATGGAGGCGCCAGCATCCCATACCCGCCCCGGCACCGGGAGCAGCCCCTYGCCCTGCGAAGCGTCGGCCGTGCTGCTGTCGCATAGAAACGAGGCAGCCGCAAAGTCCCAGGCAGGCTGCGAGCACCGAGGGCAGGGCGCAGCGCGACGGGCAACGCAGAAGCAGTCTGGGGGAGCTTCCCATCTGGGATCTTCTCCAGAAGATTAAACACCAAACGCAACAGCGTTTGGAGGCAAAAGGCGGCAAGTGGTCAGCACCCGCAGACGCCCGGGCCCTGAGGAGCCCTGTGCCAAACGTTCCCGTTTCAGAGAGGGGGAAACGGAGCGCTGGCGGGGAGAGTGCGTTCCCAGGGCCGTGCAGCGAGCCGCGCGCTGGCAGCAGGGCCGGAGGCGCCGGCAGCTCGGCCCCAYGGCCCCTCTGCCGCCGCCGCCCTGGCCCGGAGAAGGGAGAGGGGGCACCGGGCGGCCGCCGGCCCCTCCGTGGCCACCGACAGCTCCCGGCCGCGGCGCCGCGCGGGAGGCCCCAGGGGCTCATGCGGGTGAGCCGGCGGGCGTGCGAAGCGGCCACCCCGCGTTCCCGTGCCTCCGACCACCCCGCTGAGCCTCCTTGCATGGCGCAGGGAGGAGGAGGAGGAAGAGGAAGAGCARCCCCCCCCCCCAGCCAGACAGGCGACACTGAACAAAGGGGCCGAGGGCCCCCCCCCCCAAAAGAGGCCAGCGGTTTTGTTCGGGTCGTCATAGCAACAGCCTGGCCACCACTTTCACTTTCCTTTCCTCCCCCCCCTCCCACACCGGTGGCCGTGGTGGCCTTCCCGGCCACCCGGGGCCCCGCAGCATCCCACCGCCCGCCTGGGGTGCTCGGCACGCCCGGGCACCCAGCATCGCCCCCGGCGCCGGGGCTGCCCGGGCGCGGGACGGGGGCCAGCGGTGCCCGGGGGTGGGGGCCTGTCCCCTGCTCCCCACACCCTGCCGTTGCCCTCGGCAGGAGGAAGCCGGTACAATGGGCGGAGGGGGCAGGAAAGCCGGCGGGGGCAAAGATGCCGGCRGCGGCGGAGCTGGGGGGCACGGCGCGGGAAGGACCGGCCGGCGCTCGCCTTCCTTTTCCCAAGCCCCCCGCCCTGGCGCGGAGCCCGCGGGGTCCCTCCGGCCGCAGCGGCAACGCCGCCGGCTTTGTGCCGGCTGCGCGTCCCGGCCTCCCGATCGCAGGATACCGTTGCCTGAGTCATGGAAATGGCTCAGACAATGGCTTGGCCCCTTTATAACTGGCYGGAGGGGGCAAAGCAGGGCGAGCAGATCCGACGTGGCTTCCTGCGCGGAAGCGGGCCCATTGTCTGGGAACGGGCATGTGCTCTGCTCCTCGCCAGCCTGGGAAAGCCGCAGCRCCGCCGCCACCAGCAGCTCCCAAACCCCTCGCTCCTCCGGTGAAAATCTTCGGAAGAAGCAGATGGAAGCGCTGCCGTGGCCCCGGAGGTCACGGCCGCGTGCCCAGCGGGGCTGTTAATCCGGCAGACGGCTGAGCTGGCCCGGGCTGCCGTGGTGGCAGCGTCCCTTGGGAGCAGGGTGCTCCTGTGCGACAAAACAGGAATACGCTGCTTTCCAGTGGTGCTGGGCGAGCATTGGCCCTGGGGGTGCTCAGCACCCCGGAAAGGCCACCCTGAGCTCTCGGGCGAGCCGAGCTGGGGCAAGGACAGCGCGGGGAGGGATTGCACTAGCCTGGGGAGGCGTGGGGGGCCTCGGCGATCTGCAGAGAGGGCAGACGAGGTCCCAGGCACCCGCACCGCTCTCCTCCGGACCTGCCCCACGCCCGCGGCAGGAGGGCGGCCGCTGCCGCGGCCCCGTCCGCCGGC
>NW_028185739.1:194954-213685 GCF_003343005.1 Rhea americana | reverse complement strand
CGCAGCCGGCGCCCGCCGAGCGCTGCTCTCAGGAAGGAGGAGCCGTGCCACGAGGCTGGGCCGCACGGGCAGAGTTCCCGGAGCCACTCCTCTGCAAGCGGAGCCAGCCGCGCCGTCCGGCGGGAGCCGCGCGGCCACCACCCCGAGAGCATCCCTTGCAGCCCCCCCCGCAAAAGGCTCCGAGGCCGGAAGYGCAGCAGCTGCGGGGCAGCCGCGCTGCGAGAAGGGGCTCTCAGCGACACCGCGTACGGACGCGCGCGCGTTGCGGGGGGGGTGCACGCTCCCGCAGGCAGGCRGACGCACATCTGCAGCACATTAAGCCCGAGCTGATACGACAGCACTAACGGAGAAGTGCAAACTCCAGAAACGCGGCGGCGGCGGCTCGCGGGCTGTCCTCAGTTCACCCTACTGTATCTGAGTCTTGCGGTCCGTACGGTCCGAGGGACACGGCAAGGCCGAGCACCCCCCAGCTGCAAGCCCCGGCTCCACCAYCGCCGTGTCTCGCCCCAGCCCTCTRCACCTGGAGCGGGCAGGAGCGGCGGCAGAGCTGGCCCTGGTGGCTGGCACCCGACCGCTACCGTCCTCCGGGGGATTTCTCCACTCTTCTCCCAGGGCCGACAGTGCTGACTGCGCCCCGGCCGGGCGCCAGGGCCATTCCCCCTACCCCTGCGCGCTCCTGCACGGCAGCAGCAGACGCTTCCCGGGGCCGCGAGGAGGCTGCCGTGAAAGCAGCACTGACCCGACACTCCCTGGGGCCAGCAGCTGGGAATTACTCAGGCTGGGAATTAACCTCCCAATTATTTCCACCCAAGCACCACATTTTCTGCTCGCCACTGCAGAGGCGTTTGCAGYGGCGCGCAGCTCTGTGCTGCCTTCCTCCGTGGCGCTGGCAGTGCCCCGCTACTGCAGAGAGCCCAGGCAGGGTTGGTGCATCCGCCACAGCATGACCGGGTCTAATCCGGGCGCAGGAGAACCAGGATACTCCAGGACTGCTCTATAGGGAGAGCACACAGAGCCGCTCAGTCCTTAGCCAAGACCTGAGCCTTTAGCTCGGAGAGAGTTTGAAGAGAAAATAAAGTAAAATCAACCAAATAATGACCCTGCAGGAAAACAAGGGGGGGTGGGGGGAACAGACTGAAGCCACAGGTGAACCCCAGCTGATGCATGAGAGTGGATCTGAGCAAAAATACCTGGGCAGAACATTTGGAAATGATTGAAATGCTCCCTTCTGGCAGGCACAACGCACARCGTTGCATCTGCAAGTGTCCAAATGGTTCACTCTGGCGGCACCTCACTCCTCCCCAACCCGCCACCCTGCCAGCCACCGCAGCGGACTCAGGACCAAGGGTCTCCCTGCTCTCCTGCTGGGAGAAGATGGGTTTGGCCACACTGCATGCAAGGATGCACAAGGAGAAGCAGCTGCCCCCAGCTCGCAGGGTAGGTGTGCAGCCGGGGCAGGTGCTGGAGAGCAGACCCTGGAGCTGGGCTGGCTCCGTTTTGGGATCTGGAGTTGGAGACACAGGTCTCTGACTCGATTTCCAGAAAGCCCCTGGCTCTTGCTCCCTGGTTATCTGGCTGCTTTAAAGCCTACTAGCTTGGCACCTCCAAAAGACACAGAAATCACACGTCGCTTCCAAAACCGTCGTGGCCTCGTGCAGCCAAGACATCCCAGGCAGAGCTGAGCGGYGGCTGCAGGCGCCCGGCTCTAGAGGGGCTCCCACCCCCTGCCACCATCCCCTGCCTGTGCAAGCGCCTCCCCACCGCTGGATTTGGCCACGACGATGGCCACCGGTTGCCCGACATTGGAGGTCATCTTTGCATCCCCCTGTGACGCAGCACCCGCAACACACCCYGACCCGTAAGTGACAACAGCTCTGCCAGGAAGCTTCAGCTCCAAATTGGGATTTGATGGGAAAGAAAGCAAGGCGGCAGCCTGGCTCTGTAACTCCCTATTTCCAACCTGAATGCCTCTGTTGTTTCCCATCCAAGAGATGTGAATTGTCCTCCCGGAGCAGAGCCCAGCAGGCTGCCCCACAGATACGAGCTCGCCACACGCACCGGCCGGGCCGACAGCTCCCCTCCGAGGGGAGAGCGGCGGCGTGGGGAGGACGCAGACATCCTCTGCAGAGCTGCCGCCGGCGGGCCCGAGAGCGGGCGGCGACGCCGGGCCGGGGCCGGGGCGGCGGACGGGGCAGGACGCCGTGCCCGGCGTGGGTGCAAAGCGCCGGGGAGAGAGGAGCAGAGAGGGGTGACGCCGAGCAGGCTGCGCTCGGCGAGAGAGGGGCGGGGAGGGAGGGGTGCCCGGACCACACAGCGCTCGCCTCCCTGGCGTCCGGAGGGCAGCGAGGCGGCAAAGCCGAGGCCCCGGGGCTGCTGCAGAGCTCCGCTTACCGCCAGAGCCAGCCAAGCGCTTGGGGCCGAGCCCATCGTCTCCCATTCAAAGGCAAAACCRGACTCCTGGGGCCCCGGCTCCCAGGCTCCAGCGCCCTCCGGCTCCGCCGGGGACCCGCAGCGCCACCAGTGCCACCCACCTCCCGCCGGGCCTGGGGACCCTCCAGCTCAGCCCTGACAGAGGGGCTTTTCTTGTCCCCTGCCTTTGTTTTCTATTTAGTGCTTTTGTTCTCCGCTCTTTGGTGCTTTGTTCCAGCTTGTCCTTTGTTCCAGCGCCTTTGGTTTCTCTCCCCTTTGATGCTTTGTCACTCCCTTCATCTTGGTGCTTTTCTTTCCCCGGGTTTTTAAGCTGGCGGTTGTTTTCTCTCTCCACTCTGTGCTTGGCATTTTTATCCTTTCTCCTGCCTCGTCCACTCCTCGGGTCACATGGGCCCAGCACGGATTGTCTTTAAATCCCCATTTGTCTTGTTCTGGTGCCTGGATTTCCCTGCCTTTATGTCCTTTCTTAAGAGACTCTTAGCGATTTTTTCTCCTCACTGAGGAAAGTAGGGGGGGATTGGGGCTTAATTAATTAGTGAGTGTAATCTTTAGATGCATGGCACCACAGGACGTGTGGAGCATTATTACTAATCATTATTATTGTTATTAGGATGTTAAGGGTTAGGGAGGATTTAAATACCAGCTAATTGCAGCAGAGAGCTCCAACTTAGTAAAATTATATCAGAAAGAGCAAACTCGTTTTCCCCCACCAGGCTTAGRAGAAGAGAGAAACGGTGGATGYAGACATGCAAGCAGAGGCTGAGCASACACAAGGAGCCCAAGCCCAGTGCCCGGGGCTGGGGCGACGGTTGGACAGGGCTGCCCGGAGCGAGGAGGCGCCGGCTGCGAAGCCCGTCTCGCCCAGCAAGATGAAAGCCGAGCACAGAGCATTCGCCTGCCTTTAGGGATTTTTAAATGCAGAGTCACAACTTGCCTCTTTGGCAGGCTCCGTGGGGAATCAGCGACCCAGCGGCAGCGCGAGGGGCGAGAGGGCAAAGGCAGAGCTGCTGGGACGAGCAGGGACGCGTGGGCAGAAGCCCAGGGGGCTGGCGGTGTTTGCCGATGCCCTTTGCACGGCAAGGCTAATGCACCGTTTGCAAAGAGGGCTCAGAAAGGGTCTGGCCTCTCTCCGGGCTTGAGCAAAAGGGCTCCAGTGAGCCTGAGCTCCTGGCGCTGGCAGAAAGGACGCAATCCACGGCCCTGCGTCTCTTGCAAGCCACAGAGGGGTACGAGGCTTTTAACTCTTGGAAAAAGACTGTTCCTGTACACCAAGCTTAGCAACACAAGACGCAACTCAAAGCACGTGTACAAACACAACCGCAAAATCAGATACCGAGCGGTCAGGATTAGGGAACCGTTTGCATGAGAACAGCTTCAGTGTAAGACACTGTCGCTTTGCTTTGATTTAGTGCCCCAAATATTTTCCCCCAGTCTGACGACAGCCCAGTGTCCTCAGTGAGTCTGGTCACGCTGTGATTTACAGGCTGGGCAGGAAATGGCAGGGTGCAACTCCGCTCACTGCAGCATCAGCACAAAGTCTTATTTCTCTTGTTCCCCACAGTCAAATGCAATCGGGGATTCACTTCTTTCAGCACCGAACAACACTCCCCCCGCAACACACCCCAGCCCCAACACACACACTTAAAGCAGCTATAGCTCACTGCCGCAACAGCTGTTAAACTGAAGCAGCAGCCAAACTTAGCAACAGGATGTACCCTCAGATAACATGATCAATATCTGAAATGCAGCTTTTCGAGTGAGAGCTAAACCCATCTGCGAAAACTGGGTGTTTTAGGAGATCAGTTCTGATACAGGGTTTCTTTGACTCTGTCTTCATAACACCCTGAATTCTCCTCTCGCAAGTCACTTACAGTAACTTGGTGACGTCCCCACAGTTTGTGGCAGCTCGCTTTCAAGCGACGTAGGAGGTATGGTTTTCCGAGTGCAGGACCACTGGAACTGAATAACACAAACATGTCGAGCGCTCCAAGAAGGGACCTAGAGACGTTGCTGATGGGGAAAGGGGGTTGTGGGAGCGCTGCTTCATGCCCAAAAGAATGGGTCCAGCTGGATCAGAAAGTGTCCGGGTGCTGCAGACTGGCTGCTTTGGCAACGTCATTTGATTAGTGGTAGTAACAGCCCAATGCAGTTGATAAATGCGCTGGGGCGTAACTGCATTATTGCGACCCTGGTCGAGCAGCGCAGCCAGGCCATTAGCGGGCAGCATCAGCAGGGCCACAGGCAGGACTGGACATCAGGAGACAGCTCAGAAAGCCCTGAGAGAAGGATTTTCCAGACAAGAGCATGGCTCCACAGCTGGAAAAAACCCTGCACCAGCTCCACTGAAGCACACAAAGCCAGAACATGCACAGCAAGCTCTCCAAAGAGGGCTGGGAAAACCTGCCAGACTTTGAGCCCCCGAGAAGCAGCTCCCGGGGCACACCAGCTCAGTCCCGGGCCAGCGGGCCGCTGCTGTGCATCAGCGGGACGCTGGGGACGGGGACAGACTCTGACTACTTGATACGCGACCAGAAGGCAACACAAAGAGGGCCCAGTGCAAAGCCCGGTCCTGCCCCAGCTGCGGTTGCTCGACGGGCCGTGTTAGCTTTGGCAGTGCCTGTCCAGCCTCCTGCCAACCCAAGTATTAACGAGAGAAAACGGGGGAGCGGGCAGCGGGCCCACATAGCTAGAAGCCTTCTGCTGGGGTCTGCTTGGGCATTGCATGCTCAACCACTCCTTCACACAGCTCCAAGTTGCAGAAAATCCTCAGCCTGGTTTCTCTTAGGTGCTTCCAGCCCTTTCTCCTCACCTCTCCAGCGGGGCTGGATCTAACTGGAACATCCTCACCCAGGGTCCAGAGATAACAGGACAGGGTGGCCCGGGTGAAAGGCTGCACTGAGAGTCATCACCACTCAGCTCTGGCTCTCACAGCCAAAGTGAAAAGCCTCAGTCCTGGAGCACTTGCAGCCTGGAGACACTTTCCTCCAACAAGACCTCAGTGTCCGAGCACTGCGGAGCTGACGTGCAGATTAACCCCCCAAACAGCGCCGTCGCCTTGTCTTATACTGTGACTAGGTGACTCACCCAAGGCCGTGTCCGGACACTAAGACAGAGCTGGGCTTGATCCCTGTCCCAGTATCTAAAGCCAAAGCAGCGTAGGGTAGGAAAATGGCCCCAGAGGAGCTGAAGGAAAGGTGCCAGCAGCAGGGAAGTGGCTGCGGTTTTCCCAGGGCTGCTGGTCTCACCTGAACACCTCAAATCAGCACCACGCACTCGCGTGAGCAGAGGCGGTGGCCGAGGACACGAGGGACACACTTCGAGGGAGAGCAGCAGGGAGCCGTGGCTGGCAGCAGCAAGGCGGCTCTGCCAGGACCTGGGAGACTTCTCACTTCAGTGGGCACCGGTGTCAGTGCCAACAACCATCGAACGTTAAAACTTAAGCACTCGAAACAAAAGCAGCCTGGGGAAAAGCCATCTTTCTGGTCTGCCCGGTTCTGGTTTCAGGCCTATGAGTGCAGCTGCCCGAATGAGAAGCTCGGGCCTGATAAGCCCTGGACGTGAGTCATAAAACAATCCAAGCCGCAGCAGCCGGCTCCTTCCGCAAGGCGCGAGCAACGGCACGAAGCAGACGCCGGTGCAAGGGGCGCTGGCCCTGCCCCGGCCGCGGCCCGGCCTGGCCCTGCCAGGAGGGAGCATCCGCAGATGCTCTTGCACCCCTCCGCCTCCAGCAGCACCGTCCCTCCCGGCCTCGGAGCAGGGACGAGGCGGCAGGTCAAGCTCAGCCGGGTCTGCCTCCTCCCCCACTCGCTCTGGCCCGTTCTCGGAAGGGCTGAACCTGTTTTTATTACAGAGCTGGCACCAGGAAGGCAAAAAAGAACCAAACCCCCCTCATCTCTCTATCTGCAACCATGCAAGGAATATTGTTCAGCGCAGCACAAAAGCATCCCTGAAAATAGAAGCGCCACGGCCAGGCCTGCCAGTGGCTGTGTGAGATAACGTCTACTTGCAAACAGTGTGCCTTTGTGCCGCTGTCACTGTCCCCATTGTTCGGGAGCCTATTGCCTCGGGGATATTGTTCCCTTCTTTTGTCTCAGCCCGGCTCCTTTTTGTTTGACTTTACTTACCATTTCATTCCTCTCCTTTGTGCCGGGGTTCTTTCTTTTGTCTCTCTCTCTCTCCCTTTTCTCTGTGTGATTTGTATTTAGCAATTGTTCCCGGCCCATTGGAAACACAATGTGCTCGGGGCTCTTTTCTCTCCTCCATTCATTACCTATTCAGGTGGGTTTGTCTGCTGATAGGTAACGGGGAAGAGAGGGGGCCTCCGCTGAGCTCCCACATGTCTGAACACGCCGGAGCGGAGCGCAGGAGGAAGCTGGTGCCTGGCTACGGCCTTTGGGGAAAGCACTGTCCCAAGCCCTGCATCATGTTCCCATTCGAGCCTTTTCCTACACGGGACCGCAGCAAGGCCAGGCAGCCCGGGATCCGGCACTGGCACTCTCTGGTTAAAATCAGCCCCAGTTCTCTCCCACCCCTGCCTCTTAGGGACCCAGTAAAGGGAAGAGAAGAGTTTTCAATGGCCCAACCACAACTGCCTTGCAGCAGCATTCCCCCGCCGCGCTCCCCAGCCCCTGCGCGTCCCCCCTTGCTGCACGCTGACCGGGTGTCCTCCCGGGCTGCCGACGGAGCCCCCCATGCTGCCAACCGCGAGTGCCCAGGGCAGCTGCAGCCCATGTGGCACCAGCAGGGAGGGGATTCGCTCCAGAACAGCCCCCAGCAGCTCTGGCGTTGGGGACCACAGGGAAGCAAAGAGCAGCTTGAGACTTGGGCCTGGCTCCTCCAGGGAGGGCAGAGAGAAGAGAGCAGAGGCATCCGGGAAGCAGCCCTGAGGCTCCCGCTGCTGCAGGCCAGGGGGTCTCCCAGACACCGTCCTCTCCTCCTGCCTCCAACCCCTGCCGCCTCCTTCCCCCAGCCCGCCCTCCTCCAGTGCCCGTTCGGGCGATCGGGGTGGGTACAGGCTTTGCGGTTGAGCCTTCCTCTCCCCAGGAGGAGGAGGAGGACGTACCAGGAAACCTTCCGAGGCTGCAGTGACGGCAAGAGCCCGCAAGCGGCCATCCCCGGAGACGACAGTGCCGCATTGTTCTCGGGGCTCGGGCCGCGTGACCTAGCAGGACTTTTCCATCCCTCACGCTGATGAAACCCCGAGGATCAAAGTTCGCTGCAAGCCGCTTCCTTCTTCTCTCCAGCAGCGAGGATGGGGGAGGCCAAGGGCCGCGTGGGACTTACCCAAAAACGAGGGACGGGAGAGGTGCGGGCGGGATTGCACGGAGCGGGGCAGCAAGCAGCGGAGGGTCCTTGGGGATCGCGTGAGCCCCCGAATCCAGACAGCATCGGGGACGCGGGACAAGGCTGCAGGGGGCGTGCCTGGGAACAAACGAGGCAGACTGTGGTCTATTGTTTCATTGTTATGGCTTCAAAGGACAATGGGGCATTGTTGTCTCTGGGGATCCCATTGTTTGCTTTCGCGGCAGATCGCAGCCGCTCGCTGGATGGAGGTTTCCCGAGGGCCGGCAGGCTCCGTGTGTGGGACACTGAACAACGAGGCAGGCGCGTTTCCTCCCCCACCCCCTCCTCGGCACCCTTCCTAAAAAGGCACGGCGAACCGTGGCATGCGTGTGCCCACGCAGGCCGGGGCCCGGCCGGCACAGCACGGGCAGAGGCACCAGGACCACCCAGCCGCGCCGGGAGCGGCATTTCCAGCCAGCATTCCCCAGCCCCACACATCACACCCCCCCCCGCCCCCGTCCTCCCCGGGAGCTGCAGAGAAACCGCCCGCACCAAAGAGCTGGAGCTAGTGCAGGGACAGAGGTGCTTGGCTCAGCCCGGTGCACCTCTCCGAAACGCTGAGGATCCTTCCCCGAGGCTCCGGGAATATCTATCTGCCTTGCTCTCCCGTCAAACTGCACCAGCTCCTGAGGAGCTGCACCGTCTTGCACCACCCCTGCATTCTCGCTGCCCCCTGACCCACAGCATCCCCTGAAGATCCAAGATCCCAGCACCCATAGCAAGGACTGTTTGCCATTTTCCATGTGGCAGCATCCAACTTGTCCGTCAGTACTAGGGACCTGGGAAAGGGGGACACAACCCTGGAACCCTTCCTTCCTGTTTGTGCAGCACCTCTGGCCCAAGACCTATTTGCATATCTTTTCCCTAAGTGGAAAAAAAAAAAAGAAAAAAAATCAGGGCACTATGCAAAAGTTGGGGGCTGCGTGGAGCCCGCCCCGGCACATCGGGGCATGCTGGAGGTGGGCTGGGAGAGGGATGGAGCAGGCGGGAGAGCGGCTCTTCCCAGAGACACCCTTTCAGCACAGGGCTGCTCGAAAACGGCTGGGGGAGGGAGCAACCCCTGCAGGGAGCCCCAGCAGGAGCCCCGCTGGCGGCAGGCAGGGAGGGGGCTGCCACCGCCGGGCAAAACGGGTGCGTGCAAACGCAGCTGGGGGACGCAGACGTTCGCCCTGGTGAAACTCAATCAGCCTGGCACGGCTCCGCTGCGTCGCTCCGCACCGCGCGTCCCCGCCGCTGCTCGCAGCGCTGGGCTCGGAGCCAGCAGAGCCCCTCTCCCAGGGGCCTGGCCACCCTCCCAGGCTCAGCCCTGACAAGCTGGCCAGCGCAGCTGGGCCCGAGCACGGATTGCCCCCCGCCAGCTCCGCACGCGCGCTGGTCTGCAGCCCTCCCGCCGCAGGACTAAAATGATGTGCGAGATCTATGCTGGGATCAGCTGCCACTGAGCATCTTTCCCCACCACCCAAACGCACCCTGGGTGCTAGCTGGTGCCAGCTGACCCACCTGTTCTTGTCACTGCCTGCCAGGGCCCCAGTCGTCTTCGTGCCCTGAAAGGGGGTAAGCACGGCCCGGCAGCTCGGTTGGCCAGCACGGGCCCCTGCACTCTACGGGGCAGTAAGCAAACCCTCCAAATACGAAGAAGAGGCAGCTTGGGGCTGCATTTGCAGAGTTCATCTCTGTGCCCCCAGGGAGAGTCCACGTGCAAATCCCTCTGGGGAACTCGTGCTCCCTGCAACAGCCTTCGTTCTCCGAGCAGCAAATCTGCAGCGCAGCGCAGCGAAGGAGGCAGCCCTGTGCGTTGCACGTCCCGCTCACGCGCGGCCAGGGAAAGGCTGGGAGACCTTAAGCAGGCACCTTGGCTGTGTCACGGCTCCTCTGTGGTCAGATTGGCGTGGCTGGGCAGAGGGAGGCAGGTGACATCTCACAGCTCAGCTCCAAACTGCTGTGCATCACCGTGAGCGTCCAATTACAGTAATACCCCCACAGAACAACTGCTGGTGAACAAGTGCTGCACAAGCACAAGTAACACCAAAAAACTGTTTTATAAAGGAAAGAAAACATTTACAACTAATAAATGTATACATTCAACCTACTTCTTTTTGTTTATTTTTTAATCCTGGAAATTCCCACTGCTGCTAATAAAACGGAGGTGGAATTGGCCTCTCAAATACCTCTGAAGTTAATTTCAGAAAAAAAGTGCCAAGGGATTTGTTTGGAGAGCAATAGAAGCGATTTGGGAAAAACAGGTAAGGCCTGATAGAAGACACTGGACATCTGATCTTGGCACCGATTCACTGCCCGTCTCTAGGCAAATCCCTCCACTCCCCGGGGCCTCACTGCTGCAGTGGAGGGAGACGTTTCCTCCTTTGGTGAGCCCAGCTGCAGTCTGCAGTTGTCCAACTTGCTGGATCCCCAGGGTAACACTCCCACGGGAGCCGCAGCCCCGGGGCCTCTCAGGAGCTCGGCGTTCGGTTCAGCGGCTTCTGCCCTGAACCCAGGGCCCTCAGGGGTCTGGCTCTCGCCCCCTCGATCCACCATCCTGGGAATTGGGGAGTGGAAGGCTCCATGGCACGGCCCGACCGACCCCAGTCCACGCACCAAAGATCAGCCTGAGTTCGCAAAGCGCTAACCTGGCCCCAGGCGCTGCCTAGAGCTGTTAGCAAGTCCATCCTGCACTAGCAGCTCTTTCATGCTCCTGGCAAATGTTACTTGCACAAACACACGCGCGCGCACACACACATGTGCACACACACACTCTTGCCTCCCTCCTTGAATAGTGCAATTTCCTCTCAGATAAAGAGATCCTACCGCAGCCCCCCTTTCCCTCACCCCTCACACCCGTACACGTCTCTCGCACCCATTTCGGAGCCCACCTTGGGCTCTGATATTATCTCACTTCCTTGATACGAATATTAGCTCTGCTGTTGATTTATGATAAAGGGATGAGCTCCGAAACACTGTACGTAGGGGAGGAGGCATGGTCTGCTGTGCCCCAGCTGAGAACAAAGCCTTTTAAAGAGCGGATGCCGGTACCTGCCATAATGTTAACTTGAAAGCCCATCTCCACGCAAGCACGGTTCCCGTTGGTGCTGCCCTGCTGCCCCCCGACACCTGCACGTTGCGAGCCGGACGGGGGCCCAGAGAGCAGCTCTGGGCCGCCCATGCTCTGCAGGGAGGCAGGCTCCTCAGGGGCAGAGAGCAGCTCCGCAGGTGCCACCGCGTCAGAAATAACATCCAGGCAAGATACACATCCCCGTGCCGTGAGAGACCCCGGCATTTGACTCAAAGCCACTGACCCAGGTTCACAAACACATCTGAGGAGTCCAGGGGGTTCTGGCACTTCTCTATAGCCCTGTGTGCTTGCACAGCTCCTGTTCAGGTGAGAGCACACGTCCAGGGCACGGCGTCTGGTTAAACTTTCCCTTTATTTTATAACATCCTAATTACAAAATGCAATTGAGGTCTGGCAGCCCTGCAAGATTCCCCACCAGCTGGAGCTGGCATGCTCCTAGCTCAGTTACAAGGGAAAATATGACCACCTGAACAGTCACCGTAATTCTGCTGCGAGCAATCATATTTGTATCCCCATCCAACAGAGAGCACAGGGAAGGAGAAAAGTATCCCTGGAAAACTCAGATTTATTTACAAACCAGATTGCCTGGCAGCAGGAGAGCCACAGAGACAGCAGGTCGGTGCTCAGTGTTGTTCCACTCAGCTGAGGACACCACTCCATCAGCTATTACCCCCTCAGGGGACTATTAGATATTGTTCCTATTTTGCAGACAAGAGAAGCTGAAGAAGAGCAGATAAAGGAAAATTCCAAACAGCAGCAGCCAGAATCAGTGCCAGATACGCAGAAAAGCTGTCAAACTCTGGTCCTTACAACACGGCAAGTGCTTCTGAAAATCTGATCCCATTTGACTTTTCTGGCGAGCTGGGCAAAATCTAGAATAGCAGCCACATGTCCTGGGGTCTTAAGGTTGCTAATAAACACTTGCGTGTGAGTAAAACAAACTGCCTCAAACTAAGGCTATCAGTTGGCTTTCTCTTACTATTTCTGTACTCCAAGTTGTGCAGGTAGATGACAGCCTACCACACAAGAGCAGAAAGATCATTACTGTAAATAAAGATCTCCATCTTTACTGCAGACAAACTGGCACCGTTGCTGGAAGAGCCTGCATGTAACAGTATCTACCTAAGTAAAGGAGTGTGTTTCACTCACACTATCCTAGGTAAAGAGTGTGTTTCAAAGCCAAGAGCAGGAAGCTCGAACTTAAATATTTTAGCTCCAGGTACAGGAGGGAAGACAACCTGCAAGAACCAGGTCTCCTAGTGGGTGAGGGAGATTTCCTACGATACGTTGGGTTGAACTCCTCCTGGGTTCTTGTGCATCTGAAATGAGGGACCACAACCCTCTCTGAGACCCAGGTTACCACTGGCAAGACAAGAAGCAGTATCAACCAACTTCAGCAAAGCAAGGCGAGCTCCTCGCACGAAAGGGCCTGCTGGAATGCGAGGCAGCAGAGCAGCGGGGCGGGCGTTGCTGCTGCTAATGTGGCAGAGTTTCCCTGCTGAGGGCAGGCAAAATGCCCATGACTCATTTTTCCAAGAGATGTTACAAACAATAGTAATGATGTCTCTGGTGGGTATGAATGTGAAAATGCACGATGGGGGGGCAGCCATGCTGGGCACCTTGTGTGTGGGCTGCCAACGGAGGGAACTGCCACTAACAAAACCTGCTGAAGCCAGTTTTTGGCATTTTGTTTGAAGAGAGCCCTTCTACAAGACTATAGGGGAAGAGGAGTGAAACGGCTGCCCAGCAAACTCCTTTCCTCAGGCATCGTATCTGCTTTTGATGGACACCAACCTAGTCTTCAACAAGAGGAAACCAGTTTTACTATCCAGAGTGAAAAATGGAGAACTTGGAGGGAAAACAGTCCTGAACTATTCCATCCCCACTCTGGACTGGAACAGGAAGGATGAACAGGGAATTTGGAAACCATGATTTACACAAAGATTTAAGGCTGTTCTCTGTGAGCTCCTGCCTCTATCGTCCACACAAGTTGCCCATATTCAGATGCTGCCCTAAGGGGACAACTTCTCAGCCATTTGATTCCTTAACCTTCCACTGTTGTTGCTCTCTGATACCATTATTTTTAGGTACACAAGGCATAAAACATACCAGCACTTGAAATAAGTTCTCAGATAATACACACTAAGTCCAAGGTGGTGAAGCTCGTGGAGAAGGAAGTTCTATGGGATCAGAGGTGGTGGCAGGGCACTGCGGAGGGAAAGGCGATTTTCCCCTTGTAGAGCCTACACAGCTACAAATCTCATCTCCTCGTTTACTTATTTTATGGACAGTTTGAAGGTTACAGGTCTGAGAAAACAGTAAATGCTGAAGCTAGTCCAAGCTCAGCAAGCAGCCCCGGGCTACTCACGGTGTCCACTCCCTTGTGTGGTGCCAATGCAGGCCCATGTCCTGCCCTAGGACTAATCCCACTGCAGCAAAAGGTACACACAAAACCTGAGATATGTGAGCAGAAGTGCAATCACACCTTTCAACAGCAGAGCAGAGCATCAAGAAACACCTGCCAGTGTCTCCACTGGTACCAGGCAGCTGGCTGACTCCTAGGTTTAGTTTCAAGCATATATAAAACTACTGTGCAAATCCATAACATCCTACCAAAGGAGGACAGAGAAACACTCTCCCCTCAGGAGAGACACAACCTCTCTGCCTCCCTCCTTAGGAGGCTGTTTCACAGATGCAGAGCCTCATCCTGCAAAAGGACTAGGCTGGGGTAGGGCAATCAATTTTGGCATGTGAAAGGGACTATCTGAAGTGCAGTCTTTTTCCTGGAACCCCAAAGCAACAGGCAAAGGGGACAGATACTTTCTCAAAGCACCTTCCAGTATTTTGAGTCACCTTCACCTTTAACAAAAAGTCCAAACAGGCACTGCAAAGGCCCCACCTTGATCCAAGTGGGCTGTCATTTATCTGCCACAATCAACGCAATGCTCTAGGAGTGAAATGCCACATGGTAGAGACCTCTGTCTTACATAACTACATTGTAAAGTGCCATCTTTAGTGCACAAACAGTCCTCAACTATTTGGTTTTTAAGAAAGAGGTACAAGTTTTATTACTACAAAATTCACACTAGGGGAGATTGAGATGAGTATCTAAAACTACTCTCAGCTTGATTTTTGTTTGTAACATCTGAGTGCTGGTAGTTTTAAGAAAACTTTTGCTGACGAACTCCACCATAAGCACTTTGTTTCCTGGAGATGTGTGAACACTGCTGCATGGTATTTGCATGATGACATGATATCTCACTGCAATAACCCAGCACACTGGGGCACTCCTCCTAACACCACCTCAAGGCACCTTCTTCAAAAGGAGTCTTTACAAACCCTCTGCCCCAGCCCAGTCCTCCCCCACTACTCTCCAACTCACCCCCACCTCCCCCCACCCCTGCACTCAAAGGAAAGGAATTTGCACGTTATGGAAAAGTACAACTTGCAAAAGCAAACACAACAGGCTTCAACATAGCAGAAAGCCAAGCAATGGGAGTTCTCTAAACAGAGCCCAATTGTAAGCATTCACTCTACCTTACTCCTCCTCACCGCCTCTTGCTCAGTCAAAAACAGAACCTCTCATTTCTCATCCCTTTCAGGAGCAGGAACACCCCAGTTCTCAGGGTACAGATGAGTCAGAGAAGGCAATAGTGCCGAGGAGAAACACGCACCCTGTCTGGCTGCCGCACCAGTAGAGAGCAGCTGCACACTGGGCAGCCCAGTTTTCCTTCTTCCAGGTTGTTCGACAGCCAACAAAGCTGCTTGAATGCTGGGGAACTCTGTGTTCCTGTGGAGGCTTATGACACTTTGCTGGAGGGGTAGGGGAGAGCTCGCTAAGGCCGCAGCACCCCCTTCCGTCTAACGCGCTCTTTTGCAGCCAGCCCGGGTCTCACGATCTCGTTCTGGCACTGCACATTCAACGACTCATGAGACATTACCTTCTCGCTGCCTACAGCTTGGAAACGCTCAGGAAGCTGAAAGAATTCGGGGTTAAAAATGCAAGCATTAGATGAGTCAGTCCTGTGGTTTTTATGAGGGCAGACAAGTGCTTCTTGGGAAGCCAGTTCAGCAAAGCCAGAATTGTTTCAGTGCCCCATCTGTGTGCTGATAATGCCTAGAAGCTCTGTTCTTGGACCACAACACCCCATTGCCAGGCACTCCACAAACAATGGGGCTGTATTTCCTCCTGGACATCCACACATGCTTGGACTCTCCTGCAGGCTTTCTGCAGTTTTTATGGTTTCCTGCTGAGGAGCTTCTCATTTTCTTCTGCAACTCCCCCCCACACATAATTACTGCCTATTTCGGTACCTTATCATGAGATGCTTCATAGCTGATTAGCCTGGACTTCCTTCCTCCCATCATCAACCTACTCCAATATTGACATTCATTCGCACTAATCTGATGATATCAAAGAGCAGAGACCAGCTCTAGGAGGCATTACAGCATCTTGAAGTACATAATCTGGAGCTGGTAGTAGTAGGGCTGATAAGAACAACCTCTTTCTCTTAACGTCCAGCTTTTCACAAAGTGAAACCTCTTGCCAGCCATGAAAAAAAAGGACAGGTCCCTGCAGGCTCTGATGCAACTTCATTTCAATTGGCCCTTGATTTACTGGACCTAAACAATCTGATTGCAACAGACTCTGTTAAATAACCTCTATCTCCACATTCGTATGATATTTTCCATATATATTTGGACAGAAAAATTATTACTTAAGAAGTGGTTTTACAGTTTTAGGCAAAGAATCTCAAAGTTGTTATTTGCCTGAAGCAAGAAAGAGATGCAGGCAGGTAAATTGTACAGGCACTGCATTGTAAATACCCATTATTGCAACACCTAAACTATTGATTGAGACAACCTCCTTACTTCCCTGAAGGCTTCACTTGGCACACCAAGAATAATATGGAAAGCAGATGCAGTGGACCCAGTTACTATTTTATTCCATATGGATTCGCTGTTGGTGACATTTAATGACTTCTATTCCCAAATGACACTGGTAGGTAGGTTATTTATATTTACTATGTGTTCAAAGGACTTTGAAACTTGTAAACACTGATACAAAACTACTGAATCCATCAGCAGACTGTACAGCTAAATCTGGTCTAGCCACTAAAATGTCATGCTGCTTCTCAGAAATTTTTTGCCAGGAATAGTTGCTACCATATTCCCAATTCCTAAAGTATTCCTGACTTCTTGCAAGTGGGTTGGATTATCTCTGCCAGAAGACTCAGATCTTGTAACCCTATTCCGTGAGACAAGACTCTTCTATCTTGAATTTATTAATTTTCATGATTAAAGTAATACACAGATTTATGTTTTGAAAAACTGAAAGTTGATTAAATGACTTCTAATGCCACCTGTATATCAAAATTAATTTCTCTCTACCCAGGTAATCTCAGTCTAACAGCTACAATCACAGCTGAAACTTTCTCCCTTTTCTTTTTTCTAATCAGAAAAGCAGTAGAGGGGAGTGATAATCACAAATAAGTGATGAAACTTGTATTTTATTAATGAGATGCAACTCAACTCTCTTGTGGAGCCCTAAATAAACCAGCCAGATCCTCAAGAGGATAATAATAAAGATTTTTTAAAAAAGCAACCAATACATTTGATATGCCAACTAATTTAACAGAATCATAGTTTAATCTAGACTTCCCAGACAAAGAAGCAAGAATTAAAGATTTTATCCATACCCACTACACCTGTCTAATCTAAAAAGTTATTTTGCAAGCATGAAGAACAGTGAAGTTTGTAAATGTCAGATTAATATACTACAGCTCCAAATCCCACACCAACCTGTTAACAAATTTGTAATGACTGAAACCCAATGAGCACTTCTGTACAAATTCTCAAGAAATTATTATTTCTTTTTTCCTGTTTGGAAAATATCTCAGGAAGCTGTCACAGTGGGCAGAGGGCTATAGCTGCATATTCTCGAGGAAAACCTGTAACAACTTGCATGGCCAGAACCATGCAAGCTCAAGGAGCGCATGTGGCTCCAGTATCCTTCCTGAACAAGTCCATCTTGTCAGTATAATGCAGATTTAACATTCCAGAACACACGGAGATATTTCTCCTATCAAAAACCGCATAGATTCATGGTAAAAAGAACTTCAAACACATTTCTCCCCTTCTTCCACTCATAGAAGGACATGAGACTGAAAACAAGCAGATTTCTGTTTACAGTTAACATGAAAAATGTTTATTTGTGAAATACATCTTTTATCATTTCAAAGTTAAAAAAAATATTCCCACAAAGAAACAAGTCATTTTAAACTCAGCATGCAACCCCAGCTACACACAGCTTCCTATCTACCAGCAGGTCATGTTCCCATGACCTAGCACTTTATCCACTCTGAAGCACAGTAACTATTGTTCTAAACGAAGAACAGCAAATTCTAGTTAGAAACACTTTGTAGAAGAGTGATATTGTCCCCTTTTAACATGATCCGACCTGCAACACAGAGAAAGGAAAAGGGGGATTAGAAAGATCCCAGGGTCTGAGGATAACCTCATGTTTTCACATAACATTTCACAAAGGCAAAGATGTTTAAGATGCCCATATGATAACTGATAAGGTTTTTTCAGACTACAGTCACAGACAGGCCTGCTGGCCACATCACAGGACTTCAAGCCTGGCAGCACACGGCCCACACACACAGTTCACGCTACAGCGTATCGGGCACAATCTCCACTCTAGTGCTCTGTGCCCCAGCAGCACTATGCCCATTGCTATCTTCATCAGCAGCCAGTAAACACTAAATACCACCACTGAGGTGACACCCAGAAGCGTCACAGCAAGTGTAAGGAAGATCAGTCTCACACACTGATAGACTCTCCTGTACATCCAACAAAACTACCAGATCAACAAACAGCAGGAACAAAGATCTAGCCAATATCCCTTTGCTATACTTCAAAATCAACAGTCTTCGTACATTTTGAAAGTACTTGCATTTGGAAGGCTCAAATAGCCACGTTTCAGACCATACAGCATTTAGATTATGCAGACGTACCCAGCTGTTTCCTTGATTTCGTTTTTGAGTGAATCTCCTCTGCGTCATCCAGCACCAAGTTCATATATTCATCAAAACCCTAACAAAAAACAACAAAAACGGTTAGTGAATTAAGTCCTCTGCTCTTAACTTCAGCAACAATGATATGAACTATCCTTAGCTATGCTGACACAGGCTAGACAATTAAGACTATTCATTAGAGGGATAAGGAGTGCTTTTTTACTCTACTGTGTTTTCCTTGAGAGGAAAAAATAGAATCTGTGAATCTGGAGAAACACATAAAAGAAATAATAAGGTTATATCCTAATACTCACAATGATGCAGCCTTCTATCCGCATGTTCACTTGCTCATAGAGCCACACCTGGATCCTGGACCTCTGCAAAACGATTAAGGAAGAAAGCAAAATATGAGCATAAACATCCCAAGCAGTTTTGCTCCTCTCTCCTGTACACTAAGAACTCAACTGGACCCTCATTGCCAACAGCCACAGCAGTTCCGCAAACTTAAAGGACAAACTCTCAAATTTGGTTTCAATTGTGTCTTCAGACATATTTAAGATGGTTTTCTCAATGACTTGGAGAAGTCATGGATACACGCGAATTGGCATATATTTTAGAGGAGACACAAAAGTACATCCCTGCACGTGTGATTCTGTGATCAGGCTCCCATTATGGAGATAATTTTGGAGATAATGTGGAAAAGAAACTCTGAATCTAGAATTAGCTGTTCTATAATCTAATGACAGGAAGCTCGCCAGCTAAGAGAAATCGGCTTTAAAAACGCGGGGAGGATTGGGAGGAAAAAAAAAAAACAAAAAAACACAGCAGCCAAACCTGCTGCCGAGCCCGGGGCGCACAGAGGCAGCTCC
>NW_028185739.1:129496-194654 GCF_003343005.1 Rhea americana | reverse complement strand
CGCGCTCCCGCCGCCGCCGCCGCCCGCCGGAAGCCGCTGGGCACGCCGGGAGAGCGCGCGGCACCGTGGGATTGCGGGAGGACGCGGCGCGCGGCCCGGCCGCTCTCGGGCGCGCGGGAGGACCGCGTCTCTACTGCTCCGTGCCAAGGGGCAGCCGGAGGGCTGGCGCGGGCGGCGGGTCCTGGCCGGCTCCCGGCTCTGGAGGAGCTCAGGGAAGCCGTCCTTCCCCTCTGGGGGCTCAGGGAAGCCCCCTTCCCCGTGCCCTTGCCCGAGCCGCCCTGCAGCTCGGCCCCTCTGCCCTGCAGAGACCACGCGCCACCAGCTTTCCTGCGCCAGGTTTATTTAAAAACACCTGTAACTGCCATCACGTAGAACAGTTCAACTAATGGTGAACGTGGAAGAGGGCCAACTACATTTAATACAATACCTTAAATAGAATACAAATATAAAATGAAAGAATAAAATATTTACAGAAACAACGGCATACACAAAATCCCGTCAGAAGGCTGACAACAGAAGAGAATATTCTGCTTAAGCAACAGCAGGGAGAGAAAAAGCAAGGGGGGAGGCTTCCACATCAGTCTCTCACATGTGCTCCTCTCCTTCTCAGTCACTTCTGTCCGCGCACAAGCAGCCAGAGCTGGCAGAAGTTGCATCACGAAACAGTCCTTCAGCAGGATAAAGGGTCAGCAGTGTCCTGCCCTCCTTGGAGGAAGTTGCCAGCTTGGTGACCCTTCTGAAACTAGAACAGCAGTTTCTTCAGAACGGGCTTCTCCAATTTTGGTTCAAAACGTTTCCTCTAGGAACTAAGACATCACAGTGGATTATCAAAGCACACAAGTGTTTTCTTCCAAAGAGAAAAATATTTACAATAAACTAGACAAATCATTTTCCTCTGCCAGCAGCAAATGCCTGAGGGCCCCTACAGCTTCACAAATCATAATGGGAAGAGACTAAAGTTCTCCAGAAATTTAAGAAAATAATTAAAAAAATATATCTGCTAGGGAAAATGATCACTGGTGGCAGGGTACACAATACACCCCAGTCTCAGCTATTTTCTGCAGGGTCACAATTTCAGACTGCACATACAGATGGATAGTAACCTCCAATCCTGACTCCAATGAGTACTTCTACACGGAGCTCAAGCCTCAATGGCAGGGTGGAAGTAAAAGGGAGATGAGAGGAAAGGATCCCCAGGACATGCCTGAAGAGGAGAGCACAGTCAGCTCCACAGCAGTACCAAGTCTCAAGACTGCTCGCCTGGGCACCAACCTCCTGTTGGTTCAATGCCAACAAACCACCACCTCATCAGATAGACGCCACACGGCCAACAGGAGTTCAAATAAAGCTGACAGTCAGCATTTTAAGGTTAACCCTAGCAGCCGTCACTTCCCAGCAGAAGATCCAGCAGCTCAGGGGAGTGATTCTTGGAACCAAGAGGCACTTAAACCAATTCTTCATTTACTGATTCACAGCAGACTACACAAAAGAATCCTGACTTCTCACCCCAGCATCCTGTTCACATCAGCAAAAAGCACCAAACCCCCAAGCTTTGATACAGTACAAAAAAAAGAGGGGGATATTCTAGCCATACTGTATAGCTGCTGCTTTTCACACTGATATTGTATTATCCCTGATAATTGAAGAGAAGTAAGGCTGGATGGACTGACTCCAACCACCACCCTTGGCAGCATGTTTGGTCCAAAATGCTAGAAGCAATTATTCTGCTCCCTCCCATCCCTTCATTTTCATGAATTTGCCCTAAAAGAGTAAAGACAAAATGATAGCATACATAAATAGAAATCAAGAGTTGACACAGTAACTCCAGGCTTTAGTATCAACTGTCCAAGAAATCAGAATCCAAAAACATTGAAATACACCCAATACTGTGTTTTGCCAAGGAAGGGGCAGGGCAGGGAAAGAAGCTTTAAGTGTAAGCCTTCAGAGCATCACTGACTCAGTAGATCAATTCACAACCACCACAGCTTGTGGATGGGCATCTTTCTGGTCTGAAATAACGAAGTGCTTTGTCCTCTTAACATTGAAGGTTGCCACCAATAGTAACAGAACGGATGCGCAGGACTTGAACTCTGACCAGCAGGGAAATTTAGGACAACTGAGTGCAGAGATTGCCAATTTCTACCAGTTCAAATGTGCTTTAAGACTCATTGCAAAGCCTCAGCTAGAAAAAGGATCATCTCAGGGTATCCAACAAAATGTACAGTTTTAATTTTTTTTTTTTGAAAACAGAAGAATACGCAGTTCAGCTGTCAATCATTTCAGAAAGTTCAAGTAGAAGGTCATCCTCATCTTTCCCTGGGTCCAGATCAATTTCTGCTTCCAGTTTGCCTCCTGAGATTTCCCAAATAAGCTTCTCAAAGTCATCTTCTACAGATAAAGGTGCTTTCCCAGCTCCTGTGGAGCTTAACCGGCGTGTCTTTACCACTGCTTGTGAAGAAGCTGAGCTTGAGACCTCTGACTGTGCCACAGAATCTGCCTGGCTTACAATATGCGGTTCAGCACTTTGGAGAACAAGAAAGAGAACAATCAGTACGTGACATTCCTTAACTGGAGATGCATTTTCTGCCAACTAGCTCTTAAAACTGCAGTTAATTCCTCTTACACTTTACACAGGGATTATTTCTCAGTTAAGCTGGGGCTAGTTTAGATTCTCATACACTAACATTAGCAGATACATTTTCAGTTAGGGGATTTATCTGTGAAAATAGAGCAACTGGAGATCTGGCAAATACAGTCCAATTTTTATAGCCAGAGACACTTTGCCACATTTACTGATTTGACTGTCAAGAGGTCAAGGTTTCAACCTCTGCAAATACCTGTTCATTGTTTTAGTTATTTTCCTGTGACATATTCTGCAGACTCTGCTTCCAAATATAGAAAGTTGATCCTCATCTACCACCTCTCTCTGCTCTTCCAGCAGTCTCGCCAAGATACATGTTTGGTTCTACAGAACGCCATCCCAACAAAAGGTATAAGCGAACACTTCTCATTTATGGTTTCACAAGAAACTAGAAGAAAGAGGTCTTCCTCCATTCTGACCCATCTCCAACTTCACCCCATCTTCATTCAGGTCTTCAGATAACCCAAAAAGTCACTGTCAACTTGCAGCATTTTAAAAGAAGTATCTAAATAAGAATTCCTGCTCGCTGCTGGAAAATTCAGTCTTATGATTTGTCCTAGCAGAGTCCTTTTTTTTTTGATTTTGGCATTAATCATCTCAAAACTCTAATTTTTCCGCATGTGAAAGAACGTACGTTTCAAGTGAAAGCCACAGTGACCAAGAAAAAGAACAAGTTTTGGTTGTCACCTGTCTTTGGGTTTTTCTCTTTCAGGAATAGTGACCAGGCTATCCTCTGGCAGGGCTGGAACAACAGCCTAGGAAGAAGCAAGACAGTATTTATGACACACAAGAAAATGATTTTTTAAGTACATGCTTCTTCCACACTGCTGCTTCTTTGGCACTGCTGGGCCTTCACCAAAATCTAGTACCACAGCTTTCATGAGGAAAGTTAAGACTAATTTCAAGCCTACGAATGACTTTTTTTTTTTAAAAAAAGAACACAGCATTAACAGAAAATGCCAGAGAGAAATAATAGAAGATTATGAAAATATTGTAAATACTGTCATTCATCTAGTAAGAAGTAGAAAGGGACAACAATCATCCTGTAGACCATTACTGGACTTGAGTGAACAAAAGAGCTGTAGAACACCTCTGTTCTCCATCATTTATTCAAGAGGAGGGTGAAACTGAAGCATAGATTTTACTACAGAACAGCAACTATCTCAGCAAGTGTTCTTACCACAGTTGCTTTTTTAGCTGGAGGCTCCTTCATGTCACCACCAGTGCTGCTCAATGGTTTCACAGCTGCCACAGCAGAGGGATGACTCTCAGCTGCCTTACGTTTCAGTGCCTGCTTTGTAGGGGAGGTAGCTTTCCCATCCGACAGCTTCACATTCACCTTAGATTTGGCTAGAACAAAAGGAAAAGAGAACTGATATAGTCTTGCTCTGCCCTAAGAAATATCCAGTTTCTTTTAACATTTCCATAATCCTTGCTCAGGGCATTAAAATATATTTGGTCAGCAGAATGGCACTGCCATTTCCCAGACTCTCAGCAACCTTTTAAATATAGAGAATTCTGTTTGCTAACAATTGATATAGAGGAGCAAAGAAACTTAACAGCAACACTAAATAATAGACCAGGACAAGGAAAACCCAAACACAGAGCAATCTTAAGTGAAAGTAATGCTTTTCTAAAGCACTGTATAGAGTCTAAGAAAATTCACAAATAAAAACAATTTCTGTATTTAAAAGCCATGATTTCTCAAAAAATAGTAGTGACTACAGCAAAACACAAGAGATTACGTTACTGCCGTATAAGCTCCCTCTCTCTTGCACTCATGATGCACAGATTTATTAAGTTGTTCTACAGTGTGTCTTGGTCTGATGTGCACTATCATCTTCTCATCTCCCATTGCTGATCCAAGGCCAGGCTCGCAGGAATGGAATTGAACTAAAAAATTAAATCCACGCTTCATTTTGTACCACTTCAAGTGGTAATATGTACCCAGCCACAACTACAGCACAAAAACTGTTATTTTCCACCTTTCTTTTGAGAGAGAGCCCAAAACAGCTCTGTTATCTTCTAGTCAACACTTACTTTTAGCTTTCCGTTCCAGAGATTGAGCTGCCTGTTTCCCTGGTAGTACATCAGCATCCTTTCCTGGGCTATCAACCCCATCTTCCTGAGACTTCACCAATAACCTCCTTGTAAACTGACAGTTTGGCCCTGACACCACAGTGGATTCAGGACTCCCAGATGCTGGAGTTGTGATTGCTTTTTCAACAGCGGATGGCACAGTAGCTGCTTCCTTCTGAAGCTTCTCCTCTTGGTGTTGCTTCAGTTGCCGCTTCTCCCTCACTATCTCTTCAAAACTCTTTACCTGAACTTTAGAATTAGTTGCACTCTGGTCAGAGGGCTAGAAAAAAAAAAAGGGGGGGGGGGGAGAGGAACAATTTGACAAAAATTTTTGGAGATTTCATTACGAAAATCTGACTGGCAATCCCTCTGCAAAGGGCTCCATGTGGAACAGAGTACATTTTTTTAAAAAGTCAATGATCTGAATTATAATAAAAACATAAAACTATGATAAGACCCACACTTTGCTATAGAAATACTGCTTCATATGTCTGCAATGCCCAGCATGGCAAACTTTTTCAATACAGCAAAAGACTCTGGCTGTAATCTGTTCCATTCTTGCTAAGCAACAGTCACATAAACTCGTAATACAGCAAACACTGACAGACTGATTACCTCTAATACAAAGCTCTAACTTTTTCTATTAAAATGCTTATTTAAGGACTTTAAAAAGCCTTGAGTTTGACAGAATAAATCACTGAGAACAAAAACATTTGCTCCCTATTAACCTGGTAGATTAAGTCTTGTGCTAATAGGGCTTCTTATTCATTGTCAGGTATAATCACTAATTCAAAGTCTGAGGATAACAATGTTGTCCAGAAATGCTTTTGGAAGTGACAGGAATTAGACTTCATTGCAGTACTTACCAAACAGGGAAAGGTAGCAATACGTTCAAGCTAGGGACATACAGTATGTCACAGTCCAACATGATGGGACAAAACTTACCAGTAATTGCATGAATATATACATATATATTATACACACACATACACACACACACACACACACACAGATATGTGTTCACAAAAGACTCGCCTCTGGAGGTGAAGAGACAGCTTTGGAAGAAGGCTTGCTCACTTCTACTATCTTCTTCTCTTCTCTTCCGGGTGCTTTAAAACAAAATAATTTTCAAAAAGTATAAGTAAAGAAATCTGGTTACTTTTCTGTCCCTGGTGTGTTAATTTTCTCATCTAACAATGAGATTGAGGGAAAGGCTCATGTACATGTTCAATGAAAGTACATGTTCAATAAAGGCAGCAGTTGAACCTTCTTTCCCTCGATCATATAGCCTCTTTTTACAAGATCTTAATGATGAGATAATTAACACACTGTCATTTTTAACAGAAACTGGCCCTCAAATTAAGAAGTTCCTACAAGATTCACAAACACTAGCATATCATTAACAAGTATATCATTAACTAGGCTAAACAACACAGATATGTCCAAAAGGAAAGTAACTTGAATTCAACACAGGGAAGGTCCCTTACATAAAAAGATAGCAGAAAAATGGAAGAGAAAAATTAGGTTGCAGAGCTTCTCAAAGAATGAATTTTCCAGTGGGAAATACTGTAAACCACCATTCTGGTACTTCTTTGCCTATTTACTTGGTAGCATTTAACTGTTTTAACCTCTAACATACATATAAGAAAAAAGCAAAGTGAATCCTGAACAAACTGAATTTGCTTGACAGCAGAAGCACCTCACCGGGGCATTTTATTACCTATTAGCTTTGTGATCCGCAACAATTTCCTCCCTGCTGGGGCAGGTTCAGGTTGGGCTGGTGGAGCTGGAGCGTTTTCTCCACTCTGCTGCATCCGCAGAGCTTTCTCCTGCTTGATTTCTTCCAAGGTTTTAATACGCACCTCTCCTCCTGGCTTGGCTTTACCTGTCGGCTCTTCTAACTGCACTTTGCTAGGCACAGACGGAGCTAGTATGCTTTGCTTCTTGGGATCACCCTCAACCTTTGCCTTGATAGGCAACTCTTCTGCTTTTTGCTTCTCTTCTTCCAATTGCTTATGTTTTTTTTCAGCTAGGGCCTCTGAGAAAGTTTTGATGCGAACTGCAGCGGAAGGTCTTGTCCCTGGGCTGGGATTTTCTGTTCTACAAGGCCCTTCAGTCTGTGGTTTAGCTTGAGGTTCTCCTCGTCTCTGATTAGCTCTCTCAAGACGGATTTCCTCCAGAGTTTTCACGTGGATCTCTCCTGTTGGTTTGGCAGCTTTCTCTGCCATCATCATCATCATCAGAAAATCCCCAAAATCCCAAAAAACAAAAACAGAGAGAGAAAAGCACCAACACTTAAGAGAGTTAAACAACACTTTGAGACTCCAAAATTGGTCACAGTATGAGGGTAAGTTAATCATCCTGAGTGATCCCAGCAAAACATCTCGGGGCAGTATCTGCATCACATTCTGCTTTTCCTTTAAGCCCTTAAGCCCCTTCTTAGATTTTGAAGACCAACACTATCCAGAGAGAGCTGCTACAAAAAAAACAAAACAAGCAAAAAACCCCACTAGTGATTCTGTTTGGCTTGGGCCTAAGCATACTTCAGCTGCTCATGGTTCAGAGCAGGAGCATAAAAACATTGATGAGGTACAAGTGGAAAACACTCATCAAGAACTAGACCTCCGACAGTAGTCATCAGAAGAGCTCAAGCAAGAGGCATCAGGCATTTTTTAAAACTAACTTTCCAGTCTGTGTGGAAATAGTATAGGTTCACAGAAAGAGAAGGCAAATTTAACATCCAGTTATTACCTGTCTCTGTACTGGTCTGTTCAGAAGGCAAACCTAGTCTCTCCTTCAGAGACCTGGGGACTTGAACTGCAAGAGAGAACAGACAAAATTAGACAGGCTGCATAAATCTCAACTTTGTGCTCAGATTTCAAAAGCAGATAGGAGATCGCTTCACTGAGATTCGAAGCAACCTTGAGGCTTCGACCAACATGCAAAGAGAACCAGAAGAAAAAAGGACAAACAGAGAGCCTGAACTGAAGATCTGTGTATTGAAATCAGGTATCTTTAATAGCTTACCTCGCTTTGGTGTTTTGTCAGCCTTTTCCAGACTCTCTATCTTCTTCCCCAGTCTTTCAGCAAGGCTGCGCTTCAGTGGAAGGCCACTTGCATCAGCTTCAGACAGAAAGAAAACAAGAAATACTTTAAGGATATTTCTCCAAAGGAAGATTTTAAAACTGTCAACAAGCAACTTCAATTTTTCCGGATATATTTTCTTGTATTTGTCTTCCAGCTGCTAATGCAATTTGCCATTTCTACAATCAAATCACATCTCTGCTAGAATGTATTTTCTTCCCTCTCACCTCAGAAATACCCTTGAATCTAGATGAAAGCATCTGAATAACAGATCACAAAGAGTTATTACCTGTGGAAGCTTTCCGTTTTCCCAGTCTCTCTGCAAGACTCAATCGAATTACAGGCTCCTCCCCTAAAACAGCAAAGCATAGTCTCTTCAGTTCTCAAAAAACAGTAGCCAGTAAAAGTGTTAGCTGCTAACCTCCATGTATAGACCTATTCTGAACCCTCCTCCTCGAAGTATTACAAGAAGGCTATGTCACAAAAGATAACACTATTTTGAGAGCCAAAACATACAAACTAATGTTTCAACTGTAAAATGTACTTAGAAAAAAAAATAGTCCAAGTCCTTGTTTCAACCTCCTGCTAAGATGGTGACTAATGAACCAGAGTTTGCATGAAAACTGTATTTTGGGCAAGACAGAAGGTTACACAGTGTCATAAGCAAGCAAAATACTAGGTACAAACTTTCAGAAACATATTCCTTCCTAAGGTGAATGACTATGAGTAAAAGTAGTTCTACATTTTTTTTTCTTTAAAAGGAATTCGCACAGATCTGAAAAACATTATACAAACACTTATCACACTACTATCCACAAACGCCACTGTTGCCCTCTTTAATGCTTCAGAAATTGGTTTCTTGTGTAACACTTTTCTACAGCTCTTTCCACTCATTACTCACCTGCTTTTCAGATAACCCTATTTGCATACTGATATTTGTTTTGCCTTTAAATACAGCAGAGAAAGACAGAGTAATGTAAATACTAATCTCTGCTGTATTTAATGCAAATACGAACTCTGACACATGCTGTAAACACATTAGCTCATATACAAATCCCATTGGGCTTCAGGAACACAAAAGTAAGGATAAGCACATGTTCAGGAGCCTATAAGATGGTGATCATATGTGATCAGCTATGGCTTAATGTCAGGTTGATCAAAAACACTTCTTGATCTCCTATCGCAACACAACAAATTATTATTCCCGTCATCTTTTTTAACAGAAAAAGGCAGCACCAGCAGACCAACGTGACTGAATCACACTTAACCTTTAACTTTAGGAACCACTGAAATGAAAACAATAGTACTCCTTACTACCTTGCTTTGTGGATAGTGTCACGGTTCTGACTACTGTCCGTACATTTTCCTTTTCTGGCACAGGAACAGTCTGAGATTGGAGTGGATGAACAGGAACTCCTGAAGGACCTTCTGATCAGAGCAAGCAAAAGATAAGAATGTTTAGTGGAGGAGGAAAGAAAAAACACCAAAGATATCTTTTGGTCTTTGTGATAGTAAGTATTCACCTCTGCCTAACACAGAATGACCACTGCACGGAAATAAGACAGGTTGAGCAATCTGCCTCTGATCTGCACTTAAAATTCCAAGTTCAAGAAAACAGGTTGTATGCCAATGGAGCTAAAGGCCCCCAGACAAAGGAACATGGGAGTCTGTTCCCCAAGCAGCTCCCAGTTGCAATCTCTACCCATTAGCACAGAAGAAATGTTCTTCTTTTGCAAACAATTGTATTCACCAATGCACAGTCAGCTATCCGGATAGTATCAGGGGAAAAAAAAACAAAAAAACAAAAAAACCCAAACACGAATAGAAAGCAGAAGGGTTAGTAAGAAAGGGAGAATATTAACTCACCACCTTGTTTTTTTGCTCTTTCCTTCAGTTTCTTCAATTTAATTTCTTCAAGTGTTTTTATCCCAAAATTCAACTTCTCATCTGAAAACACAAAACAGTTGATGGAACTGAGGCTTAAAGGCATATGTTGAGAAGCACAGATCCTCAAGCTTCTTATGACTCAGCAATTTTCCAGAGTACCTAAAATAAGCACTGAACCCTATCCCCCAATGGTAAGAGAGCCATAGAACTGAAGATGTTTCAGTCTGAGATTGGCCCCTTTCTTCTTCCCTCTTCCCGTCCTTTAAAGTAAAGTCTATCTATAAGATATTATTTTCCTTTATCATTACATATGCAATTTCCTACAACGGTTGAAAAGACACATTTGCAGGCCTTATAACACCACTCTGTGGCTCCATTTTGTTCTACAAAGGTAAACAAACAGTCTACCTTTCTGAGCCAAAGGACACGTAAGGTTTCAAGTAGGAATGAGATAACTGAGTGCATTCACCACCTCTATTTACTTCTGTATTTTTAGTGTATTGCTTTTGAGTTAATTGTCAAACTGTCCTTCAGCTGCCTTAAGATGCTACATACATAAACACAAAGAAAAGGTTTCTTTGATGTTTTCTCACAGAAAAAATAGCTCCAATAGCATGTCTACAAAACAATTCATTTTTCTTAGAAAAGCAGACTTGGAAGGTGAGTGGGATAAAGGGGTAAGCTAGGAGGTAAATCCGAGTTACACCAATGCATGTAAGGCAAATTGGTTTGAGAGCCTGTAGCAAAAGACCCAGGCCTCTTTGGCTGTTCTTATATGCTCTTGAGTGTCATTCCTACAATATTAAGACTTCAGTTTCTTGAGCAGAGATTATTTTTAGTAAAACTAGTTTTGGTACGTTGAAATCACAATGGCATTTCTATTTGAAAGCCTCCTGACACTGCTCAAACTTCCAGCCTGACAAGATCTAATAAGCTTCTTTCAGACTGCTGAGAAGCTACCACCAGCTCCATGACCCCCATGCAAGATTAACCAATTTTTCCTGTGGGCTGTACTGTCTGGCAAAAGCCTTGGAAATACTGCTCATTGTATTTATAAAAGTGCCCATTCCTAGATTCATCCTACTACAGGTGTCAGCAGTATACCTTGTTTTGTATTAGCATTGGATTTCCTAGTGGAAATTATCCGCAATCCATTAGGGGTTTCTGTAGCTGGTTGCTGGACAGGTGTTTTAGTTTCCTCTCCTTCTTCAGAAAGCTGATCTAAAGGGGAAAAATAAACCTATCCAGTTAAGTAGTAGGGATTAGGCAAGAATATCAGCTTGTCCACATTTATGTAGCTCATACATTGATATTTCAGTCCATGGTTCATGCTCATATTCTTAACTGGAACACAAAAAAGTAGTTTTAGATTTTTATTTCTTTATTAAAAAAAACAGCCACAGTGTCTTAATCAACTCATATAAATACAGCTAGGCAAAAACATCAAATACTTTTGGCTGTTAACTGTAGTTTCAAGGACTAAACAATCTTTTATCCTAGACTGGACAAGATTCTTCAGACAAATCAGGGAGGGGATTTCCCTCTTCTGAAGTACAGCATCATACAACAGACCAGCTTAAACAAGACTGTTTCTGAGCTTCCCTTCCACATTATGAGTTCTGCCAGACTGCCAATCATGCACAAGTGCTCTGACCAGACAGGCTGCCTAAAAAATAGTCAGTTTTCAGATACCCCGTGATTTACAGATTAATTTATGGCACAAATGCTTTAAAGAACTAAAGTGTGCTCACCATCGTCATCTTCATCATCATCTGCAGCATTGATTACAACTGGAGGATGGGTAGGACTCGGGACATTTTCAGAGTTCTCCACTTTCATTACTCCTCTCAGCTGTGGAGATGGATTTGACTGGACAGAAAGTTTATTCTGTTGCAGAGATATCTGAGCTGCTTTCATATCATCTTCTGCAGACTCAGGTGGACTTGGCAGCGTAGCTAGAGGAAGAGTATAATCATCTGTAATTTGGCCATTTAAAACTTTGACCTCAATGTTGCACCCATCATATAAAAAGGGCAAGTAAGGCAACACATTTACCTATCTGGTAACTGAATTTACACTCTTTATTCCCTACTCTGTCACAGGTTACGAACAACGAACACAAACTGTGAACAATGCCTCCACATCACACACAAAAATCACCTTCTTACTAGCCAGTAAAAGTCTACATGAGAGAAAAGCAACCTGAAAGGCAATGATCGCTCAAGGCATAGAGAAGTTGAGCATGAAAGGAATAAATAAATAAGTAAATCCCCGAAGTACACTCAGTTTAGATGAGAGGCTACCACCGCGGACTTTTTCCTGCATTTATAAACAGACAGTTGCTTAATGTCTTCTACAGCACTGTATCCAATTATAATTAATACTGAAAGTTTAAATATTTAAACAGGAAAGAGACCTAAAAAAACCTCACTTTTGCTTGGCGGTAAGAAGAGTCCATCAACGTAACGTCCTTTGGTGTGATGAAATGCACAGTTGGACTTCTGACAGCCAACTGGCTGATTCTCCCAATAGCAAGGAATCTCACTGCGTTTTTTCTAAAGACAGGGGGAAAAAAAAAGAAAAAAGAAAACTCAGAACAAAACTTATCTGCAAAAAGTTGCATAGTTCCAGATTATGTTTGGAGAGGACTATCACAAGGCAACACTGAGGCATCATATCAAATCATAGTTCATAAGTATTTCAGGGCATATATACAAATTGTAACAATTTCTTGACATTGAATTGACATGTGAGGGTGCCTATCTTCTCCAACTGAAGGTGTATTAAACTAATATACCTTGCCAAACACTGGGATTATTGGGGGGGGGGAATATCTTAAATAACACAGGTTAAATTTATCTGAGTTTATCTTTCAGAGCTTCAGCTCTTCCCCATGTTTTTTTTCCACACCTTCTAGTACCCCAGAGAAAAAAGTGGCCAGAATAACATTATCTGAAGGAATCCAGGACAGAAGGGACCTGACAGGCCAATATCCAGCCTAGCTGTCAGAGACAGTTTTTAAGTAATTTGATCAAGGTGGTTACTCTTTTATCTGCTGAGAAAAGAATTTCAGCATCTAACACAAAATTTTCACTCTGAGATGCATCTAAAACATTAATTTCCCCCTCCTCCCCCTAATTTGCTCCCATCTCACTTGTGGTAGTGCACAGCCATTTCACTTTAAAGCAAATACATTTATCCTATACTTACAGCAATGAAAAATGCTTTTATTAATTTATTTTGAAAATACATCTTTAGGCAAACACTCACATCGATTTCCATGTGTCTGAATCTGCAGATATTCCTGAAACAACGACCCTCCTGCCACAGTGTGCAGACTGTTTCATTCCCTAGAGCAGCTTCACAATGGCGGAAGGGACAGCTGTCTCCCTGTAACCAAAAGGAAACGAACAATAAAGAAAAAAATACCACAGCCTGAAAAAAAATGCTCATGCTATTAGGACAATTTTTTAGAACTCAAAGTAAAATCTAGATTAAGTTACTAGAGATTAGCACGTCTCTCCCTAGACTCCCCTGACAAATTAAAAATAATTTAAAATAATTAAGAAACCACTCGGCCATACCTTGTTACACGTGGAATAGAAGTAGAAATAGCAATCATCTCCCTGGTTAGACATGCTGAATGAATTCCTAGAACAAGCTCAGGTTATCAGCGTTGTCTCTCCACAGGGACTGTCTTCACTCTTGACAAGAGTTGGCTTTGTTCCTTCTTGGGCTGAAAGTCTTCTACAGGCTTGATCAGTGAAATCTTCTTTTAAAAGCAACCCTGAAGAAAGCATTAAGTGAACAAAAATCCAATTATAAAGTACTATGCATTTTTCCAGCTTCCTTCTGTTAAGTGAATTAGTTTTCAAAAGGGTGCAATGTCTAGAAATTAGCTGGTTACAAAATTATCCCAGCACACACACACACACACACACAAAAAGTAAATTTGCATGAATTTGTCACAAAACACACTCTTCTACATTCTTAGCAATATTTACATGCCTCAGAGCACAGAAAAAAACGCTGCATCTAGCTTTAATCACAATACCAGAGCTACTTCTTAAAAAAGCAATCCTACAGTTATCAGTCAATGATTAGCTATGAGTACTAAATAATTTCTACAAAATACAATTTGACATTTGAAACATTATTTTCCAACTGCAGTGGATCTTCAAGTTCACCCACCTGGACAATCTCAGCAAAGGTACTGATCTTCAAAGACTTCCAGTTAACTTCTCCTGTAGGCCGAACCAACACTGAATCCATGAATTAATAATAAAGGGGTAGAAAGAATTTTCCTCCTCACATTGCCAAGGGAACCTCTCATCCACAATTCAAACATAGGATGTGCTTTTAAACATCTTATAACTAATGGAGGAAGCAAGTCCATTTGAATACTCTGTCAGACTGGAGACAGCCAGGGTTAGTTAGCTCTTCAAAAAAAAAAAACCCAGTTCATTTAAAGATGAACTTGTGATTCAAAGTGGCTGCAAAAATGAAGATCCATCTTCCACAGCCGGACAATTTATATATACATATATATAATATATATATATATTTAATTTAAAATTCAGTAAGTTCCAATTTCTGGTCTTCAAGATTTCTTCACCTATTAAGAAAACACAAAAATCTTCCCCCATCTTTATTACCTGCATAGCAAAAACATACTTGTGCATATAAATACACAAATGTGCATATACATATACACATATGTGTTTATACACACGCCAACAGTGAGTGATAATAAAATCAGCAGGAGTGGTAACAAAAATTAGACGTTTTGGTTATTGGCCAAGTAGGGTGCATAAAAAGTGTCTCATTTTGAGGGAACCGGCAAAAATGAAAGTGCTACATTATATTTTGATGAATATTCCTTCAAGGCTGATGCTTTATAATGTGAGTGATTTGGGGGCCAGCATACAAATATGCATACTTATGTACATGCATACAGTATAAACATATCTATACACATAAGCGTGCACAGTATATGTTGTATATAACCAAAAGCAATACTTTTAGCCCTAATCAGACATCTGGAGTCGCAACCAAATTAAGAGCAGGAAGACAGCAGATCAAGGATACAGCAAGCTTTGAGAGGCAGGGAAATGCTCACTTTGGAAGTGGCATGGCTGCATGATACTAAGAATTTTGAATTATTAGGATTTTGGGATATATATAATTTTACATGAGAACAAATACTACAAGTTTGCCACCACATGCTGTTCCCCAATCCATATATCCACCATTATCTATTGCTGCAAGATCAAAGGTTTGAAAAGATTGTTTAGGTCCAATTCTTAACAGTTAATGATTTTTTTGGATGCTGCGGAAGCTGAAATTGATTCCATTTAGCCACAAGCAGCTTTTTGATGTGAAGTCAGATATTTTGTTTCTAATTTTCAGATATACTAAATGCTATAAAACCTGCAACCAGACCAGATTAAAAAAAAAAACAAAAACAAATTAAAGTGATTCTGATCCCTATCACTAAAACGCTACACACTTCTCTGCTAAACATTTCTGACTCTTTTGGACAAAACTGAATTAAATACTTCTTACAAATTAATAATAAAAGGTTGGAACCTTTTACTCACACAAACACTAGTGAATTTTCCAGGATATTTTTTTTTGGCAGGGAATTTTCCCAAATCTAAAATAAAGAGAGGAGAAGTTGGGTTCTTGTATTAGTTACTGTATTTGACTGCTTGACAAAGGGAATAAAAACAGAAATTAAGTGCAATGTCTCTTTCCTTCTTCAGTATTGGTATGTTTATTCAACTTCTGACTCTCAGTACCTTCAAAACCAAACTTTGTGTCATACAAACTCCTATGCAGCTTCTAAAGATTATTGGTGCTCTTTTGCATGCAAGTTTGACAAGAAATATATTGCCAAATGTTTTACCAATATCATTGTTAATTAATGCAATTTCAAGCATGATTTCTTCAGTTTGCATAAATCAGCACTTAAACAGATGGTAATTAAACACCACTGCTTTGCTAAGCAGAGATTTTCAAATCCAAATCAGAAGGAATTCATGGTCTAGAAGGCTGTATTTCTTTTCCATAGGAAGAGTGTCAGCCACCTGTATAATGTAGGGTTACTATATCCATCACAATGTGGGGGGGGGGGGGGAGAAAAAGAAAAAAAAAAAAAGCCCCTACAGATTTAGCTCTTTCAAATGCCCAAGCAGCTCAGCTGCTTAAATTTAAACACATTTTGCTTGTTGCCTTCCTTATTTCTGAATACACTTTGACTGCTGTTCAGAATTTGAATCTGAATATATCTTGTTCAGGAATAGGAAGAAAGTAAGACTAAAACAAAACAAAAACTCACCGCTATAAATTCCAGAAAAGTTCTTTCATTGGAAAAAAAAAAGGGGGGGGGGGATAACTCAGAGACCTTTTTTTTCTTTTTAACTGAGGTCAGTTAACTTGGCAATCTGAGTGCTAAGCAGAAATCAACTTAACTAACACCTGAAAGCCCAAATAAAAATGAGTAACTCTGGTGCACTCAGCAAGTCTCTCAGAAGCTGGTAAGAATTTTAAGGCCTTTTTTTTTTTTTTTTCCTCCCTCCCCCCTCCTTCCAGTATTGTAGTAAAGTTTTTCTATTAAGATTAAGCTGCACTTAACATTTTGAATTCATTTTAAGCTTCCAGCTTGGTGACCAGCATTTGTCTTCTACTGAATTCACAGAAAAGCAAAAGGGGAACAACAAATTTTTTTTCTTCTTCACTCCAACACACACGAAGGAAGGATTATTCAGTACTTACAGCACTGTGCTTAACTAGGCATATACCTACTGGTACTTTTTGGTCATAAAGCACAAACTACTTTAGCTTTGACAATCTCTATTCCTGGTCTATTTTTGTGTGCCTTTAACTCATTACAAAACAGCAAATGTGCTTAACACCCCTCTTTATAAGAGGCTACGAGTTGACAATCAGAAGACAAGGAAGGAAGAGCACCAAGAACTGCACGTTCCAGTCTCACTTTTCAATCTGCCAGTGTTACCTCGGCTGCAAAACAGACCACTCGATTCACCCACTTGTTTGCACTTTCAGCTATGGAATGCGCTACATGCACTAGGTGTTAAAAAATTGTAAGAAATAGTGCACATAGTGCCTACATAAACTGTACGTATTCAGCACTTCCAATGGTCTGAAGCACAGAATACTCTCTTGCTAATACCTCCTCCCTACTACAAGGGATCTCATCCTCTATCAAAGTCTAAAGCTAACAGTGGAACACTTGCAATTAATACTCCTTAGACTTGTTTTAATGAATTCTAGCTGTTCAACAGTATCTAATCCTAGACTAGGTGCACATTCAGAAACTGAAGAGGGTGGGGAGGGACAGGGGACAACATGTCACTCACGACCCACTCAGAGCGAAGACTGCAAGGCTGCCAGCCAAGAACAGCAGCGTGAGCGAACACGGCCACCGTGAGCCTCCTCCGCCGACAAGCCAGCGCTCACCTTTTATTCTGACCTCGGAGAATTCTACGGTTGCTACAGCTAAGGAGCACAACAGCCTCTTGGTGGCTGCAGCAACTGTTTGAAGATGAGCCACTTTATGGTGCCTGAGTTAAGGTCAGAGGCAAATCAGTCTGTTCCTAAAAGGCTGACCGGCCTAACACTTCTGTAACTTTCAAAACATAACCCTGTACTGAAGCAGATATCTGATCAGACACTCATTCAATACAGATTTCTCTACAGCTAAACACTTCAAAAACCCAGCAGTTCTTCAAAACTGCCTTTAAAGTACAGATCTAAGGTGGCCAAGGTGAAGTGTTCGGATTTGAGTGCCCACCTCAGCAGAGAATTGGTTTCAAGACTAAGACAAATCATTCCCCAGTTCAAGAGCCACAGAAGCACCTTTGATTTGAGTCTTTCCACAGATCCTGCAAAGTCAGGAGGAGGCAAACCGAGGACAGCAGCACTCGAGCAGGACCTGCAGTGCACACCCGCAGTTCCGGAGTGGTTGCCGCAAACAAATGGCTTAAGAATGTCACACGCATGTGACATCAGGGACCTCTGGAATGAGTTGAGAATAGCCCCATCCACCCTCCCAGGAGGAGGCTGCACACAGTAGTTGTGCTCCACCTTCTGCTGCTCTACAGTTGCTTTAACACATAAAAGGCAGATGTCCACTGAGTGGCTATTTCCTGCTCCAGCAGATTCTGTGAAAGATGATTTGCATCCTGGATTTCCTGAAGAATTTGATGGGCCTTAGCAGAATGAGAAAGTGACAGCAAATCTCTTAAGCAACTGCTAAGATGTTCTCAGTGCTCTTGCTCTCTCTGAGGAAGTTCTAAATCACTAAACTTGAAATATATGTAAAACACGGCACTGATAACAGTGCCAGGTGTTGCCACAGTGTTGTCAAATGCTACAAAGCCAAGGGTGAGGGAATCAGGAAAAACCACATGCCAATTTGGTAACTTGGTTCTTGTAGGACACTTGCTGCTGTAGAATTTTTAGCGAAGCCAGCTACAGTGAGCTGCCCATTCTCTAAAAGGGGACTTCTGCTGCGGCAGTCAGAGGAAGGCAGCTTATCACAAGATAGCCAATAGGCCATCACTGTCAGGTAGTCTGTAGTGAGTTCACAGGTTCACTTATCAATTGCTAAATGCATTTTTCTGCATTCTGTTTTCTCCAAAACCTTCCACAACCACTTCTGTGAAAGCGTGTGTTCTAGATGGCAACTGATCACTTCATGCCACAGTCCGTATGAGTTTGTGAAAAGCTTGTGTTTGGGGAAAAATAATCTTAAATAATCAATTTTGTAATACTTCCATTTCTCTGTTATGCAACTACATTCTCTAATCTCAGTTTCTTCACAGCAATAGGTAGTTGAGAGTCTCTGAGTCTGACAGCTAACATTTATAGTCTTTCTCCTACCAAGACTCGGCTCAGTAGATGAAGCTGCAGTAGGAACACCCAAACCTGGAGATGCTAAACACAGCTTGCTGTAAGCTTATTCCTTGAAAAGAAATAGCTCAAATTTTCACCTCAAGAATTCTTGTGCAATGGTAGAAGAATCCACAAGTGCTTCCCGAACTTCATCATTACCAACTGCACCATCAGATTTTTAGATTCTGGCCCAGCGTATAGGGTGCATGACCTGCAATTGTTGCAGCAGCATGGAAATGCCAAGGTGAGCCCCTGGCTTGCCTTGACTGACACAATTATTAGACACATTGCAGACATGACAAAGATGTCTGTCATGAATATTGAGCATCAACAGAGAAGAAAATCCAGGCAGCAGATGTCTTTATCCTGATTTCTGGCATCAAAATGCTTTTGTCAGTACTGCTTTCACAAAGAAAACTCCCTCTATTTTCTCCAGATGCTCCAGGAACAACTACTGCTGCAGCTGCAATGGCTGCTGTAATTGTACTGATATGACCCACATCTCTGGAAACTCTTTTTGACAGCTCTGATTTACCTGGGTGTAATTAAGAGTCCATTCCTGCTTCTCTGAGTTGAAAAAAAAAGCCCACTGACTTTTCTACATCATCACTGCAAAAGAGTTGGGAACATGCATCAAACTCCCACTGCTATAACTGCTATCCGGGGAGATGACTGACACAGATGTACTAAAGGCAAATTCTTCCTCCCTTACAGTACTTCCAGCTGTGACACTTATTTTGTTAGCCATGGTTCGATGCACAAAATGCTTGACTTGGAGGTATTGCTGTAGAGTCGATGTCCTCAGGTAAGTACCTGGCTTATCATAGCCAATGTTTTTTTGTTTGTTTTTCCTCTCTTCTCCTTACACGTATGCTGGAGATGGCATACCAGGTAAATCAAGGATCAACACGGAAGAAGTCCCACAAAGAGAAACCTTTGCTCTTCTTCTAGGCAACAGTACAAGCTTTAACGTATTGCACTCCAAAAAGCAGCTCTCTCCATCTTGCTCAGCAGCAACAGGCATGACTTCTGCAGCTGCAGCACCTGCAGCTGTAGCAGCACCTGCAGGCCCAAATCCTTAACAAATTTTTAGATAGTATTTTTTTTTCCAAATGTAGTGGCTTTCCCTTAGTCCATAACCCCTTCTTCCCTATACTAATAGGTGGCTCTCTTCTACCTTTCCCTCTGTCCACCATCAACTTTTCCTCCTTGCTGTCAGGACAGGCATTAGAAATAAATTTCAGACTGAGGGCACTGATGAAGCTGCTGCAGTTGCTCTCAGGGGAGACTAGCATGCTGAAAAAACATACACTCATTCTTTTTATATGTATGAAATCAATGCCAGGCCCTGACAGCAACTTATTATGGAAATAATGACAATTCATCTTCCTCACTGAAATGTTTTATTAAATCTCAAAAAGAGTCAATTTCCTCTGGAAGCAGTCATTTGGAAGGGTGCCATTTTAGATGACAAGGGACAGCAAGAGAAGTTTTCTCTAAGCTTTCTTCCTGTACCACTAGGCCATCCAGAAAAAAAAATCCTATCCGTTCAGCCTGATCAGCTTATTGGGTGTCCAATACAACTGGTTCCAATTTTGCTTCAAAATCACCCATTTCCTGGATAGTTTTTTTTTTTTTTTTTAATCAAGTAACACAACTTTGTATTTTGAAAGTAGGGCTCAGAACTTGATTTCTGAGTGCAGCAGGAACCCCAAACAACCAGTTCTGTGAACTCCACAAACTGACTGTTACAGCAGCAAAAGTGACTTTTGCACTTGCGCTATAAACTTCAGTATAAGAAAACAGAAAGTTGCAGGATCAGATTCTTAAGAAACAACAACAACAACAAAAAAAATCACTCCTTCCTTTTGAAAAGGAATTGAAGGAGAAATTATGACAATTATGACAACTGGGTGCACCCAGAGTTAGTCAGATCCTGAAGGCAGCTGCTTTGGGGAATGGAGGAGCAGTTTGTCAGATGACTAGTTTACAGCATACTCCTCATATGCATTGCTACAAAAGGAAGGCACAAGCTTTCACCGCGGAATAGCCTATCCTGTCCTCCTCAGGCATTGTATTGGGGTCAGAAACGTACTCAAATACGTCTGGAGCCACTCCGAGGTCTCTCTTCCCCCGGGAGACCGCAGGGAAGGGCACCCTGGCCGGGGAGGGCAGCCAAGGCCTGGAGGAAGGGCGAAGGACCGCAGGAAGGGCGGCGGGGCGGGGGGAGGTAGCGGCCCTGCGGCGAGGGGGAGAGGGCCCTTGGGGCCCAGCCTCCGGCCGCCGGGAGCGGCTCCCCCCGCCAGGCCCCGGGGGAGCGCCCTGGCTGCCGCTCCCTCGCCGGGGGAGCCCGGGCTGCCCCGTAGAAGTGGGGAGGAGCCGCCGCCGCCGCCGCCTGCCTAAGGACCCCCCGCCGCGAGGGGACGGGGATGGGGCCGCGGCCTGGGCCGCCGGGCGCGGGGGCTGCGGCCTGCTCCCCCCGCCGAGGAGAGCGCAGGGGCCCCGGGGCCTGGCGGGGACGCAACCCCAGGCCCTTCCCCCGCCGGTCTATGAACGGCTCTAGTTACCGGCGAGCAGGCACTTTACCGAACCCTTGGGGAGCTGCTGCTGCCGCCGCTGCTGCCGCCGCCGTCGCCTCGTCCCCTCGCTCCACCGGAGCCACCGCTCAGGCCGTCGCCTTCACCACTGCCAGCCTCAAAGATGGCGCTCGACATACGGGCACCTCCGCGCGCCCGCTGCTAAGATGGCGGCCGGCGCGGCTTCACTCGAGCCTGCTTCCGCCCGCTTGACGCATGAGGGCGGAGTCTCGCGTCCCTCCCGCCACGGCACACAGCGACGCGCGGGCGGCGCCGCGTAACACAGCGATAATCGCGGCGCGGGAGGGAGGGGCGAAGAGAACGGCGCGGGCGGGTCTTTCCTTCCTCCTCCTCCTCCTCCTCCTCCTGCTGCTGCCAAGTGTCTCCCTGAGTTTCTCGATCCCTGTACAAAACCTGAGGGAAACCCGCAGGGAACCCCCCTCCTTCCCGCCTGCCACGCCCTCAGCCCCTGCTGCGGCCCGGGCCTGCGGGCGCCTCGCTCTGTCTGCCGCCATGGCGGAAACCTCCGTCTGGGGCCAGCGCAGCCGGGCCCGAGTCCACCCGGGGGCGGCTTTTCCCGAGCTGGAAGTCGCTTGTTTCTCGTCAGGGTTTTCCAGGGCTGCAAGCACGGGCCTCGCCCTGGCCCCGCGCGGCGGCCGGGCCTGGAGGAGGGCGGTCGCTCGGTCAAGGCCCGGGAGCGACGCGGGCCTTCGCAGGCCGCCTTCGTTTCCCCTCATCCTTGTCCGCGTGGGATCCCGTCGCGGAGCAGGAGGCCACGGCTCGCACCCAGCGCCCAGGCCATGGAGACGACAACCTTGGGGGCACCGCAGGGGAGGTGGTTTCCGCTACGGGGCAGCGCCCGGGAGCTGTCAGATACTCAGCCCTGGAGCACGCTTGGAGAGGGAAGAAGCCGTGAGTTGGGCAAAGCCAGCGGGCGCAGCCAGGCCAGCACCGGCCTCCGAGGAAGAGCAAGAGAAGACCCGCGGTGAGGTGGCTCTCGCTGAGCCCCGAAGAAGAGCAAGAGAAGACCCATGGCGAGGTGGCTCTCGCTGAGCCCCGTCCATCTTCCCACCCCACAGAAAGCCCCGGCTCCCCCCAGGGCAAGCGCAGCCCCTTGAGAAGATGGTGGACACACGGAGGACGTCACAGTTACACGTGGGCACGTTTTATTCTCTGGATGCACTCGCGCATTTGTTTCTGCTCAACAGCCAAAGCTTTATTGATTGAAAACCATTAATCTTCTCCCCCACCCCCAGCATACTTTTTATTTATTTTTTTCATATGCACCCCTTTCCCACCCCACAACCACTCTTCGGCGTCCAATTTGAGTATTACCCCTGCTTGGAGTCTTTTCTCAGAAGCAGCTGACAGTTCATTCAAAAATTTTTTCTCCCAAGAACCATATAAATTACATGCAAAACATTGTACATAGAGATTAATATCAAAATGCAATACAGATCAGGTGCACTTTAAGCTGGACTCTAGGAAATGGCAAACACACCAGGGTACATATTGCTTTGAAACCACCATTTTTTTTTTGATGTCATGCATACCACATAGTATTCAGCCTTTTGTTTTGTAGTTTTCTGTTTTTTTTAATACAAAAATACCAGTGCTTATTATATGAGTTACTGGAAAAAGAAAAACTCAGATCTGTGTGCTCTCCTCGAAAGAAAGTTTTGTTGCAAGAGCACTGGATAAATATATATACACACACAAATGTCAGTTTAATACTGTATATATATATTTTTTTTTATTTAAGGGGAGGAAATAAACTAAAGACAGTTTTAGCCATGGGCTTTGAAGGAAAACTGAGCTTTTTTTGTTGCTGTTGTTTTGAGCAGGAGGATAGCAGAGGCAGGACAGCCAGAGAGCAGCCAACCTCAGTGGACAGCCTTAGCAAGGAGATGCTGGAGAGGAAAGGAACGGCCACATGCCTAAAGTCTTGCTGGTAGGGACAGGAAGAAGAGCGCGTTGACCAACAGGTTGACCAATGCACAGGAGCTGGGTGCAGTGGTGAGGAGTGACTGCGGCAGGTCCAAGCACCCCTTTCCCGGAGGGCTCCGGGGAGATGTCCGCCTCAAGGCTGCTTGGGTGCTGCAGTCCTGCCAAGACTGTGGCTGGTGACAGGAGGTGGATACAGGCTGCTGGACAGGCCCTCGCTGCAGCTGGGAGGGGGCTTCCCATTAACCCCAACATCACATCACTACACGAAGCAGTGGTTGAGCATTAGAAGACATCTGCTGCTCCACTGGGGAAAGCCAAAGGCCGCCCATGCTAAAATTTGGTTTAGTTTTTTTCCTTCTTGAGATTGTTTCGATTTTTTTCCTCAAAGCTTATTGCACAAAACCTTTGAAAATTAAGTGTAATTCCTGTGCAAATAAAAGAAAACCTAATCACAATGCAAATGCCTGAAAAGGACTGTTCAGCAATGCACACAGGAAGTGATGTAATGTCTTTGGTACCAATCTGCCAATTTATTTAACAGAAAACCACCACCACCAGAGACCCTACGATTATCAAGAACTGGATGCAAAATTATATTCAGAGTGTTTTAATAACAAAGCATTCCAAGGCAAGTTAACATGTATCACAGGGTATTACTTCAGTTCCTGTCTGGCATGGCACTCTTCCCCCGTGCACACTCGTGGCAGATCAAACAAAGCAAAAATCTCCCCCCCTCCTTCAAGGCATGTTGCAGAGAAGTCCCCAGAAGTTCATGCTGCCAACCATGCCTTTTAGTGTAGAGCACCAATCTCCCCCAATGGTTTTATAATGTCCTCAATAACTTAACCCAATAGTCATCTGCTGCCAGTATATCACGGAAACTAAATAGAAAAAATACTTTACATAAGATGTATGCACAATAAACATTTATACTTTAAGCAACCAGCCATACCAACATAATTTATATAAAAAAACATTTGTGTCATCCAACTAACATCTAGTATAAAGATGGCTGCTCAGAGAAAAGGAAGCTGACTGGCATCCAATCGCTGATATACTAAATTACCTGTCACTTTGAACTGCTGTCACACGGTCACATGCCATTGCAGACACATGACTCAAGATTTATTTTTTTTTTCCTTTAAACAAAATACATATGGCTGACGTAAAAATATCAGTTTCTGATCTAAAGAAAACTATATTTTTTTGCATAATATTTATATATAATTATTTCTCCCCCTCCTAATATGGAAACTAGAACAACAAAAATACATCAACTGAAGAACAACCAGACCCTTGTGGCAACCTGCCAGTCACAGATTTCTGGGTGTGACTTTAAGAGCCTCCAAAGTTAGCTTTTTGTTGTTTTTTGTTGGTTTAAGTCTTTTTTCTCTAAAACAGGTCTGAGGTAATAAAAAAATATCAAAAGAAACAAAAATCAGTGTCCCCCCCCCCACAAAGTATTCAATAAATATCTATGTAAGCTTGTAAGAACACCATATTTTCATCCTTTTTTGCAAATATTAAAATAGAAAAAGTGATCTTTTAAGCAATGTCACCTTTAGAACAGAACAAACCCCACCACCTCTTTTACCTTTCCTCTCCCATCACTTGAGTGCACCTAAGAAAACCGCGAGCCCCCGCCCTGGCCCCCCCACCCCCCTCCGTTCTGCCCAAGGTGTTTTCTCAGCTCGTGTGAAGAACAAAAAGGGAGGACAGCAATGGGTTTGTCTGCATGGGCAGGTGTCTCGACACTGGATTTGCAACTGAGATGGGCAGTGGTGGCAATTTCTTCTTGCTTTTGGCAGTGTATGGAGCCCAGCGCTCACCTGCCTTTGCCAGCACCAAGGCAGGAGACCCGTGGGAGAAGGGCCTTTTGTCAGCTACCTGGGAGAGGAACAGCACAGCGTCACCTCGTCCTTCCCTCTTCCCAACCCAAGGAAGGGACAAGTCAGTGCTGGACTGGAAAGGAAACCAAGACACAGGGTTTTGGTTGTTGTTGTCATTTAAGGAACACTTATTTCTTGGCAAAGTACTGGGCTCTCGAGTGGCAGGCTGTGCTGCAGGCAGTGCTCGGAGAAGGCACGGGAGATTCTGCTGTGCGTTCTTAAGAAAAAAGAAAAAAGAAACCAGCCAACCTACTCTGTCACTAAAACCTCTCTGCTTACAGGGACAGAGGCTGGACAAAGAAGATGACATTGTACAGCCAGTTACAACCAGGTTCTCACTGCTTCCAAAAAAACCAAATGGGTCACAGGAGAGAAGGCAGACGAGCTTTTTCCAGCTGCTCCCATCTGGGAGCAACAACCACAGATGAACCAACAAGACTCCACAGTGAAGAAACTAATCCCAAGCAAATCAATCTCCTGTCTCCTGGTCTGGCCCATTCTTGCCATCATAAGAGGACTGGTTCAGAGCAAACTTGCCCAGGACACCCAGGGCCTCTTCTCAAGATTCTCATCTGGAGAGCAATGATTAGAAGAGACCAAGGTAAAGCAGGAAGCAGGGTGAAGAGATGGCCTTCAAAAAAGCAGCAAGTGAGGCAAAGCCTCAATGCAGCAACTTTTCTCTGGAAGACCTAGCCAACCAACCTACTGGCTCTGCAAGGAAGTACCTCTCTTGGCAAATCAGCTACGCATGTCAAGGCTCCTCCCAACAGCCATGGAACCTCTCATCCTTCCACCAGCTAAAGGGCCTACCTGGCTTATCCTTTCTATGATCTATGACTTTACCCAGCTGTACTGTCAATAACTGGATGTTCATTCTCCATTCAGCCTGCTACCTCTTTGGAAGTGATGTGCAGAACCAGTGGGCACAGCTGCACTGTCCTCAGGGATTCTCAGGAGTTAACCACAGCTTGTACTCCAACACTCAAGGATTATTTAGCCTAAATAAAGTCACAAAGCCAGAACATGCAAGAGCCAAAATCCCCTCTGCTCCTGATGGCAGGAGCTGTTATAAGTTTTGCATGGCTCTTGCCAAGACCTTCACAGTTGTTCAAGAGCAGGAGAGAAGCATTTCATAAGATACGGGGCTCCTTCCTGGGGAATCTTAAGATCCTGGATTTTTTTTTCCACCACTCTCACGTTGTCAGTTCACCTCCACCTTGCTTTGTAGGAAAAAAAAAATCTTTCAAATCCAGCAAGGTTACAGCAAAGTCCCCTTCATCCCTTGTCTAACAACTACTACTTTGGAAACAGAGAGAAATGTGTGTATGCACACACAAAGGAGGAACTGTAAAGGCTAGGTACCATTTTTAAAGGTGGAAGACTGGTGTACATCCCTGTATCTATCAACCTGTGGGTAAACACCTTCCCCCTGGCTGTTATGTTTAATTTTCGCACCACAGTGCTAGCTCCCTCACTTCCCACTGTGAAGTTACTGGGAGCAAATTTCACAAGCAAAGGAACAAACCCCAACATTAGGAAGAAAAAAAAATCAAAAAACCACAAGTGTAAAAATAAATTCAGAAGTGCACCCCCAGCCCTTGGGCAGAGAACGTGCATGTAAGACTATGACGATTTGAACTTTCTTTGAACGTGCATTTCTCAAAGTGAAACCCCCCCCTACAGATGCATGGAGCCCAACTCTCAGAGAGGAAATAACCTGGCTGTTTTTGCTGTTTTGCTTGGGTGAGTACCACTGAAAATTAGGGATGAAGATGCACAATTTTGGCTTAGCCCCTCCCAACACCCAGCATTGTGGTACTCTGGTTCCCACCACTAAATAATTGTTAAAAAAAAAAAAAAAGATATACGTATGAGCAGTTTGACATGAAGTGACCACAGTGTGTGATCAGTTACTGGTGCTGATATCACACAGGGCGAGAGGCGAAGGTGGAGGAGGGGGGTTCGAAGTTCTAAGGTCAAACCGATGTCTCCAAGCTGTGTAAGGGGCTTTCAGGCTCCGAGACGGTGACCTCGACTTGATCGCTGTCCACTGCATTGTTATTTTTGTTGAGGGATGTAGATCCACCTGGGCTACCCCCACCTCGTTTTTTGAGTCCATCAGTCTCAGGGTCATCTTCAGCGCCGTCAAGGAATGGTGTTCGAGGCTCGTCTTCCTCCAGGATGAACTCTGGGTGAGTCATGAAGTTATGAATGGAGCTTCTGGATTCGGGTTTCTCGAGGCCTTCATACAAGGAGCTACGGAACGCATTCACCACTTTGATCTGCCGGGAGCCGAAGGCACAGGGTGTGGAGAATAAACAGAAGAGAGGTTAGTAGTGGCTACAAGAGGTCAGAGCTTCCAGGAGAAATAAAATTTTAAAAGACACAATAAAACAAAAAGGACAACAACAATCACCACCACTGAACAGACAGCTAAGTCAAAATGAGATCTATGGTGAACTAGGAGGGCCGACATGGATCAGACTCAGGCACTAGGTGTGTGATGGGGAATCAACCGACTATGGGGCGACTTCAGAAGCTGCAAGAAAAGACACAAAAAACTCAAAACAGGTTGCTTGAATGAATGGAAGCCAAAACGCATTAGTTATCATTATGTGTGTGCACGCGCATCTGTGTGTATAAACAAGGACAAAAAAGTGGAACTACAACTCAAAAAAGTGGGTTAGACAAACACAGTGGGTTCGCTTCAAGGCAAAAACTACTGTGGGAAGTGATGCATTTGTTTATTCTATTTCATTTTTAAACCTATAGAAAGCAATGGGCTTAAAGGTGTCACAAACTTGTTCAAGCCCATGTGGAGCAGAAGGTCCAAGTGGATGCCATGAACAGTAAAACAGGACCCAGCTAAACATGCAAGAATGAAAACAGATTTATGCAACTCTCCTCGCATTGCTGCCACCCAGATCCCGGGCTGGCGCTCTAGATCCCTTCCTACACCAACATACTGAAGAAAACCCAAAGCTTTCCAAAGGCAGCTATTCTTTTAGATGCTCTGCATGAAGAACAATCCCAAATCTTGCTAGAAAGCCTAGCCACTCAACACTCCTGTGAAACTCACAGGCTGTCAGCACTGCCAAAAGCCAGGCTCAACGCATTACAAGCAGGAGATCCAGAGCCTCATTTGGACAGCTAAGATACTGCATTGCCACCTTCATTGCACTGGAAGAGAGAGGGGTCTGGAAACAAGCCAGGATGGCAGCTAACACTGGATTCACTGCTCTCCCTCTTGTTCTTCTGGAAATCCAGCCTTGAGCTTTGAGCTCTCACCCTCCCTTGCAGTCAAGTCCGCAGTCAGATACAGCAAAGGAAGGGGCAGGGAAGGAGGCAATGCTGCAGCAGCTCTCTCCACCTCAGCACTGTAGCCACACTTGTGCCAACACCCACACCACAGAGATATGTGCACGCTGGCATGCGTGAGACAACCAACACATGCACCTTGGGTGCAGAAGAGTGCTCTAGCTCTCGTGGATGACATGGGGCTACAACCATAAGATGTCAAAAGGTGGAAACCTCAATGAGAACTTTGCAACACATGGACTTTCTATGCAGAGCCCACAGACTGTGCAGCTCAAGGCCTCCCAAGCCGTAATGGACCTGGTGAAATCACACGCATGGCTTTACCTTTTACTGCAAAGCCAAGAGCTACCCACCTTGCAGTGCCCTCCAAAGCATCCCTTGAGTTACTCCACTGCACCTTACAATTACGTTCTCCCTGCTGATTGTCAGTCCAGAGCCAGCATGCAGCCTCTCTGCAGAGAGGACCCCATCCTGCCATGGCAGGTCACATCAGCACCATTCTGGCTTGTGTAACCCTTCCAGTCACCTGAAAACTGTATTCTCCCCTTCCTTTCTGGAGGAAGAAGCTATTGGCAAAGGTTGTCAACAAGGGCCAAACATCTTGCATAAGCCCTCACACGTCTTATAGAAGCAGTAAAAATCATTCTGTTAACCAGACTTTGCTTGGGACCAGGAGATGTGCTTCAGATTCCTCTTCTCTGAAGGAACTGCCCTTGAACCACCAGCAGACTTCACTCAGCAGCCCTAGGTGCAACCTTCTTTCACCCACACCAGTTGTCCTGCTCCATCTCCTGCCTCCGGGCAGGGTGACGTGCTGCTGGTCATGAATCATCTCCACCCGCTCCTACACCTGAGGAACTGAGTCCCCACCCATGTCCCCTGCCTGCTCTCACAGTGGACTTGAACTGGGGCACAAGAAAGGGGACAGCTGAAAATCCAACAAAAGGATGCTCCTCTACAGTAGCCTTATGTTATACCCTCTACAGCCTCTCCATCACTCAGCCTGCACCCAAGTGAGCAGAGAGCATGCAGAGCTGCCAGAGGGAGAATGATGCAAGCATCCCCCTGCAAGCTGATAAGGCAAATAAAAAAAAATATGCATTTTACCAATCCTTTGAGAACGGGCTGCAGATCTGCACCTGAACAGAGATGACATTCCCCTTCCAGGTGAGGGGACAAGTCAAGGTAAACAATCCACCTTAGTCTGGTGCCATGGACAGGCTAGGAGTGAAATCGCCAACCAACACAGCCCACGAGAACCTCCTGGGAATCTTTGGTCTCAGTACAACAAAACAGCACTCAAAACCAGACCTGAGGTATTACTCAGAGGAGAGCCTTGTGTGCTTGAAAACTTGGAGATATTACCTGCAAGATATTCCAGGGGTCCCCTTTCACGAGGGATGCCCACCCGAGTCCGCTCTCCATCCGGCTCAAAGATGGTGCTGCACCACTGTGGGCAGCGATGTGGCATCCCACTGGCACAGGCTCAGCACATCCCAGCTAGAAACAGGCCAGCTCTCGCACGCACGGACAGGCGTGCGCACACACACACGCACACACACAGGGCACACATGCACGAGCTGGATGACAGACACTCGCAAAGAGATGAACGTTGCCCAGGTACCCCCATGACACTGGGGCACCAGGTGGCCTGTGAAAATGGAAGGTTTACGTGTCTGGAAACAGGAATTCAGAGACATGTTTTGCCACACTAATGACCACAGTAAGATCCTAGAGAAACTTGGTGTTTAGTGTCAAGGCACAGGACCAGGGAGATAGCTGAGCAGGCCAGCTTCCACCAAAACTGACCGCAAGTCCTTTCCTCAATATCCCAAGAACAGCAACTGCAAGCACTTACAAATAAAAGGACTAACCCCTCAAAAGTGGTATGCAAAACCAGCTAAATCAAGAATAACCAGCTTGAACAAGCAAATAGGTGCCTAGGTGACTTTAGAGAAACTAGGGGGTTAGTTTAGCACAAACTCTGACAGAGCAGGGGGTAACTTCATAAAAGCCCTCCCTGCACCACCAATTCCAAGCACTGGCAAGTCAAGAGCCTGACACATCCCTGCCTTCAGCTCTATTTTCTGCTCCACCAATAACTTCTGCTATACCTTTCCCCAGATATTCTTAGTTAGACTCAACCATCTCTGTCAACAACTGATCTCTGATGTACAACGAATAACTGCTCCCTTGTCAAAGACACTCAACAGTAAGGAAATGTTTTGAATATGCTGGGCAGTGCAAACAAAAGTTACCTCCTCCTCAAATCCTCTCCCCAAACAAGCCAAAGCACCGAGGCTCAGGACAGACTGGCTTTCTTGCAGTTTCTTCTTAGGCTGCGTGTGTGTGTGTGCACGTGTGGGGATACAGGACAATTTGCCTGGGCTGACAAGAAGACAAGGTGCAGCATCTCTCACCAGAAACATCTTGATGAAACACTTCCCAACACTTCAGAGCCTCCTCTGAGCCCTCAAACATGCCTAAATAACGCCTCTCACCCACAATTTCATTCCTAACCACAAGTACTCAGCCTAGCACCATCACACTCTGGAAACCCAGCAAAAACAGTTGCCGCGTGACAGCAAGTCCGACTGTTTGACATGGCCTGTGGCCAAACAGCCTTTGAGAAACCTCTGTACAAAGCAGAACTGAAATCCACACAGCAGGATGCAAACCCTGTACTGGCACAGTGGACTTGCTCTGACAAATGTAAGATGAACACCCACCTCCCTGCCTGTCAGGGTTATTTCTTTATCCAAAACCTCCACAACCTGTGTAACCTCTGAGCCTGGAATCCAATCCCATTTCAGACCACAGAGAAGCTGCTGCACTGCAGAGTGCTGGGCTGGGTAAAAAGCCACTGCTCGCATGGAGGCAAAAATTACATCTTCTGAGGGAAGCCAGCATCAACTCCACCGCTGAACAGTGGCTTGCAGGGCTCAGTTGCCTCAAACCAGGACAAAACTACAAACTGCGACAGTGCTTAGCTCTGCAAACCATCCCATGGCTCATTCACGACACCTCCCTCTCTTCCATTGCCACCCCACAGGAACACAGAGCTGAGGGCTGCCGAGGTCTAGTCCAGGAGAACTCTTCTCACAGAAATAAAGCGGAAGATGGAGGGACTCCGTTAATCTGTATTCAGGGAAGTGGAGCTTAGAGAGAGGGAAGGAAAGCAGCAGAGAGGGAAATAGAGCACAGTGTAGACAGAAAACAGAGGGAAGACTTAGCAACCTGGGTTAGCTTTTGGTAAAATTGTTGTCTGGAAGGGCACATGCTATCCAAGTTACCCGTTCCCCTGCAGCAAATCAGGGAGAAGATTAATGCACAGACTGTAAGAAAATCTGCATTTTGGTCTTATTCAACCAAGCCCACTACCCTGATACACCTCTAAGCAGGTTTTCTTCCAATTAGAAAGTCATGGTGGTGAACAGATGTAGACGGGAACAGAAGGCAGCTGCGCTGCTTCAGAAACACTGGGGTTAAACAAAATAAAATTCAGGCATCAGTGTTGGCTAAATAGAGAGAAAACAAGAATTATTGGAAATTCTCTCTTCTCTCCCACAATGCATAAACAGTGGAGACTGAAAGCTATTCAAAAAGTCGCCAGGGGTGTTTCTTTAATAACAGGAGAACATGGAAAATGACTGTGCAATAAGAAAGCCAATTATCCAAGAAAGATGTACTACCTACTCATAGCGCGGCAAAGCCCTGCAGAGAGAATTCGCGCTCACATGCTCACAGGCCTGTATATACAGCTCATCGTGAACATGGAGGGGAGCACTATGTGAGAGAGGGGTCCTCCTCGGTGTGGAAACCCACAGCTAGACCCAGATGTTCAGGAGGGCCGTGTTTTTCCAAGCACGGTTCCTCAGTCTCCGCAGCCACCGGAATACGGCGGGCGCGGAGCAGAGCGGCCAGCTGGGCGCTGCCTGCTGCTGCAGCAGGACAGCGCTGCTCCAGGACTCAGCGACGCCTGCGCAGTCCCCCGGCGCGGGGGTCCCGTCCCCAGGGCTGGGGTCACGTTTGCACGTGTTCCTCCTCACGACAGCGTGTGCTTAACTGCAGCACGTGCGCTTAAGCGCTGTCCTGACCGGGGCCTCCAGGCTCGAGGCAGCGAGCTCAGCGCGCGGGAGCTCGCCGCTGGCCTCGGCACGGAGGTGGCCGGGAGGTCTCGGCTCTGTCTCACGCAACATGCAAGTTAACACGCAGGCCATGGGAGGCTGCTTGCTTACAAGTCAGCTCAGAAACAGCGGGCTCAGCTGAAGGTAAGCGACTTACAGGTGGCTCTGGTGCTTCACTGCCTTCCAGCTGAGCCGCGGCAATGGGCTGCTCTGAAACATGGTCAAGTGTTCCCACCAAGGTAGGAACCTTTTATCACACACGTGCAAGAGGCAGCGAGCATGCAGGCAGCCCGTTACCGCCGCTCAGCTGACCTGCAATAGCACATTAGCTGCTGCGGGCAGGCCTGAGCAGCCACACGCTGCCCTAAAGATTTGCAGCTTTGGTAAAACAACCCCTCTGCTCAAGACAGCCCTTCCGGGCTGGGCAGCGCCATATCAGAAAGGAATTGCAGCATTTGGACACAGCATTCCCTTTTGGCAGCAGTGCTTTTAGTTGCTCATAAACGCATGGTTCTTTTAACCAGAACTGCCAATTTTGCACCCCTCAAGAGGGTGAACTCATGTCAGTCCTGCAAAGGAGGAGAATAGGTAAAAAAAAAGAAAAAAGAAAAAAAAAAAGAGGAAGCAACAAGGAATGGGGGGGGAGGAAAAGGACCAGAAATTATTGTAACCTTGTTAAAGATGCAACAGCATAAAAATTAATTAAAAATGATCTCCCGCCCCATCCTTCATTTTAGAAATCAGTGTGTCGGTCAAAGGTTAGAGGGAGAGAGAACAGGCTGGGTTAGGTTGGTGCAGTGCTCTCTGTGGTTATTAGAAGTCATGCATTGTAATAGACTATCACTCACTGCCCGCAGGAGGAGATGCAGCAGCAGCAGCAACAGCAGAAGTGGTGGGAGTGGAATTGACGGAGGAAAGAGCTACATGGGTTGGGCTAGAAACATTTTTTACATCGTGGTGCTGGCTCACGATGGAAGGCTGTCTCCTGAGGGCTCCCTGCAAAGAGGAGGCGCCGGTCTGGAATGTGTAAACTACGTCCATCTGTAAAGAATCAGAGAGTGAGATAGAGTCGCCCCGGTCAGAGAGAGAGGGAGAGGGGTCGGGGACGGAGCAGAGGGGAGCAGGGAGGCCGGGCAGACACACACACGGACAGGAAGGAAGAAGGACGGACGGAGAGGTGGGGAGGAGGGATGAGAGCCCCCCAGCCCGCATTCCCATACACCCGCACCGGGTTCGGCTGGTGTTTCTAGGAGCAAAGAGGTCGGCTTGCAGCCTCTGCCTCGCTCTCGGCTGCGTGAGGTGCACGGCTTACACCACCACCAAGAGAGACCGTGGTGGGAGGGAGTGCAACAGGAGACACCTCGGGTATTCCCGCAATCCACAGGAGGAAGGGAGAGAGAGAGGTGGGCAGAGGTGTGAGCTAGCAGCCCGCAGTCCAGAAAACTGCGCTGAGCGCACATTTCTGGTCCCTCAATCCTATAGGATGCACAGCCAGAGGGGCTGAATCCTGAGCCGCGCCAATGCGCCCACGGCAGCCAGCTGTGCTTGAAGATGTTCAGCCTCTCTCCTTGGTCACAGCCCAACAAAGGGCTCACAGACGAAGCGGGGCTGGTAGGGGTGGGCAGGGGAAGTGGCAAGGAAGCACCCACGTTGGTCTGTGGATGCGCTCCAAGGCAGGAGGGACCAAGCAGCAGCCAGATGCCCAGGATTCCCAGACACTTTACATCTGGACTTTTCCCATCTGCCATGTGCCAGATAACCGAGTGGGAGACTGCACATCCCTGTGCCTCCCAGTTCTGCTGCCTTGGCCACATGGCTCCTCGCAGCGAACCTTAGGAAAGGGGCAGACCTGCTTGCAGCTCTAATGCGCCTTGCAGGTATTTTAGATACTGCTCTGCTCTCTGCCCAGCTTGAGCTCCTTCCATAGAAGGAGATCATGCACTCTTCCCTAGTGCACTAGTTGGTTCATAAGGAAGGAACTCTAACACTTCTCATTTCAGGCATGCTGATTCAGGACACCCTACCAGCAGCCTGTTACATGCTCAGGTTTGACCTGCAGGCTGCTCTGCTCAACTTGCAGGGCTACATAGCCAGAAAAGGAGTAGCTAAAGAGACTCCAGGACTTGCCAACAGTTGCAATGTCCAGAAGCATTCTTCATGCTGCAACAGTAAGAGCTTGTTTCAGTACAGGTCCACCACGGCTACCAGCAGAGAAAGCCTAGAGTGTCCTGGTTCAGAGGGCAGACCCAGAACCAAAGGCATATCCAGTCTCTGGTATTACAGATGTTCATACCTACCATACCTCCAACACATCTGGATTGCTTCTGAAACAGCCTGGTGCTCCCAGCAGGTGTTTCATGCGAGTGAGCCAGATTGTGAGGTTAGCTCACATCTCTCCAGTGCCCATGAGCAGCAGTGCCCTAGTGTCCCAGGAAGAGCTCGGTTCCCACCTCACCCTCGTTCCGTGCCCCAGTTGCAATGGGCAGGGAACGATGTACCAGCCTGGCAGGACGAGCCAGTACCAGTACTAGAGGGAACCCAGCCCATAAATACAGTGTGTCTCACACGCACCCATAGACTGTGGCATGGGCCTGCCCAACACAATCTCCCCTCCCATCATCTCTCCAAATCAGAGACATGGGGATGGGTATGCTCGCCACAGCCTTTTATCTTGCACTTCTGCAGAAGCACCAAGGTGGCTGCTCTGTGCCAGGCAGGCTGAACGGCCTCCTGGGAGCACTGGCAAGTTTATAACAAGGGATAAACAGAGGGGGGCAAATGCCTGTGGTCTTGGAGGTGCCAACTCCAGGGAGGAAGTGGGATTTCCACTTCATTGAACCCTGAACAGGGCAAGAAGATAGAACTGCAGATGAAGATTACAGGCACTTCTGCAACACTGAGCAGTGATGGCTCAGTACATCAACAGCTTTCATCAACATCAGGACCCAACAGCTTTGGGCCATCTCCCAAGCTGATAGTTTTGACAATTTGATGGAGGGCCATAGGAGAAGGACACAAGGGTAACGCAGCAGCCCAGCACACCAGTGACTGCTGGGGACCTGCAGCTTTCCTCCACGGGGCAGCTCTGCCCCAGACCTTGAGGAAAGAAGAGGGGTAGGAACCTTGCTGCAGGCAGCTCTCCAAAAAACTCCCCCAAACACTTTCAGGCAAAGTTGTATCAGGGTGCAGCAGCTGACATAAAAACACTATTAACCAATTCTCCATCCATTCTCTGCTGCAGGGCCAGAAGCACCAGATGAGGAGCCAGGAGAGCTGGCGAGGAGAAACGGCAAGAGCCTTTGGCCAGAAGGGCCTTCGCGAAGGCCAGAGAGCAGCAGGGGAGCAAGACCGGAGAGGGACCAGCAAGAAAGATCAAATGCTACATACAGGGAAGACCAGGGCAGAAAGAAGTGATGCTCACTTGTAACTGCTGCTTCAGAGGGGACTACTGCGCCTGCAATGACTGGGAGAACCAAAGATGCCAGGCAGGCTCCAAAGCTCCATCAACCCAGAGGACTTGGGAGCTGAAATTAGGGATTGCAGCTGCCACTCTCCAAAACATCACTCACCACACATCACATCACCAGCAGCCTCCCAGCAAGAAAAGCAAGCCTCTTCCTAGAAGCTTGGAGACCGCTCAAGACAGGTTTGCACTTGGCTGGTCAAGCCCAGCAGTTTCCCTACTGAGGAGAAAAGACAAGGAACTGGACAGCAGCAATACCCAGCTGCTCTGTCTCCTCTTGGCACTGCAGGTCCCTTGCCCCAACACAGGCAAGAGCTCAGGATGGCCTCGTCTCTGGGTTATTCCAAAACCGGAGTTGAAGCACCAGGCCCCAAAGCAGGCGCAGATTGCAGAGCATGCAGCGGAGCTCCAATGTGCCCAGAACGTGCTGTGGTGCCCCACATTTCCACCAGCAGGACCGAGCCCTACATGGGGCACAAACAGTCAGGTCCTCTCCTGAGGTCTAGGAGCAGCATCCCAGCAATGGCCCTGAGAGTAGCTTCAACGCCAATCCATAACTCAAACCTGGGGGGGGGGGGGGGCAAGGCCCCTCTAGACAGCCTCCAAACTCCCTTCTCTGCTGAGCAAGGTGCCAATCACCCAGTACATCCAGCTTCCTGTGGACCAGCTGGATGCTGTGTTCTGCATCAGAACAGACCAGTATCTCCCCACTACCCCAAGCTGTCCCAGAAAGGCAGGTTGTTCTGGTTTTCCAACCAGAGCAGACCCAGAAAGGCACAGATGGTGGGAAAAGTCTAGCTCAGAAGGTGATGGCATCTGAGCAGCAACAGTCGCCTCTTTTCAGAGGGAGCCCCTGGAAAGAGAGAAAGAGAAAGAGAGAGAGAGGAGAAAGCCCTGTGGGACCCACTGCTCTGCAGTACCTGAGTCTGTATCCTGTTGAGGCCCCTGAACCACAGGATCTGCCCACGCCGCAGCTCCATTTCAGCGTGGTCAATCTCATCCACATCCTCAGGTAGCTCTTCTTCTGGGATCTCCTCCTTGGTGATGCCATGCCCAGCTTCCTTCAGGAACTTCAGGTGGCTGGTTGGGACAGTGCAGATCAGCTGCGGGGAAGAAGGGAGAGCGCAGCTCCTTAGCCTGCAGGCTACAGCAGCACCAAGCCCATTGTCAGCAGCCTTGACCAAGAAGGAGCATTCCTGCAGCGAGCTGCCAGGACTCAGCTGAGACACACCAGCTCCTTTCAGCCATGCAGGGTGTTCCCAACAACCCCTCCAGCATCACCTCCGCCCATGCACACAACCACCATGAGGCCAGCAGCCCGCCTTAATGGCCACTGCAAACGTGGCCTCCTGCATGCATGACAGAGTCTAAGCCCATGTCTCTGGATGAGGCCACAGCAGACCACAATGCTGCTCCCTTGCCTCAATACAAAGCTCAAGGGCTCCACAGTGCAAGAACTGGTTCAAAGAAACACAGCAGAAACAGATGCAAAACTCTGCTGGAGAACACTGCAAGGAGGGTAGAAATGAAGAGTATCAGCCACTGCCTTGCCTTCCTGTTGGCGTGATACAGCGACGGAGCATCACCCCTGCCCCTTCCAAAGCTGCCCTGAATATATGCTGGGGAGAACAAGTGCAGCTAGACAAGGGAAGGGAAAGGCAGCTGGGCTGCCAGTATGCCACGGCACAGAGGCACGTGGTACTTTTTTTTTTAGACTGGCTCTTACCTGACCCCAGAGGAGCTCTCCAACTCCAATAAAAATACACCAGAACCACTGGCTCAGGGTGAGTCCAGAACAGCTGAATGGCTTCCCACCAAACTCCACAATGATTATCTAGAGCACAGGAGAGAAGAAGTCACACACTGGGGAGCTCAGAGGGCTGCACTGTGGCAGCCAAGGGAAGAAAGGGTCCCCCCAAACTACAGAACTTCTCCCCCTCCCTATGATCACAAGAGGAATGAGAACCTAATAGCTATGCTACTAACTTTACAGGACACCACATCAGCAGCTGGCCGGCCCTGGGATCTCCCAACACACTCTAGACCCTAGTCGCCAGGTTTTGTGTCACCAAGAAGCTGCCAGAGAAGAATAAGGGAAAGAACTGAGAGTCACGGGCTGAGGAGGTGGCAGACATGGGTCCTACCTGAAAGTGTCCCTCCCATCCCACCATCCATCCCCACACTGCTCCTGTGGCCTCACCTGAGCTGCAAAGGTCCCAAGCACCACTGTGCAGAAGATAGGATTCCGATAGATGGACTCAAAGACGTTTCTCTCCCCATGGATCTTGCGAGCATTGATCTCATTGAACAACTGCATCATGACGAAAGTGTTGAAGACGATAGTGTAGTGTTCGGTGGGTGGGGAGTGCAAGGGGGCATTCCGGCCACTGTCGATATCGAAAAACTTCTCCCCTAAGCAGACGAGGGGTTTTCAGGAAGGGATGAGTAAAGATGGAGAAAAGAAGAGAAGATGAGATCCTGTTCCTTACTTCGGCTCTGCACCGGTGGAGGTGGAATTTGGATCCCAGCCTATCACCGAAGAATCCTTGATGCAGCCAGACCCACCCCCATGCTGGCCCCACTGAACCTGTTTTTTTAAAAAAATCTTAAAAAGTTGTTTTCCTTGCTAAAACTATCTCTGCACCCAGCAAGATCTAAAGCAGACCCACATCCTTTCGTTATCACCAATATACACCACTCCTCATTCAATAAATAAAATCTCTCCTGACTGGTTGGGGGTTACTGGGCAATTGCTCAGAACGAGGTTCCCTAACACTGCTCTGGAGGCAAGGAAACAGTCTGCAGATCTGTGCTGCCTTTGTGGGGCTGCCTGCACTCTGCAGCTCACAGAGGTCTAAGACAGCAAGGTAGGACTGGGAGTCTGCCCCCACCCATTTCTTGGGGTCTCACCTGCAAAAAGCAGCGTGAAAATGATTGTTAGCTGGTACACTGCATGCCCCAGGATGTTCTTCATCATTGTGCGGGAGATGAGTGGTTTGTTGCGGCCGTACGGCTTGCGGAGCAGTAGAGACTCAGATGGGGGCTCTGTGGCCAGGGCTAAGGAGGCAAAGGTGTCCATGATCAGATTCACCCACAGCATCTGGACAGCCTTCAGGGGAGAGTCCTGTAGAGAGAGGAGGGACAACCCATTACGCTACCTGAATGACCCTCTTTGCACTCCACATTTCACAAGGGTCTCCCACTTTCCTTCTGCTAAGCCAGCCCAACCCTGGGCACCACGCTGGGTGCCCAGCCAGCTGCCCGTACCTGCGTGATACAGGCACCTGTGAATGCCACGATGACAGCCACAATGTTAACCGTCAGCTGGAACTGCAGGAATTTGGAGATGCTGTCATAGACATTGCGTCCCCACATCACCGCCTTGACGATGCTGGTGAAGTTGTCGTCTGTTAAGATGATGTCTGAAGCCTCCTTGGCAACGTCTGTGCCTGCAATGCCCTTGAGGGCCAGGGAACAAGCAGCAGTGGTGAGTCATTGGGCAAGCTCCGGGCTGCCCATCCCAGGTGCGGGACTCTGCTTCTTCCCAGAAACAGCCCCAAGACAAAGATCTGCTGGGGCCAGAGGAGGTGGGAACCAGATCCACTTTTGGAGCAACGAAGCCCAATGCGAGTCCTAGGTTCTGCTACGGCGCAGGACGCTGGCTCACTTCCCGCCTGGGGCTCTGAAACAGCGCAGCTTTTCAGCCCGAAGCTGTCAGTGCTCCCACATAGGGGCCACATTGCAGTAAAGCAGGAAAACAGCTTAAAAGCAGCCGCTTCCTCCTTATGCCTGGAAACACTGTGGGGTCCCTGGCTGTGCATCTCTGCTGCGAGAGCCAGGACTTCCAGAGGAGCAGGAGAACTCAACAGCCTGAACCCCACGCGCCTGCCTGGCACGGACTCCCTGCCACTGCCCACTCGCCTCTCCTGGGGCAAACAGCAGCCCCGCAGCAAGCTCCAACCACCAGATCTGCTCCACAGCCACCTGCAGCCTCTAGAAAATCACCTGGGGCCTCTTGGTGCCAGACAGCAATAGCTACGCAGGCAACTCGGCTCGCTGCACTTCTCATCGTGGGCACTGAGAGGCGCCCGCTCCGCACGCAATCCGCCTTCAGCAGGCGTTACACTGTGCAGAGCCAATGCCCGGTGAGGAGCCGTTTGCCCTGGTGCTTTTCTGCTGGGAACTCTCCCGGGATTTGCAAGATCTGTCTCAGATGGGAATCCCTGGCTTTTGCAGGGCACGAGCTGCAAGGTGAAGCCAGACTGGTCGCAGGTAGTATGCGTGCCAGCCGACCCTGCTCCCCAGAGGTGCAGCAAGGGCAGTGAGCCCAGCCCTGCACAGCGCCTAGCTCCCAGGGAAGCCCAGTGTCAGGTCAGGGCTGATCCTGCACATGTTGCACTGGGGACACGCAGAGCCCTCACATATGGCTACCTAGGGATGAGACATCCTTCTGCTATTCCAGCTCAAAAACTGTACTCAGATCTATAACAGCTTCCTAAAACACCTCTTCCCCACCCAAGAATTGTCATTTGCCCATAAGCTTTGCACAAAGGCTCACAGCTCCCTCCAAGCAGCTGGCTCCTGCTCACGTACCAAAACCTAAACAATTCACAGGAAACCAGTTAAAACTGACAGGTTTATTTTCTTGCCTCTTCCAGGCAGGGCAAAGAAAAGCAGCAAACTGGGGATCAGAGTTCTTCACTGTAAATAAACTTCCCAGGTTAGTGCAAGTGCCACACAAGGAGCCTGGCCTGCCTGTTACGAGCCTGAGTGAAGAACTGCAGAGATAAACCAAGTCAGACTGAATTACTGGGCTCCCACTGCTCTGCTGGACCTCACACCTAGGAAACTAGGCCAGGCTGGTCACTGCTTTCAACCGCATGCACTGGCTGCAGGGTATGAGCTCTGGGCAGCTCCACAAGCCCTCTGCATTGTCTTCACTTGTCAAGATCCCTCTAGGTGGGCTGTAGAAGTCTACCTCTTAGCCAGGCTACCAGAGGACTGTTTTCCAGCAGTCTTTTGCTAATGATCCTGTATCACCTCTAAGAAGTGTTTCTTTTTTGCTTTTAAGCTATTACATAGATTCGGAAAATAGTTTCACAAGTCCAGAAATAATTTAAGTGTTCAGAATAGCTCAAACGTGCCATTAGTTTCCCAGTACACACCCTGGTGGTCACACTAGAGAGTGAAGGCCATCCATCCCAGAAAGCAAGGACCACCCAAGGAAACCCCACTGCCATTCCATACCATCGCGAATCCAACGTCTGCTTTCTTCAAAGCTGGGCCATCATTGGTCCCGTCTCCCGTCACGGCCACTACCTGCCTCTGGTCACCAACAGTGCTGTCGATAATTCCTGAAATGTGGACAAGGAGTTCAGAGTCAGTGAGTCCCAGGCCAGGCTCCCAGCACAGACTGCAAAAGCACTCGGGTAAAGCAGGGTGAGGCAGCGCAGCAGGAAGCAGCAACTGCCCAAGAGCGGCCGCGCAGCCTGAGGATCTCCCACCCTTGCAGGAAGCAGGACAACTCACATCTCTCTGGGGAAGGAGGCCAGTAACGCTCTCCCTCTTCAAAGGGAGGCACGAGGTGGGGAGAGGCGACATGCTTGCCAGGGAGAGACCTGCAGAGGGAGAAGGCCCCCATGGGAAGCTGCCGGCACTCACCTTTCACGAGCGTATGCTTATCCGTCGGGGAGGAGCGGGCCAGCACGCGCAGCTTGGGCCAGATCTTATCGAGCTGCTCTTGTTCCACCTGCGGGACAAGGCACACGTGAAGATGGGCAGGGATGCCCAGACACCTGCCCCACTGCAGAGCTGTCCCCAGACACGACAGCACCTGCACCTCAAACCACCCAGGCAGCCCTGCAGCAGCTCTGGCAAAGGATCACAGCAGGCAGAATAACCAGCTGCCTGTATCCAAGGAGAGGAAGCAAATGAAGCCAGATTCAGTAGCTTATTTCACTGGGACTGCCACAGCGTTGCTACCAACACCCACCGCAGAGCTGGGCCCACAGATGCCCACCACAGCCCTGTGCTTGCCGTGTCCCCGGGCGCTGCAGCGCAGCCTGTTCTGGCCCACGAGGCAGCGGGTGCAGGGCTGCTGTCCCACCTCTCCCTTCTCGTTGCGGATGAGCCGGTTAAACTCCTTCCCCTCCAGGCACAGGAAGTCCTCTCCAGGCAGCAGGATGCCGCACTTGGTGGCGATGGCGCGGGCGGTGTTGATGTTGTCCCCTGTCACCATCCGGACGGTGATGCCTGCACGCTGGCACTTCAGGATGGCGTCTGGCACCTGGGGGAGCAGAGACGGAGTCAGGGCAGCAGATGGGCAGTGACTGAGCACCCAGCTGGTGTTCGGCACACAAGGCTCTGGCTCTGCGGAAAGATGGGGGAGAGCAGCTCCTGGAAGCTGGAGGAGGCCTGGCTGGATTGCTGCTGAAGGCAGACAGGGTCTGGAGCGTGCCCAAGGACGGATCAGCTGTTTCACTTCTCCACAAAGCACTGGAAAGCCGGGCTGGAACCTCAGCCAGCCCAGGCCAGGGAGGATCCTGCAGGTGCGTTGCTGTCACGGTGGGCATAACCCGAGGGGAAGAGCCGGGGGTCCCTCCCAGCCCAGCGCGGGGCAGGGCACAACTCGGACTGGGTGCGCGGAGCCAGCTGCTGCCCAGCAGTGCTCGGGGTGGCTCTCCTGCAGGAGGGACCACATGCACATGCCCACATCCCTATTTCAGGATTCAGGGGAGAGCCACAGGGCTTCCTTCCCTGGAATCCAGACCCCTTAAATGGGTCTGGAAGGGGCCGCGGCAGAGCCATGAACCAGCAGTGCTGCTTTCATCCGCCAGCAGCTCAGCTCTGGCTCAGACTCGGCGATGATCCGCTGGACCAAGGCCCTCTCCCCCAAAAACGCTCAGCAGCCCCTGTTTATCCCCAGGGCTGCAGAGCAGCCCCCAGTGACCGAGGGGACCGGAGAGGTCTGCCTGCCCCTGCTCGCTGCTGCGGACGCTGCCCAGCTCTCGGTGGGGCTGGCTGGCTGCTCCGGCACGCAGCCGCCTCCTGCCCTCTCCGCGGCTCCAGACGGGCTCGCGTGCTTATTCAGAGCAGGTCCTCTGGCGCAGACAGCGTGAGATCTCCCAGCCCCTGGCCCAAGGGGAAGGTAACCTCATTGCCTCCTCCCTGTCATGCCGCGGGGCCGGGCGCCAAGGCACGGCCAGGCGATCCATCAAACGGGGGCACCTCATCCGTCCCGCACTGCGGGCCGGCAGCGGGCTCACCCTCCGCCTCCGCTTCGGCTGCAGCGGCACGTTGCTGCGCTAATGGGTTTATCTATTACGGAGCGGTGGGGGGAAGAGGATATTAGTGAGAAATTAGCAAATTGAATCACGGCCTCCAGAGCCCGTGCAGACAGGGTATCTGTAATGCAATTCCCAAGCCCAGATACCTCAACGTCTAATTAGGAAAAGATGTAAGCAAAGCAGGAACACAGGGGGCAAGCTTCAAGATGTCATCAAAAGGCAGGTATTGGAGGGCTGATTGCATTAGCCCAGCTGCCTGCCCATCACACTACAGCAGAGTAGAGGGTAGCAAGCTGCAAGGGAGGAACCAGCTAGCAGCAGGGTGGAGATCAGTCTTGCCTTCCTCTAACACCCTACAGCATCTTTGGGGTCTCCATGCAGCTTTCAACTGAGCGTGGAACCACGATCTGGCTTGTGCAGAGACCCCCTGGCACCAGTGGGGAAAATTCAGAGTGGAAATACCCCGCCACCAGGTACTTCTGCCTAGGTATGACAGAGAAACATTGGCACTGGACAGCCAGAGCTGTGCTGGGGCTTCGGTACCTCTGGCCGGACAGGGTCCTCTATGCCGACCACAGCAATGCAGGTCAGGTCAGACAGGATCTCGTTCTCACTGTCCCAGTCTGGCTCAGCACCAGCAGGGAAGTCGCGGAAGGCCAGGCAGATGGTCCGTAACCCATGGCAGGCCATGGGCTCAATCACCTTCTTCACCATCTCATCCCGGTCCTTCACCTTGAATAGCCGGGGATCACCATTCTTGTCCAAGATCTTGGTGCACCTAATGCCAGGATAGGGAGGGGAGGTTAAACGAGATGAAGCTGTGGCATATAGCCTGCTTAGCAAAGTGCTCGGGAAAGACCCGCCATTAATTCCAGCAAACCATTCCCTTCGTTGCTCGGTTCCCTATCTGTAAAATGGGGGCATCCCTCTGACCTATAGCTCCCTAGTGCTTGCTTTATCAGAGCCACAGTAAACAAATAAAACACTCTGCAAGGCAGCACCATCTATGATTGCCTGCTCCCTCCCTGCTCCACTTGGCTTGGCACATTCCACCCCACTGCTCCCCAGAAATTACAGGGACCCAAAAGCTGATGAGCTTGTGCCAGCAATGCGAAGGCTTGCAGGACTTAGTAGCATGAGAAAAGACCCACGGGAGAAGTAGCAAGGGAGGGCAGTTACTTGCGGAGGATGATCTCGGAGGCTCCCTTGCTGTACATGCGGAAGCTGCCATTCACGTTCTTCAACACCGTGCTCATGGACTTGCGCACCGAGTTGAAGGTGTAGACCTTGTACAGCTTCTCCTCCGGCACCTCGTTCCGCACGGCCTGGTAGTCCTGCTTCAAGTCCAGCACAAAACCCAGCAGGGCGCACTCAGTCTTGTTCCCGACTTGCCGGGGTAGCCCCCCTTCCTTCTCTGGTGGCTGGAGGGGAGGAAGCAAAAGCAATGCCAAACCTCAGTACAGCAGGAGAGCAGCTGCAGGGCAGGCCAACGGCCAGAGGCTGTCTGACAGCAGGGTGGGACGCACCAGGATCTTGGACGTGTAGGCAGAGTTGACGGCAACACCATTGACTATGAGGTCCAGGACCTTGGGCAGGATGGCTTCTGGGTCAGGGATCTGGCGGTAGTGGGTGTCTCCCACGTACGCCTGCACCACAGTCATGCGGTTCATGGTGAGCGTTCCTGTCTTGTCTGAGCAGATGGCAGTGGCATTGCCCATGGTCTCACACGCGTCCAGGTGTCTCACAAGGTTGTTGTCCTTCATCATTTTCTGTAGCACGCAACAAAAGCAGCATCAGAAAGGTTAGAGAGGAAAGCCCAAATTTCCTTCATAGTCCCCAGGGATCCTGCTGTATCACAGCCTCACCTTGACAGAGTAGGCCAGGGAGATGGTGACCGCCAGCGGAAGCCCTTCGGGCACAGCCACCACTAACACAGTGACGCCGATGATGAAGAACTTGACAAAGTACTGGATGTAAATGGGAGTGCACTCTGCCAGCCAAGGCCGGCCTTGCACCCCAAACGTGTCAATCACGAAATACAGCACCAAGATGATAACTGTGATGGCTGACATGATGAGCCCTGGGGGAAGAGGCAGAGGAAGAGGTGAGTGTGTGCAAGCCAGCGAAGCCCAGTCCCCTGACCTCCACAAAGCTGCTGCAGCACCCCAGCACCTTCCAATGCCCTGAGGGTGTCATCTACACAACAGCACGTGCAGAGGTCCCAGGCTGGAAGAGTCCAAGGAGATCCCAGTGCCCCCACAGAACTGGGGGAAGGGATATCCTCATCTCACCATGCCATTTCCAGCAAGATCTCTGGTGAAAACCACGTGCCGTACCTCTAGGGTCACGGCTCGTGCTGGGCTGCGCAGCCACTGCGACTCACCTGCCTTCCCAATCTGGACTGCCAGGCGCGTGAGCTTCCCTTGCAGCACAGACTTCTCCTTCTTGGGGACTTTCACTTTCTTCTTCTCCTTCTCCTCATTTTCCACCCCTTCCTGGCTCTTCAGGGGTTGGATCTCTAAGGCCACACCATCCTGAGTTTTAGCTACAGTCCAGGGCAAAACAGACACCACGTGTGAACAGGAGAGAGACCAGGAAAACCTCTTGGACACCACTGAGAAAGATGGTGGTGGGAAAGAGAAAACCCAGAGCAAAGGACAGTCCCTGCAACACACACGTCTCCGAGCACACGGAAACCTCGCAGTCCCAGGGGCCTCCCTAAGGGGCACTCTTCTACAGTCCACCCCACGGCCACAGCCCCCATGGGATACTTGCATCCTGTGAGAGGGTGCAGGAGGTAGATTTGTGCCTCCAAAGTCCTTCGGATCCAGGATCCTCAGAGACGACACCAGACACTGCTCTGGGCTAATTAGGACTGTCCCCGTCATTAGTGACACCTCTCTACAGCAGTGGTGCAAGAAACCCCTGGTCAGGCTATCAAGGTGCCGTCAGCTTTCTCCTAACCTCTTCTGCAGGCTGCTTTACACCCTGCAGCGGAGCCTGGTCTGACCCCACCACGGACTCCGGTCCCCTTTGGCATCCTGCCCCAGCACGCGAAGCGCTGCGACGACAGGCGCTGGCGGCTACGGGACCTCCCCGCCCTGCCCCACACGAAGCGCTCGATCCCCTCTTTAATACCCTTTGGCAGCTCAGCAGGAATCTCTTTTTTACCGAGGGGGGCTGCGGGTGGGATGAGGGGGAGGTTAGGCATTCGCGTGGAGCCTGACCGAAGAGGAGCGACGCAGCTCCTCGAGCCCAGCCCCGCCGCGCTTGCGCCAGCGTCCGAGACGGCCAGACTGCAGCCGCTGTAACTCGGCCTGAGCCCGACTCCCAGCCCAGCTAAGACCCGGGTCAGCTGGAAATTTTGCAGAGGGGTAGGAAGAGGGTGGAAACCCCGCGGTTGCTCGGGGTAGGACAAGCAGCAGCGCCCCGTTAGCGCCGGGCACCCGCTCCCCCCCGGCCGCTGTCGCTCGAGTGTTAGAGGCGCCCGGGAGGTCGTAGCTGCTTCGGATCTGACACCTCCAACATTACAACGGACCCCAACACGGACAAAACACGAACCCGGACACAAGTCTGACGAGAAGGAGGGAAACTGCTGAGAGGAGAGAGAAAGAGAGGTGGAGAGAGAGGTGTGGAAATGGGTCTCCTCCACAGCCTGCAAAGAACAGGGTGAGAAACACGGGCGAGGAGACGCTCACGGAGTCGAGGTGGCCACAGCAGGAGAGGGCGCAACGGTGGTGCCAGCAGCCCCGCGGCGGGAGCCGCTCAGCCCTCCCCTCCGGCCGGCACGGGGGCCGCGTCTCCCCCAGCCAGACCCCACGGTGACGGCCGTCCGAAGGATTCGAGGCCGCCAGAGCCAGGCGGCAACCCACGTTAACGGGGACGAGGCCACCCGAGAGGGGGCTGCGGGCACCGCTACACCCTCTCCCGGACAAGGAGGCGAGAGGCCGTCGGAGCAAAGAGCACAGACTCATGAGAAGAAGGAAGGAAGGAGGAATGCTCGGCAGTTAGTGTGGTGCTGGTTCAAAGGATGGAGAGGCTGGTTACCTTTGTTGCGATTTTCGGGGGCTCCGGGTTTTTTACCTGTTCGAAAAGAGAAAGGGTGGAGGGCTGAGCACACGGATCTCGACATTCCCCGTCCAGCTGGAGGGACCCTGCTCCGAGGGGCCGCGCTCTGCTCCGGCGGTCCCGAGGCCTCGGCACCGCTGTGGTCACCTCCTGGACGCGACCGCACGTGCCTCCTGCTCTCGGAGGCCGGCGCAGGCGGCTGGCCGCTCTCCCTGCCGGCTGGAGGGATCCTCCGCCCCGGCACCGCTGCCGGCGGCCGCGCCACGGGGAGCGGGCAGGAGCGCCGGGCGCCCCCCCGGCTTTCCCAAGCGCTGCGTCTCCCTGCGCTTCGGGCTCCCCCACCTGCAAAGCACCTGCCGTAAGCTGAAAAACAGCAGCGCTTCCGGCTTCCTGCTGCCATCAGGCGCAAGCGGATCCATCCAGGAGGCGCAGACCGGCCCCGACCCGCGATCGGCACACGGCCCCGTGCGCAGACGGCTCGACTCGGCTCGCCTCCGCGACGCTGCCTTGCGTGACGAGGAGCTTTACGTGCTAGAGCCCTGGTTCCTCCTTCCCTCCATCGCAGCGAGGGATGCGCCGGTGAAATCCTCCCCTGGCACAGCCTTTGCTCCCAAATTGAGGGCTGCCAAAGCCCCAGAGCAGGGCACAGAGCCAGGTTTGCTGCAAGGCTCAGAGACACAGGCTGGGGGCAGGGAAAACACCAAGCATCATCCTCAAAAAAAACCCACAGCCCCAGCAGAGCATTTTTGCTGGGGAAGAGCCCCTTGTTTGCTCGCTTTCACCATGCCCTGTCTCACCAGGGCTGCTGGAGAGCTCAGACCTGGCTTTTACTCGCTGTAGTCACAGGAATGACTCTTACCCTGCAGCACCAAGCTCCTTTCACAAGGGTCCTCATCCCAGCTCTGCTCTGATCCCTCTGGCTGGGAGCAAGGAAGGAGGGGAGAAGGGGGGCAGCTCCCTAGGTCTACAGAGATATTTTCCGCACCTCCTGAAGTCCCCTGCACCATCAGAGGGAGATTTCCACCAGCAGCTGGTCTCACCCACGCCCTAAGCTGCTGGTCAGCGTAACAGCAGAGCTGTTCCCACATCTCACCCTATATCCCTGCTTTTACCCAGCCTCCAAGACGGTGGGAAACCCAAAGAGCTTTGCAGTCACCAAACCACTGCTGGATACTCCGGAGCCTACTCCTACACTCCCAAATTAGTCCCACTGCTGCAACCACCTTCCTGGGCCCTGGGTGGCGGGTAGGGGTAGGCTTTCAGTGCTCCCCCATCCCCTGCTTGGAGGCTAACTTGCTGCATCCGTTTGGGAAACAGATGCAATATGAGCACTGCTGCCAGCACCAGCTGCCTGCGGTGCCGCAATCGCCTGTCCTGGGTGAGGAGGGTCGGAGGCAGGCAGAGCACACGCGCTCCCGAGCCGAAGAGGCTGCCAGGAGAGGCCCCACAAGCCTCTGTCCCATCTGGCACTGCTTCCCGGGCAGGGCTTCCCGGCACCCAGGGACGTCTGTGCACCCAGTACAGCGGCAACGCCAGCTTGCAGCTCGTTGCTGCCAACTCTTCGCACCTCCTTACTGCCAACTCTTTGCGAGCCCAGACCTGCAGAAGAGGGGCGTGGGGAAGACGGAGGAGCATAGGAGGTTCCCATCACCACTGACTGAACTCTTCCGATTGAGAAGAGCAGGGAAATAAGCAGCAAGATATGAGAGCCAAGACAGAAAGCTATTTCAAGTCCCAGCATGATTGGGAAGCTCAGCCCAACTGGCTGCTCTCCTACCTTCCACCCAATAGGCACATAAAACCCTCCTTTCCCTCTTCCCATCCTCTGCACTTTGACTCCTTCCCTATGTAGCTCAGGGGACATCAGCAGACACATTCTGCAAAGTTTTTGAGGCACTAGATGGACTAACATCCTTTGGATAACCAGGACTCACCTTCCTACCACAGGGTGGGCAATGAGCACCATGCCAAGGCACTGCTGGGCACTGCTCTCAGTGACTTTTCCCTCTGGGCTTTGACCCCCACCCTGCAACTCCAGGCTGCTGCTGCTGGCTAGAGAAGAGAGATGAAGCCGTGTCCTAGAAGAGCTGAAGAGCCAAGGAAGGAGCCGCAGTCTGGGTGCTGTCTGGGTTTTCTCATGCAGCACCTTCCCCAAGCTGCAGACCAATGGGAGCAGAGCAGGATTCCCCCCCACGTTGTCTCACCGCTCACAGTACCTGCCTGGGTCATGCACTAACACAACTGTGTTCCCACGGACGTGGCCAGAGCTTGTTGCACACTGGTAGATGCTTCCCAGAGTGGGGAGAAAAACAAAAAGAAGGGAGAAAATGGATTCAAGAGATCTCCTTACCTTTCTTCACCTTCTTTTCCTCATCTCCTTCTCCTGCACCCAACAGAGTGAAGATGATTCCCGTCTGTGAGTTTATACCCACAGCAGTCACCACCATCCGTCCAGACCCCTCCATCACATGGGTACCTAGCACAACAGGAAGGCCATGGTGGGACAAGACATCAACACAGTTCTCAGCTCCTTCCAAGCACACAGCATGCTGACTGCCTCCCAGACTAGGGAACAGGACATGGGAGTTGCCACCTCTCCATCATCAGCACAAACCCAGACCAGCCCTGCAATGGCACGTGGGACTGCTCAGCACCTTGCAGGAGGGATGCTGAAGGAAGTTTCCTTCCTCAGACATCTCCTTCCCTGGAAGTTCAGAGCTGCCAGGCCCATCAATCAGCAAGCACCCAGGGAGCGGGGCTTCCTGCAGGACACAAGGCCTGGACAAATGGAGACCCTGGAAATGCACTACTGCAGTTTCCAAGTCTTCCATGTTATAGAAACTCCTTCAGGTCAGGAAGCAACAACAGAGCAACATGACTTGCAGTGCCACAGGCAGGTGGAGACTTTCTAGAGCCATCCATCCCTCCACCATGTGGGTTTGTTCAGGATCAGGATTTCATTCTGATTAATTCAGCAACACAAATGCTATGCTGCCAGGCTTAAGACTCCAAATCAACCTGAAACCTTGTGGTTTTTCTTCCACACAGGTGCTGCAGATGGGTTTGTTTTTCTGGCCAAGAGTCTCACCTGACAGTAGCATAGGGTCTTTATCAAGTGATTTCTTGACTTGGTCTGATTCCCCAGTCAGTGAGCTCTCATCTATTTTCAAGTCATTCCCTTGGATCAGGATGCCATCTGATGGCAAGAGGTCACCTGGAAAAGAGGAAAGAGTCTTAAGGATCAGCCCAGACCTGGCAAGCCTCAGCTCACCTCTTGCTGCACTGTCCTAAGAGGAGGTTTCCTGCACTGTGAATTTTGAGTCCTTTTGCCAATCTCCGACTAACTCTAGATGGAAAGAAAACAAGGGCTGAGTATTAAAGGAGGATATTTAACAGCTCCAAAATCTTGACTGATATATAAGAGCATTAGTTTTGAGGCCCTTTGCTCAGTAAATCAGCCAGTGCTTTCCCATATCTGCTTCGCTGAATCAGTAACATGCTTCCCAATGCCCCTGTTACAGGATCACATCATGCACCCAGGGAAGTAGAAGAAAACCTACGTCAAAATCATCATCAGGTTGAAACCACCTAGTTCTTTTGGGGAGCTAATATAGAACAAGCAGACCCCTGGTAAGCAAGGAGAGCGACCAACTTTAGCCCAAACTCTGCCTTTAGCTGCCAATCAATCTCTTTTGAAAGAGGCCTTGGCTAAAGGGATGCTCACCAACAAGGACACAGTTATGAAAATGAATCATTTTAAGAAATCAGCAGGCTCCCAAGAGCAGCCCAAAGCAAACGTCTGTGCGCAGAGCCCGGCTCGGCGCTGCCAGCCTTGCTCTGGCTGCAGCCTGCAAGGCAACCTGAGCTTTTTTGCCTGCACAGAAGCGTCTCCCACAGCTCCTGGCCAAGGCACGCTGCGAAATGGCACAGCCATAGAGGAGTAATTGGAGAAGACAGCAGAAGCCACGTTTCCCCTTAAGGCAAAACAACTGGCAAAAGCAGAGAGAAGGAACCAACGTGCTCCGAGACGGAGGAGGAGACCCCAGCCAGCGGCTAGGGTGCCCGCTCGGCTCCGCGCACCACGGTCGTCTCCACTCACCGTACTTGATCTGCGCGATGTCTCCCACCACGATCTCAGCCACGGGGATCTGAATCACCTGCCCCTTGCGGATCACCGTGAACTTCTGCTCCTGTTCGATGCGGCTCTGGAGGCCCCGGAATTGTTTCTCTTTGCTCCAGTCATTGAAGGCGGTCACCAGCACCACGATGATCACCGAAAACAAGATAGCGGCGCCCTCGATCCAGCCGGCCTGCGACTCCCCCTCGTCCTCCACGCCACCCGTCGACTGGCCACACACTGCAGTCGGAAGGGGAAAACTCAGCTGCGCCGTGAGACACCCAGTATCTCAAGCGACATGCACAGACGAGAGCTTGGAGGATGCTTGCTCTGACCCCTCCTCCCTGAACTGCTCCAAGGGCTGCCCCTGCTCTCGAGAGAGGGTGAGGTTTTTTTTGTTTGTTTTTGGTTTTTTTTTTAACCCTGAAGGCATTTGGGGGTTTTGCTCTTTTGGTCTTAGGTGCGCGCTGACCTAGCAGTGCAAGGGTGGGGAGCAAGGGTGTCTGCAGTCTTTTTTCCAGTTCTTGCACCCTTCACCCCTCCCTTTGCTGCATGACCTTGGCACGAGTCACCATCTCTCTGCATCTCCGTTTTCCAGGTTGCTGCCCCCACCCAGCTCTTCCAAAGACATGGAAATCCACAGGCCAGGGAAGAGAGCAAAACTTTCCCGACACCATGCAGCTATGAAGGGTACACCCCAGTTTAGGAGGATACCAAAGGACCTTGTCCTCCTACCTTGTCCCTCCATGCCCTAAGCCAAGAGGGAAGCCACACGGGACCTGGGAAGGCATCAGAGCAGACGGATCCCCTGACTTTTATACATCCTTTGGTGAACCGCAACAGGAGGCGCTGAGCAATGCCACAGTGACGGCTACAACCCAGACAAGGGCATCAGTGCAAGGCCCTTGACATGGATGGGACCACACCAGGGACTGACCCCACAGGGATAAGCCACTACTTAAAGGATGAGCAGAAGTGGCTTAGCTAAAATGCACTGCCAGTGCCCATCTTCCTGTGCTGGGCTGCAAACTCTGCCTGTGCCCACAGTGGAGACAGCCCACGGGGTGACCCTCCGGAGAGGTCCCTGCTCCCCGGCGGGTGGCCAAGGTAGCTCCCAGAGGCCATATCCCCCCCTACAGCAACGTGGCGGGTCCCGGGGACTCACGTTCGTTGTCGCCGCCCGGGGGGTGATAGAACGACAGGCCCAGGGAGATTATGGCTGCGATTTCCAAAATGATCAGTGTGACGTCCTGAAGCGCCTCCCACACTAACTGCAGGAACGTCTTGGCCTTTTTGGGAGGAATGAAGTTCTGGCCGAACACCTGCCTCCTCTTCTCCAGATCGGCTGGGTTCCCGGACAGGCCTGCAGAAGAGAAAGAGGGAGATGAGGGCTGGCTCGTGTGCCCCTGCATGCCTTCCACCGCCGTGCGAGACGCTCCCACCCCAGCATCACGGTGCTGCCGTCCCTGCGGGGCTGCAAGGGCCGGAGCTGCTGCCGGGACCGGCTGCGGCCACGTGAGCCCCCCAGCAGCACGGCGCAGGGTCCTTGCCCCCAGGCCCCATTAGCAGGGCCCTCGCTGCGGCTCCGATGAGCCCCGGGGGCCGACGGCGCTGGGGGAAGACCCGCAGGAAGGAGAGCGCGAGCTGAATCGCCTCCGCCTCTCGCTGGTGCTGCAGGCGAGCGAAGCGCCCGCGTGCCAGTTAATGCCAGTTGGCACTGGCCGGCTTGTTTACATGCTGCATCAAATTAGCCGTAAATCTGGCACCGAGCGCGGCGCTCAGAGCTGTCAGAGCCACCTGATCCGCCCTCCGCTGCCAGCTCAGGGGGAGAAGCAGCCAGCGCCGGCGACCCGGCGCAGCAGGACCGTCTCCGAGCTCGGCCGCGGAGGCCCTGCCCCGGGCACCATCGCCGAGGGACGCCGAGCTCCCCCGCGAACGCTGCACCATCCCAGGGACCACGCCAGCTGCAAGGGGCTGGGGCAACGACACCGGATCGGCTCAGGGCAGGAGCTCGTAGAAGGACACATGGGTTCCCCCCCCCCTCGCCCCCCAGAAAACAGGCAATGGATGTCTAGAAAGGAGCAGGCCAGCCCAAAGGGCGCCGTGCAGACGGAGCGGTGCACGCTGCCGCGCACGCTGCAATCCTGCAGCGTGGCACGGAGAGAGGGGTGCAAAAAGGGACCCCCAAACTCCTTCCCATGCAAGCAGCAAGAGACTGCGGAGCACAGCAGCCCCCTGGAAGCTGGATTGCTTCACGGCCCCATGTCCACAGGCGAGCAACGAAGCTCTGGGAGATGGGAATTCAGCCTGCAACCTCCCCCGCCGTCCCTTAAAAGCCATTGAAGGGTTCGGGGCGGCCCAGCACGAGGGCAGCCCCCTCCTGCCCTGCACCACCTTAACCGAGGCGAGCACCGAGCCCTCGCGCTCTCCACCTTAAGAGCGCCCGCGGGCTCCCGCCAGCTCCCGAGATGCACCAGGCAGGCAGGGCGATGGATGCACCAGGCAGGGCAGGGCAAGGCAGGGCGGCTGCAGCGCTGGGACGGGCCCGACGGACACGTCGCCGTGCCTGGAGCCGCCTGGCAGCGCTGCAAGCCCTCCCGGGGCAAGCGGGCCCTGGATCGGGGGCGAGGGGGGGGGGGGAAACMCCTTCCCACCGACTCGGCTGCGTCCCAGCGTCCGGCCGGGAGGAAGAGGCAGGACGAGCCCCCCCACCCCCCTTTCTCCTCTGACGAAACCCCGCGGAGGCAGGGAGGCGACGCGCTGGCAGAGCGGGCCCAGGCGTCCCCACCCTGCCGTGACGGGGCCGGCAGAGCCTGGGATCTCCCGGCCCCAACAGCCTCCCCAAGCCCAACCCACGCGGGGACGCTTCCTGCCCAAGGACTCCAGCGGGATGCATGGAAAAAATTGCTAACAGCGGGCTTTGACTCACCCCAGCATCAGGACCGGGAGAGGTGTGGCACGGGGAGGCTGCCTGCGCCCTGCACCGTAGCCCAGCTCCTGGCCGCAGGATCTGGTCTTCCCCAAAACCCAGCCCCGAGCACCCCCCTGCAGCTATCCCCTGCCCTCGTGCGACAACCAGGCTGCAGAGCAGAGTTTCTCCCAACGCACGCACCCCCTGCACCTCCCCTCTGCCCAGGGGAGCTCACCTCCGCCCCACGGCGGCTTCTTCCTCCTGGAGCATCCTTGGGGCCCCAGAGGTTAATCTCCCTGCGGGGACTGGTCCACCGCTCTGCAGAGGCCTCTCCTGCAATCCCACCAGGGCACAGCCATCATTTCCTTTCTCCTTAGCACCTGGAGCTTTGGCTTCTCCCCAGGAGAGCTGGGTGCAGGGGAGACCTTTGCAGAGCCAAAGAAAATCCTGCTTTCGGGCAGCAAAGCCAGGCTTCGCGCAAAGAGCCCCCGAGCCGGGCTCCCGGCCGCAGCGCGGCAGCGGGAGGACGGGGAGCCGAGGCAGGAGCCCCAGGAGCTGCTCCCGAGAGCGGGTGCGTCGAGGCGACGTTTCTGCCGTCCTCATCACCCACGGAAGAGAAGAGAGACGCTCTAACCCGCGACTCACCGCAACAGCCTTCGCGCTGCGGCCGCCGCACGGCTCCCTTCCCACGGCCCGGCCCGCGGAGCCGGCGGCCGGGGGAGGCTGCAAAATCACGTCCCGCAGCAAGGGCTCGGGGAGAGGGGCTGCTGCCCAAAAGCCCCTTCAGGGGAGGGTCCCAAAGGGGTCTGGGCCATCGGCACCTCTTCCAGCAAGCAGCAGCCTGTGGGGGGGGTCCCAATCGGACGGGTGCAGACACCGTAACGCCAACAAGCTCCCGCGGGCGCGCGGCTCTCCTCGGGAGCGCCCGGCACAGCTCCGCCGCGTGCCGGCTCCCGGGGGCACGGAGCCGAGCACTGGCCCCCCGCCGCCCGGCCTGAAACCGGAGGCGACACTAACGAGCGGGGGAACGACGAGCACACGGAAAACCTCGGCTCGGCAGTCCCGCCCGCCCCGAGGACGGCCGGAGCCTGCCGCGCCGCCCCGTCCTCGCCCGCCGACGTGCCAAGGCAGGTTGTCTGCGCTCGGCTCCCGGCTTGCCCTCCGCCCTGCCGGGGTTTCCCTCGGCGAGGCGGCTCCCGGCAGCCCCCGGCGCGGGCTGGCCCCGGCGGGAGCGGGCTGCGACGCCTTCAGCTCCCATCTTCCCGCGTTCCCAGCTCGGACGCGGGGAGAGCAGCAAAGGGCAGAGCAGCGGCAGGACCGCGGGGGCACGCTCAGGCACCGGGGCAGCTTTGGGGGGCAAACGGGGTCGGTTCCTCCTTGGCGAGCGTTTGCAGGCAAAGGCAGAGCCTCGCGGGCTCGCCTCCCCCCTCGTCCCCTCCCATCCTGCCCCGAAACAGCCCGCTCGCCGCTTGGCAAGGGAAAGCGCATTGTTTCGCGCCCTGGGTTCGGTATTTCCACCGGGACACCCCCGCTTCTCTAATCACATCCCGATATTGTCTTCCCTACCCCGACCTTCCCGCTCCCAGGCGCAGCTGTGCGATATGCTAATCCCACGCGCTCGGCACTAAGAATAACCGGCAGGTTTTCGGAGCCCCGGACACGCACCGCCGTCCCCCCGCGGAGCCGCGGCCCGCCAGTGCTGTTCCCGGCCGCTTCCTCCCCCCCCGCGCCCCTTCCACCGCTCCCCAACCTTTGCACCCTCCTTCCCCTGCGCCCCACGCAGCCCCACGGTTAGTGCTGTAAATTATTAAACGGCAGAAAGGCCGGCGCAGGCGGGCGATGCCTCCCGGGCCGCCGGGAAGATCCCGCGCGCCTCGGCTGCTCCGTCAGCCCGCGGCGCCGGCCGCGCGCACGGCTTCGTGCCCAGGCTGCACCTCGAAGGAAACCGGTTCTAGCACCCAAAGTTGCTTCTTCTGCCCTCGTTTTGCTGCTGCCTTACGCGATCCGTCTAGTCCAACACAGTTTTAGGAGAGGGGACCACCTCCCACCGGGCTTGTGATCAACACCCAGCGCAACAGGATCCTGCTCACAAGCTCGGCCCCAAACTGGTCCTTTCAGCCTGGTGGTCACCTCCGACAGCTGCTCAGCACCCTCCAGGCACCGGCTTAAATCATGCCTGGAGGACACCAAGCCAGGCCCACCGGGCAGCGGTTCCCATCTCACCTTGCCCGGCACGCGCAACGCCAGAGCAGCGCCGCAGCCCCTTACCTTCCACGGGCGACGTCTTCAACCTCTTGCAGATGTTCTGCACGCCTCCGTACGAGTCGTTGAGCCTGGCGACCGCCTCGGCGCTCCTCAGCTCCATGAGGTTCCTCAGCTCCACAATGGAGCAACCAAAGTCCCCCTCATGGTTGCCTTCAGCAACCGAGTTCCCGGGGTGGTGGTCAGCCACGTTGTTCGTCATCGCGCCGACGCAGCCACGCCGACGGCGGTAACGTCTCGGGAGAACGGGATCCTAGAGTCTCGCCTCCGGGCCGCGAGGCTCCCGCGGGCGATCCTCGGCGGCAGCCCCGCTCTGCGGCCCTGCAGACGCGGCGGGGGCAAGCGGGCGCTTCCTGCGGGAGCTTCCCAGGTGAAGCGGGTGCTTCTAGCCAAGCCCAACTTCTCCGGATAAAGGTGTAAACAGGATGTGCATGTTACTGTGGAAGCGACCTTAGCAACGACCAGCGTGCATCTCCCGGAGAAGGAGGAGGGTTCCCTGGATACCACAGCAACTGGAGCTGCAAAAGCAGAGATGCAAAACAAAAATATAGTCATTCGGAGGCCCGAGAGGTCGGCTAATAAATACGCGAGCCCCCGGGACGGGGAGCGCCGGTCTGCAAAAAACTACCGGGAGGCAACGTGGGGCGGAGATGCTCGCGCGGCGCCGGAGCACCCCGGCCCCGGACGGGATCCCGCGCCGGCGGGCGCTGGATCGGCTCGGCTGCGCTGGGAGCGGGTTTACGGGCACGGCGGACGCGAGCGGCTTGCCGACGGGAGGAGCAGCCCCGCGGCCGGGGCGGCAGGAAGAGCCGCCGGGTGGTTCTTCACTCAGCCCCCAGCTGTCCAGCCCAGAAAATTACTCCCTTTTATTGGGTTTAAAAATACACCTTGGGAGTGGAAAACAGCTGTTTCCTCACGGCGCTCTGCCGTCCCGGGGAAGCAGAGCCGGGTAACGACGCTGGCAACAGGTAAGCGACAACATCCCATCGATTTAGCTGTCAGCACCAAGACGACGGGGCTCGGAGCACCGAGCAGGCTTTTAATCGGAGACGCTTGTCAGGAACCCGGAGAAGCTACTAAAACCCCCACGTTTCTCTAAAATAAAGAGGCTTTTACATTAATCACATCCTCTCACGCGCCGTCGTGGGAAGCCTGCTCGTACTACGGTTACGCTGCTCCGAGCGAGCCCTGCGCCCCTGCCCGCTCCCGGGGCATCCCGGGACGAGGTTTCCCTGCCGGAGGACGCCGGCGGCCGCGAAAGCCGCGGAGGGAGCGGGGAGGCTCCCGCACCCCAGCCCCGGGGCTTCCTCCTGCCGCAGCACCCTCGGGCCCTGCTCCGCGCTCAGCCCCCGGCGGGGATGCTCCGAGCACGGCTGGCCAGAGGAGCCCGCTCGGAAGCCACGAAAGCGTTTCCTAGAGCTACACAAACGAGCGGCGAAAGGGGTCCAACCCCTAAGGCAGCGCTGATGCTGGCGCAGAGGGCTCGGACCGCGGGGCGAGCTGCCAAGCGCACGCACCTTCAGCGACCCTGGCAAACCCGGCCGCCGCTCGGTGCTGCGCGGCGAACGGCAGCTCCCAGCGCCGACCGCAGCAGTGCTAAACACCCACAACAGGGGAAAAAAAAAGAAAAAAGAAAAAAAAAAGCCACTAAATCGCCAACGGGCGCCCGCGCACCGCTCACCCACTCCTGCCCAGGACGGCTTGCAGCGCTTGCAGGAGGCGGTGGGCACCGACCCAAGCCCTCGGGGCAGGCGATGCCGCGGCCGCGTCTCCCAGCGGCGCTCGCCAGCGGCCCCGGCGCTGCCCGGTCGCCCCGCGGCCCCTCCGGGGAGCCGGGCTCATCTGTCACTGAAAGGCATGAAAGCTCCCGCCGGCGGGAGGCAGGAGGCGGCAGATCCAATTAAGCAGCCTCCTGCTGATCAATAAGCAAAAAGAGTAATTCCCCCCACCTCAACACACGCATTTTTTTTCCTCCTTTCGTAGCAAGCAGCATCTTCCAAAGACAGCCATGAGGTTAAGAGAAAGGCTGCTAATTAATACTGGAACAGCAAAGTCCATAATTACCCCTGAAGGGGCCCACGGGGCACCCGTCATTATCTCCCCGCTCCCGCAGCGAGGTTCCCGTCCCTCCAAGCGCAGCAGCTCCGGGGACTCGCTCCGCGGGGCAAGGAGGAAGGAGGGAGCGCGGCGGGGGACGGCTCCTGCCAGCAGCTCCGAGGATGCTCCGAGCATCCTCGTGCCAACCCCGCTCAGGGGACCCTTCCCTACCGCCGGCACCCCACGGAGCCGGGGCTCCCGGGGCGGCACAAGCACCTTCCTGCCCGGTCCGGCCGGCGCGGGACAGACTCCCGCGCGCCCTGGCCGGGCTGGGAAGGAGGCGACCCAGGCAAGCGGAGAGCTGCGCTCGGGCTTCCCTAACAGCTAACGCGCTAACGAGCTCCTAATGACTCCGGCAGCATTCGGCAGACCGCCTGCAACTCCGATAATAATTAGTTTCCAGAGCCCTTAAGCACTGGAAAGGGAGAAGTGCTTTCCAAGGGTCTCCTTCGCTGAAGGGACGGCGAGGAAGGAAGACGGACGAGACACCGTGCATCCCGCGGGCACGAAACCCTCCCCGCGGACACGTCCCACCGCTGCCCAGGCCGAGCAAACCCGGCGCGAGCGGAGAGCGCAGCCGGGGCGCGCGGCCCCCCGCGCTCCCCGCTCCCGGCCGGCCGGCGGCCGCCACCGTCCGGGGTTTTGCGGGCAGCCGCTCGCTCCGGCGCGGCAGCAAGGAGCGTGCACACGCGCAGCGGAAGGAGGGAGCAGCCGGCGAGGAGCGACGAGGCCGATGCAGTGCTGCAGACAAACCTGCCCGGAATAATAAACGGCTGCATTACACCTCCGCCGGGGCGGACAGACGCGCGCCGGCGCCGCAAGCGCCCACGGGCGGCACAGGAGCCGCGGGCTCGTCCGGGCGGACGCGGGGAAAACTGCCTGCTCGCTCTTAAACCTGGCGGGCAGGGAAAGAGACCGGTGAGGTTTCGGGGCCCGCGTGGGAACGCACGCGCCAGCCCAGCTCCCCGCCGCGGGGCACCGGGTCCCTCGCCGCGGGGAAGGGACTTCTCTCTCCGGGTGCCCCTCCGGCATCTCATCGGCCTCGCGAGCGCCCGGCGCCCTGCACCCTGCACCCCACCGGGCGGGAGCAAGCGCAGCCCGCGCCGCTTCCCCATCTCGCCCTCGGACGGGGCGGCAGCGAGAGGCGGCTGCTGCAGGTTGCCACGGCAAACTCGCTGCCCGGGCGTCGCAGGCAGCGGCGATGCCCGAGGGGTCTCCGGCCGGCCCCGAGACGGGGCGAGCGGCCCAAGGAGGCGCGGGCAGCGGATCACCGCCCCGCTCGCCGCCCGGCGGCCCCGCGGCGGGGTGGGGGCCGCGCGGGGCCCCTCCCCTGCACACTCACCAAATCGCAATGTGCAGATGGCAGCACACGCGCGCCGATTCCCAGCAACACCCATGGCAAGCTGCCGCCGCAGCCGCCGGCCGCGCCGCGCGCGTTAACCCCTCCGGCGCCGGCTGCCCGCGCCGCCCTGGCGAGGGAGCCAAGGAGCCAGCGGGATTTTTTTTTTTTAAAAAAAAAAAAGCTCCTGGGGAGAGAGGCTGGTGCAAGGAGCCCAGCACGTGACACGGGGTGAGGGTGGGGGGCAAAGGCGCAGGCGCCGCGGGCGCAACGAGGGCCAGCACCTCTGGCGCATCCTAGGGAGGATTTGCACCCTCGGGACACGGCGCTTCCTCCGGAGCTCGCTGGCGGCGGAGAAAGGAGGAGACGCGCTGAGCAGCGGAGTCCGCGCGGAGCGGGCGGCGAAGGGAGCCCCGGGCCCCAGCGTGGGAAGAGAACGGTCCCGAAACCCCCGGGAAGCCCCCTCCGGGCCAGCTCTGCGCTGATCCACGCAGCAGCCGCGGTGCAACTGCCCCGGCAAGGCTCGGCTGGGAAGCAGCACCGGCGCTGTGCACCACCAGCACCCCGTGCACCACCAGCACCCCGTGCACTCACCCTGCTGCACCCTATTCCCCTGCTAACCCAGCTCTCCTTCCCCGAGCCCCACGGCTGAGCAGGGAGCCGGCTGGGGCCACCCCACCGCGGGCTCCCGCAGCGTCACCTCCTCGCCGCCGCGAGCGCCTCCTCCCACCGCGGCATCCGTTTCCTTTGCCGGGGCGGCGCTGCCTCGGAGCCCCACGGGAGGGGACGGCACGGCGGCATGGCCCCCACGCCGGCGCCTGCCCGCGGGCAGCCCCACGACACCAGCCGCCTGGGAAGCGCCCGCGGGTCACGGCGCCCACGTGCACGGCGCTGCGCATGCGGCCAGCTCCGCAGGGGAAGCGGGAGCCAAAACGCAGCGGCGGGGGGGCACCCTGATAACAAGGAGGGTGAGGAAACTCCCAGCCTTCCTCCTGCAGGAAGGGGAGGCTGCGGGCACCCCCAGGGCATTTCAGCTGGGGCAGGGAGCCAGAAAAACACCCCAGAGAAAGTCCCAGGGCCTTGCATGTCCGCAGGCAAAGGCTGAGAGCTGCAACGCTTCACACCGGGGGAAACCGAGTCAAGCACAGAAGCAATCCAGCGCCGCAACCCGCTGGCGCTGCAGCCGGGGATCCAGCGTTTGGGCTGCAGGGAGACAAACCCCACCGGGAATTTGCTGCAGGCCAGGAAGAGCTTGGGGCTCCTTCGCCAGGACACCCCATGCTGCCGCAGGGCCGCTGGCACACGCTTCCCAATGGACACGCAGCTCCTGCTTTTCCCACTTTCCCCCACAGCGGACCGGCTGCCGCCACGGGGCCAGGAGCAACTGGGGCAGCTAGAAAACGCAGGGAGTTAAAATTCCCGAGCCCCCGCGCGGTGCCGACTCCTGCACAGCTCCCCGTCCGCGTGGGGGGACGCCAGAGGCGGCAAGCGCGGTGCAGGCGCACGAGAGCACCCCGTTAGCGTGGGCAGCGCGGAAAGCGAGTCACCCCCACCGAGCGGCACCCGCCGTCACCCACGGACAGCGGCGCCCGTCGTATTTCTCCCACGCGCCTCCGCTGATGCACGCGGCGGGAGCGGGGAGAGCGCGCGCTCCGGCTGCCGGGGCCCGGCGACACGCGTGCACACGGTGCCCGGCACGTGCAAGGAAGCGGGTGGTGCAAGGGGCTCGCCGTCGCTTGCACACGCGGGTCACCCCGCAGAGCGGGGCAGAGCCCGCGGGGCGGCACGGACCTCCCCGGACGCGCACCCGCGGGCGATCGCTGCCGGACCAGCGGGGCGGCCAGGCTGCTCCGGGCTCTGCCTGCGACTCGGCAGCTGCCGCATCACCTGGCTCGGCCCACCCCCTCCTCGCTTTCACATCCACAAAACCACGCGGATCTGGGGGCCGAGGGAAAACACGAGCGCCGCACCCGTACGCGCACCCCCCGCCAGCTGCCTTCAGCCGCAAACCCGCAGCTCTCGGCGCAGCCCCCGCCGACGCAGAAATCCCACCCTGCAAACGCCACCGCCGCAGGCACGGGGCCGACAGCTCACCAGCTCCCGGGGGCGGCGGCGGGGACGGAGCTGCCCGGCCCGGCGCACGCAACCGGGGCGGCGCGGGAGGAATGCAACGGGAGGAGCACGCGGCAGCGCCCGCGACGCCCGGCTCCCGCAGCGCGCACACACCCGGCACTGCTCACTTTTCGCTACTACCCTGCTTCCTCCTAAAGCAAGAAAGCTTTTTCTTTCTTTTTTTTTTTTTTTTTGCATGCCAGGGGCTGGAGAGAGCAGACCACGGCGGGGGGGGGTGTCCCGTGGGGGACGGGCTCCCCGAAAGCCGCTTCCCCGAGCGGCGGAGGCAACCCGCTGCGGGGCCGGTGACTCACGGCTGCCCAAGCGCCGGCAAGACACGTACGCGGGCAAGAGGCACCCGAGCGCGGCGCGGCACCGGGGCCGGGCAGCCTCCCTGCTCCGGGATCGGCCCGCGCCCCGGGCTTCCCCTCCGCCACCGCCACGGCCCGGCCGGCGGCAGAAAAATTCCAGGGGGGTGGAAAAAAAGCAAAAGGAGGGAGTCTCCAGGCGAGCTGTCAAGGGGAATGTTTCCATCTAAGGCCTTGGTATTTCTCTCCCGGCGCCTGCACTAAATCACCCGGGCTCCTCTCATTATTCTTTTGTGCTTTACAAGGTAGCGCGGCGGCGCGGAGGTCGCGGGGGGAGCACTCCAGCGGCACGCAGGAACCCGGACCCGGCCGCTCCTGCCACCGCCGGCACCTGCAGCAGCAGCACCGGGCGGCTTCGAAGGGGCGACGGCGCCGAGCATCTCTCCACCCGCGGCAGATCCGGTCTCGCTCCGCCGCGCCGGGCGATGCCCGCCGGCGACGCGACGCCTCGGCCGGCCAGGCGGGAGGCTTCATCCTCGCCCGCCCCTTCGTCTTCCTCCCGCACGCCAGGGAGGAGGCTCCTCCTGCCCCGAGCGTCGCGGCCGCCGCGGGCCGGGCGACGCGGCGCCAGCTCCCCCGCGCGTTGGGCGGCTTCACCCGAGCTCGCTCTGCCCTCCCTGCGGTCGGCTCGGTTCTGCGGTCCCTCCGAGGCGAGGGCCCCGGGGCCGGCAGCGCCCGCGCCGGCCCCCGCAGGCTCCTGCCTTGCTTTCGGGTTGCATTTTGCAATGGGAAAGCCGGCGAGGTCGGAGGAGCTCGGGGAAAGGCTCCGGGCTGCTCCGGGGCCGCGCTCGGGCGGAGAGCCTGCAGGCACGGAGCGCCGCTCGGCGCGGTGGGCACGAGCCCCCCGGACAGCGCTAAAGGCGAGGGCGCGCGTGCAAAGCGAGGCAGGCTGCAGCAAGAGCCGGCCCGCGGCGCGGCACCGTCCCGGGGCAGGAGCAGGGCGCGCTTTCCTGCGCCTCCCTCCGGGAAACCGAGGCAGCGACGTGCCCGAAGGCGGCGGCAGCAGCAGCCTCCTCCCGCCGGCTCCGCGGCTGGAAGAGCCCGGGAGCCCCCCACTCCCACCTTTCCGCACCCTACCGAGGGAGCGGAGAAAACAGCTTAGCATGGGGAAAAAAAAAAAAAAAAAACACACACAGATAAAAAGCAGCGAGCAAGAACCAACCTAGAGAGCACGGGGGAGTCTCGCAAGCAAAACGCCTCCCGGAGCGCTAGCGGCCGGGACGCGCGGGTTCAGCCACGTTATTTTTAGCAGCCTTACACAGGGACAGGGGATTCCTACCCTGAAGATCCCCGGGGGCTTAAAATAGGCCCTGCCGCTTCCTCCCAACAGGAGCCGCGAGAAGCGGCCGCGGTGCCGCGGGTGCCCGCCCGCGGCTCCGGCTCCCTGACCGCACCGCTAACCTTCCCCGCTCGCTGCTCCGCCAGATGAGCCGCCTCCTCCGGCCTCGCTGGGAGGAACGAAAAAGCCCATGCAAAAGCGGGGGAAAAGAAAAAGCCACAAAATCTCCCCTCCAAAATAAAACCTCCTTCTCGATTTACAGCAAGGGAAACTGAGGCAGGGGAAGCAGAAGTCGTTCGACGGCACCGGCTCCCCCTGCCACGTCCACCCCGCCGGGAAGGGTCTCGCCCAAAGGGGAGGGATGCGCCCGGCCGCAAGGGAAACACCGCCCGGCTCCGGCTCCGGCCCCGGCCCCGGCCCCAGCGCAGGGGCCCGGCGCCGAGGCTGGCGGCAGCCGCAGGGACGCGGCACGGTATGCACACAGCCCTCCCCGAACCTGCAACTCCGGGTGCCGCGCGGCTCCTCCGGCGCCGCGCCGGGCTGCGGCAGCTCCCAGGGCTCCCAGGCAGCCCGGCTCCGGATCACGCCCCAGGCGAACGGCGCTCCGAGCGCCCGCTGACTTCTGCGAGCCGGCACAGGAGATAGTCGCGGAGGAGCGAGCCAGCCAGAAGCCTGGATTTTTCCATTGAAAAGTCCAAAGGGAGATTTGGGGGGGGGGGGGAGGTAAGGAACTGGGGGTGCCTGCGAGCGCCACCCCCCCCTTTCCCCAAAGGGTTAAAAAATAAAAGACGGCAAAAGTGTGCCTGCGATAGGAAAAACACACGCGCTCCCAGGGAGAGCGAGCCGGCCGCTCGCCGCTTCCCTTCCCGACATGCCCCGCTCCTGGGAAAGTGTAGGCTGTTTTCCATATATAACTGCAAACTGTTCCATGCAGTAAGAAGTCTAATTAAAGGGAGGGAGGGAGAGCGGGAGAGACGCAGAAGACCGAAAGGCAATATTTATACGAAGGAAGAAAGCCTGCATCCCAGGCTCCAAATTAGACCCTTGCAGAGCAACGCCTGCGATATCATCGGGAGATCAAATCTGGGCAGAGCGGCAGCTTTGCAGAAGAGGCAAATCAGAGCCTGGAAAATATGTACCAATAAGTAAGCGGAGGGAGCCAGATGGGCCACGGGAGCCCGGGGAGGGCCGGGGGGACGAGGAGCTAATCTGCGCCAGTTGTTGGGGATAATGCGGAACACGGCGGGAGCGTGCGCAGACGCCCCCGGACCCCCTCGGCGCTGCCAGATTCCCAGGGTCCCGGGCAAGCCGCTCCCCGCCGCCCCGCGCATCCTGCGGCTGCAGGACGAGTTACTTAAGTAAATAGCAGGAATCTGGTTTAAAAAAAAA